>NW_024470781.1:0-300000 GCF_017639515.1 Carcharodon carcharias | reverse complement strand
GTCGGACGTTTTAATGTTGAGGGATTGCTGCATTGTCAGATGAACAGTAATTAGGTAGTGCTGGACTGTCAGGGGTGTCGCAATGAGAAACTGCAGCCCTGACAGCCAGTCAGTACTGAGGGAGTGCCACACTGTTGGAGGGTCAGTAGAGAGGGTGTGCCGCTATGTCGGAGTTTCAGTGCTGAGGGAGCGCTGCCCTGTTGGAGGGTCAGTGTTGAGGGAGTTTTGCACTCTCAGAGGGAGATTACTGACGGATAACCCGCACTCTCAGAGGGGCAGTACTGAAGGAGCCCCGCACTGTCAGCGAGTCATTTGTGACTGAGTGCTGCACTGATGGATAATCAGCCTTGAGGGAAACCGTACTGTCAGGAAGTCAGTATTGAGGGAGCTCTGCAATGTCAGTGGGTCACTACTGAGGGGGAGCTGCACTGGCAGCAATTCTATCATGCAGTATTAATCTGTTAGCCAAGTTTTGAGATCACTATGTGGTCTGCTCCTGAGGGACATAACCTTAAATTTGGATTTGGGCCATTCACGGTTAATATCAGGAATCACACATTCACAAACAAGTCAGTGGAAATATACTTGGTGTGTCAGTTGGGAATGTCAAGCATAGATTGATGGGTCTGTGTTTTGAAAGCATATTGAATACTGGAATAGGGCTAAATGAAAGTATTACCATCACCTCCTCTCATATCTCAAACTGTTCTCATTTCGCTTGCTCCTGTTTGCACATGTTCCTGGATGTGTTGTTTCTGAGAGATCGTATCTCCACCTCTGCTGTGGACAGCCGCTGTCAAACACAGTAAGCTCAAAAATAAATATATGTAGGTTGACCTTTCCTTACCTTTGATACATGGTATGCAGCATTCAAATATGCTCAGCACAGTACCTGTCTGCATCACGCATTCTCATTATTGACAATGGTCCCAGAGTTGGGATGGGGTGGGGGAGGGGTGGGGGGTGGGGGGTGGGGGTTGGGGGGGGAGGGGTGAGCTGAAAATCTGCCCTGCACCCTGAAGTTAGCCCAATCTACCGGCCAGTGAAGAACATCAGGCACTGGAGCAGGAGTGGATTAATCTCACTCTGTACTTTTAAAAAGGGTTGTTTGCTTTGATGAACTTATAACTGAATTTATTCAGCATTGAAAAGACTAATTCATGGAACGTTAATTAACCATACAAACTGATTTATTTCGACAGAGACAGAAACATCAGCAGAGTCTTAGACACTGAATTCGGAACTAATACTGAGGTTTATTGAACAGAAGCAAATTAAACAACAATACACTTAGCAAACAACCAAAGTCTCATCAACCAACTTGTTCAATTAACTCAAACTTATCCAATAGTTAATAAAGGGAGACAAGTTGGGAAGTATACGTAGCAACGAAACCCGACAGGAGTCACGCATTCAATTGGACACCCAATCTGTAAGAAGCGGATGACAATCTTAACCGCCCCCACCCCTCGTGCTGACAGCTGTTCTTCGAAGGACACTGCACCTTCCTGGGATCCACACTGAAATGAGTTCTCCTCTCTCGCTGCCCCCTGGGTACAATGCTACTCTCTCCACATTTTTAATATTCATTCAGGAGATGTGGGATTCGCAGCTGATCCAGCATTTATTGCCAAATCCTAATTGCCCCTTGGCAATTTGGTGGTGAGCTGCCTTCATGAACGGTGGGAGTCCATGTGGTTTAGGTACTCCCACAGTGCTGTTAGGGAGAGAACTCCATGGACTTGAACCAATGATGGTGAAGGAACGTCGGATAGATTTCCAAGTCAGGAACTAGTGTGGCTTGGAGGGGAAATTCCAGGTGGTGGTTTTCCGACATTTCTGTTGCCCTTTCCCTTCTAGACGTTAGAGGTCGTGTGTTTCAAAGTTGGTATCGAAGGAGCCTTTGAGAGTTGCTGCATTGCATCTTGTAGATGGTGCACACTGCTGCACCTGTGTGTCCGTGGTGCAGGCAGTGAATGCAAAACTCTCGCAAAATCGACATAAATCGACTGGACACTGCGTCCAGTTGGTCGAAACGTGTCTTATACTGCAAGGTCCCGGTTTCTCATTTCTGCAATGGCCAATGGTCGAGTGCAACACTTGGAAACTCTCCTCGAAGTCTGGCAGCATCAACGTTAATGACTGGTAGCAGCTCGCTGCCAGGCGGTGAAAATGGCGAGAAAGTGTCCGTCATTCTGCATCACCCTTTGAGTCTCCATGTCTTCACGATGAGGCAGAGAGGCCGCAGAGAAGAGAAGGAAAGGAAGCGAATGCTGCTCTCCGGATCCCCCGACTTGGTGGGACGTTCAGCCCTACGTGTTCGACGCCCTGCGGCTGGAGATTCTGCCTCTTCATCCACATGAAGACCCACAACAGAAATGGCGACCCCGAGGAGGCATCACCCTCGAATCGAGGGACAGCTGCAGGTGAGGACAATTTCTATCCAGCTTGGTGCGGTTACCAAGATTGGATCCAAAACACGCTGTAACTCATTAAGTCACTGGTATCGATTGTAAACTTGGTAAGGATGGGGATTGATTAAGATTATTGGGGACCAGGCGATGGCCAATGGGAGGGTTTGTGAGTAAGATGGAAAATCAATCCAGATAGTGTAACTTCAAATTGCAACCCTGGGGTCTGTGAATTTCAATTTAAAAGCAAATCTATGAACAAATATCCTGGATCAGTAAAAGTCAATAACAGTTTGCTGGTGGGATTGACAGAGTGAATCTTCTCTTTCTAAAACTATCTCCATTAAAATCCCAAACAGCAACTCGGCAAGGGTCCTCTGACAGCACCTTCCATACCCACAGCCGCTCGCATCTAGACGGTCAAGGGCATCAGCTGCATGGGAAGACAACCGCCTGGAATTTCCCTTCAAAACCACTAACCAAACTGACATGAAATTACGTTGGCCATTCCGTATTTGAAGCTGCGTGAAAATCCTGGAACATCCTCTGGAACAGCACTGTGGTTGGACCTAGAACACATGGACGACTGTGGTTCTACAAGGTGGCTCCCAAGACCTTCTCAAGCGGAAATTAGCGTCGGGCAATAAAAGCTGGCCTACCCAGCGATGCCCACATCCCAAGAAAAATGCAAATATATGCCTGGAACATTACACAACATTGACCATTAAATTTTCAGACCCAGAGACAATTTCAGTCCTCCTACAGTCTCCAGGATTGGCAACGAGAGGCAGGTTATGTTATGACAAAGGGGCAAAAAAACTGTTCCAAATATCAGGTAGAAGTTTCCTTGTTTTCACAACTCATTTCATTATAAGGAAACCTGAATTTGCATGAATTCCACAATTTATATCCCGGATGAATGATAATGTTTCAGCCAAACAGCACAGACAGTGGTCACGTTACCTCAGTGGGATGGGCAGTGCTGGATGTATTATTAAAGAGTCTGACACCAGGCACAGCATATTGTACCTGAGAGTGAGGACAACGCAGGTGAAAAGGACCCCCACTGCATCTCACAGAGCATTTGAATACTCTGGTATGTAGTTAGCTGTGAAAGGGCCTTTGAATACGTTCAGGAATTTGTCACTTTCTGGGTGTAAGCTCGGTGGGGTGTGTCTGCTGCTTGTCCTGTCCGCGAACAGGGCTCAGTAATGGAATTGTGTTCGAATATTAGCAGGTTGTCTATACAGGAGGCCATGAAGGAGGAGCTGGAGAAGAGAGTCGGCCGGTCAGTAAGTCATCGACATTAAACCATTGAGACAATTGAACAAGGAAAAAGGGAAGCATTGGAGCCAAGCAATTGGTGTTGGTTCAGGACATGTAAGAACGAGCTGAAGAAGAGCCATATGGTCTCGAAACGCTAACGCTTTTTTACTTCTCCACAAATGATATTAGACCTGCTGAGCATTTCCAGCATTCTCTGGTTTTGGTTTGGGGTTGAACTCTATATGTTAGGGTACCAATGAGGTTACGGTTCACCCACTATAAACCACCAATCCACTGCCTCACTACTTAATTAAATTGCCCTCATTTTCCCTATTCCATTTACTCCCCCTAATGCTAGTCCTTTGTTTTCCTTTCCAGAATATCACCCAGTGATGTGGACTCTGCTACTGATTCCCGGTTTCCTGAGTAAGTTATTTACTTTGTGATCAATCTCCTCCATGTTCACATAAAATTGTTACAGAGCGAAACTTAATTTGTGATATTATTGAGGGTGGTTCCACTGCTGTACCTGGGACTCAAGAACAGATGCCATTGTTAGCAATGTACACGGAATATAAAATTATTAAGAGATATTGCTCACAGAATGGACAACAGTGTGTCAATTGGGCTGGATTGTAGCCTCATGGAAGCTCTTACAGTCTGGACTCAAAAGGTTAAAACAACGATCTTTCTAATGAGTTACAATCCACAAATGATACAATCCACAGAGTGACTTGGGGATACTTCACACAGATTATGACATGTTTTTAACGGGTTAACACATTAATCTAAAAGCCTAACGGGGTGCTCACCTTTATATCTGTTCTAATGGCCGACGTGTGTGTAGACTCCATGTGTCAGGTTGATAAAGCTTTGGTCACACCATACACGGAGTAACTGTGAACAGCTCTGTGCACCAAACCTGAGGAAGGATAGATTGACCTCGGAGGGAGTGTCATGTAGATTTAAAAAGACGAATCCTGGATGCCAAGGGTTAAATTATTAGGAGATTTTAGACAAAGTAAGAATGTTGTCCCCTTTTAAATGTTGGTGGGGCTGATTTGTTCAAAATTAGAAAGCTCTCCTGAGGATATCAGGTGGACCAAATCTGTTTCCGAGAGTCCGGATGTGGATGGTGAGGAGGCGTGATCTAAAAATTAGAATCATAGTTTCTTGAGTGAAATTAACAAACACGTCTACATATCGATATAGTCGAAGACTGAATCTCTCTGCTGTTAAATGCAATAGATGGTGAAATTATAATTCGGTATTGGCATGCTTATATTCCCCAACGATCTGAAAGGATATGGGACCAAGGCTGATAGATTGAGTTATTTCACAGATCAGCTGAATGCTGGAATAAACTCGAGGGGGCTGAATGGATGCCTCCTCTTCTTGAATGCTCCAACCTGATTGGAGAGGTTCAATCATGAAGTTAATTTTAAAATTCTCATATCCCAATTGCTCATGCACACAATCAAAACTTAGATTTAAAATTTACCCCACATCTGATTGCTAATAAATGTGCATCCTCACCTCCAGCCTGATTTCCAAGTTAACCACAATCAAATCTCGGAAGGCCCTAATACAGGTGCTAAAAATAATTCACAATGAAGATACAAGGAAAGAGAGATATTGCTGCACTTCATGTCTCCATCGCTTCTTTTCCTGTTCCCCTTAAGTCTGCCTCTTTGTTGTTATCGCTCCTTCACTCAGTGGGAACAGTTTCTCTTGATCGACTCTCTTACCAGGCCCTCAGGATTTTGAACACCTCGATCAAATCTCCTCTCAGCCTTCTCTGCTCCAAGTTAACCAGGCCCATCTTCTCCAAGCTATCGATGGAACTGAAATAACTCATAACTGTGACCATTTCTGTGAATCTTTTCCACGCACTCTCCAATGCCTCCACAGACCCCACATTCACACTCTCTCCCTCCCTCTATCACACACAATTACACTCGTTCCTTCTCTCTGTCAAAAATACTCACATTCTCCCCCTCTTTCACACACACTTAGACTCTCTCCCTCTTTCTCACACAATCAGCTTCCTCCCCTCTCTTTGTCACACACACTGACATTCTCCGTCTCTCACTGTAACACACAATCAGACTCCCTCCTCTCTCTGTCACACACACTCACACTTCCTCCCTCTCAATCACATATACTCACACTAACCCCATCTCTCTCCCTGACACTCACAATCTTCCCCTCTCCTTGTCAAACACACACACATACTCGTGTATTTTTTCACACAAAGTGACACCCTCCCTGTCTCTCACTCCCACGCACTCACACTCTCCCCCTCTCTCACACAGTCTCTCTCCCCCACTCTCTGCCATACTCATTCACATTCACGTCCTCTCTCTCTCAAAGTCCCTCCCACTCTCTCTCACACTCATCCCCGCTCTCAGACACACTCACTCTCTTCCTCGGTCACACTCACCCCCTCAAACTCTCCGCTCACATTGCCACAAACACTCACACTCTCCCCCTCTCTCTCCCTCTATCTCCATCTCCTCCTTTTTCTTTGATACATTTATTCACACCCCCCTTGCTCACTCATAGACAAAATCTCCTCCTTTCTCTCTCCCCTCGCTCTTTTGCACACGCTATCGCTCTCTCTCTCTCTCTCTCTTTCTCCCTCTCTTACAATCACACTGCCCCCTCTCTCTCAAATACACTCTCAATCTGTAACTCACTCTCTCACAATCAAACCCTGCACTTTACTCTTTCACACAGAGACACTCTGAACATCACTCTCTCACGCACATTCTGCACTTCACTTTCTCACATTCACACTCTGCACCTCTCTCACTCACAGTCTCCTCCTCTCTCTCACATGCTCACTCTCTCCATTGCCCTTTTACGCACACTCTGGTTTGTCCATTTTCATCACAATCACACTGCCCGATCTCTCACACAAATTCAAACTGCATCACACTCTCACACATTCACACCCTGCACCACACTCTCATTCACATTCTCCTCTCTCTCACTCACAGTCTCCATCCCTCTCCTTCATAGTCTCTCTCTCTCTCTCAAATTCAACCTTACTCTCTCACTCACACCTCCCTCTCTCACTCATTCTCCATCTCTCTCTCACTCAAAGTCCCAATCTCTCACTCACAGTCTAAACCCCACTCTCTCTCTCTCCCTCTCACTCTTCCTCCCTCTCTCACAATCACACCACCCTACCTCTCTCAAGCACACTCCCACTCTGCTGCTCATTCTCTCACACTCATGCTCTACACCTCACTCTCCCACACTCACACCCTACACCTCACTCTCTCTCACACACACATTCTGCACCTCTCTCTCACACACACATATTCTGCACATCATTCTCCCACAGTCACACCCTGCACCTCAATCTCCCACATTCAATCCCTTGTCCTTTTTCTCACTCACGCTCATCACCTCTCTCTCTCAGTCTCCCTTTCTCATTTTCATTGCCTTCCTCTCACATATATTCACAGTCTCTCTCTCTCTCTCTCTCATTCACAGCCTCGCTCTCTCTCACATACATTCAGTCACCCTCTCTCACTCAGACTCTCCCTATCTCTCACAGTTTCCCTCTCCCTCTGTCACATGCACCGTCTCCCACTCTTTCCCGTTCAGCATTCCGCTATCTCTCACATTCATTGTCCATCTCGCTCACACAAAGTCCCGATCTCTCTCATTCGCAATATCCATCTCTTTCAGTTTCCTTCTCTCTCTCTCTCTCTGATAAATTCAAAGTCTCTCTCTCTCTCACACACATTCACAGTCTTCTCTCTTCTCTTACTCACCGTCTTATTCTCTCTTATATTCAAATTATCCCCCTTCTTGTCACTGACAGTCCTTCTCTCTTTCTCACACATTCAAATCCTCCCCCATCTCTCACAGTCATTGTCTCCAACTCTCTCTCAAATTCACAGTCTACATTTCTCTCACATTCACAGTCTCCATCTATCTCTCACTCACCCTCTTCTTGTCTCTCACATTCACATTATCCCTCTCTCTCTCACTCAGACTCTCCTTCTCTTACTCGCATTCATAGTCTCCATCTCTTTTTCAATCAACCTCCACGTCTAGCTCACTCAATGGCGCTCTCTCTCACACACTCAGTCGCATCTTTCTCTCTCAGACTCTCCCTCTCTCACCCAGTCTCCATATCTCTCTTTCATATTAACAGTCTCCCCATCTCTCTCACATTCATTCTGTCCCTCTCACACTCACAGTCTCTCTCTCCCTCTCTCACACATTCAGTCTCCCTCTCTCACACAGACTCTCCCTCTCTCACACAGCTTCCCTCATCCTCTCTCACATGCACAGTCTTCCAATCTATCTCATTGAGTCTTCCACTACCCCTTACATTCATTGTCCCCCTCATTCACAGTCTCTATCTCTCCAATTCACATTCTACCCCTCTCTCTCTCATTCACAAATTCACAGTCTCCCTCTCTCCCACATTCATCATCTCCCTACTTCACTTACAGTCTCCCTCTCTCTCACGTTCAAATCTCCATCATGCTCTCACTCACGTATTCTTCTCACTCTCACATTCATTTGATCTCTCTCACTCAGAACCTCCCTCTATCACTCACAATCACAGTCCCCCTCTCTCTCTATCTCAGTCATAGCCCCAATCTCTCACCCACAATTTCGCCCCCCCTCTCTCAGTCGCCAACTCTTACTCGCTCATATGCAGCATCCATCTCTCTCGCACTGAGTCTCAGTCCCGCTCTCTCAAATCCAGTCCCTCCCTCACTCTATTACCGTCTCTCTTTCTCGTGTTCACTCTCCTTCTCTCTCACTTTCACGATCTCCGTCTCTCCCACATTCATTGTCTCCCTCTCTCTCACACATTAAAAGTCTCTCCCTCTCTCTTTCTCACTTCTCTTTCTGTCTTTCTCTCTCTCTCACATTCACAGTCTCCCTCTCTCTCACGTTCACTGCCTCCCTCTATATCACCTTCAATGTCCCCCTCTCTCTCACATTAACAGTCTCCCTCTCCCATTCACATTCTCCTTCTCTTTTACTTAGTCTCTCTCTCTCACTTAGTCTCCGTTTCTCTCTCTCTCACATTCTGCCTCCCTCTCTATCACATTCTGTTTCCCTCCCTCTCACATTCAAAGTATCCTTCTCACTATCTCAAATTCATCATCTCCCTCTATCACACATTCACAGTGTCCCTCTGCCTCACATTCACCATCTCCCCCTCGCTCACATTCACAGTTTCCCTCTCCCTCACTAGTCATTATCTCACTATAAAACTTAGTCTCCCTCTATCTCTAAGACATTCGCAGCCTCCTTCTCTTTATTTCATATTCTTAGTCTCCCCCTCCCTCACATTCACAGTCTCCCCCTCCCTCACATTCATAGTCCCTCCTTCCCTCACATTCACAGTCTCCCCCTCCCTCACATTCACAATCTCCCTCACATTCACAGTCTCTCCCTCGCTCACATTCAGAGTCTCTCGATCCCTCACATTCACAGTCTCCCTCTCCCTCACATTCACAGTCTCCCTCTCCCACACATTCATAGTCTCTACCTCCCTCACATTCACAGTCTCCCTCTCCCTCAAATTCACATTCTCTCCCTCCCTCACATTCACAGTCTCTCCCTCCCTCACATTCACAGTCTCCTCCTCCCTCACATTCAGAGTCTACCTCTCCCTCACATTCACATTCTCGCCCTCCCTCACATTCACAGTCTACTCCTCCCTCACATTCACAGTCTCCCAATCCCTCACATTCACCGTCTCTCCCTCCCTCACATTCACAGACTCCCTCTCCCACACATTCACAGTCTCCCTCTCCCTCACATTCACAGTCTCTACCTCCCTCACATTCACAGTCTCTCCCTCCCTCACATTCACAGTCTATCCCTCTCTCACATTCACAGTCTCCCTCCCTCACATTCACAGTCTCTCCCTCCCTCACATTCACAGTCTCTCCCTCTCTCACATTCACAGTCTCCCTCCCTCACATTTACAGTCTCTCCCTCCCTCACATTCACAGTCTCCCTCTCCCTCACATTCACAGTCTCAACCTCCCTCACATTCACAGTCTCCCCCTCCCTCACATTCACATTCTCCCTCTCTCATATTCACAGTCTCTCCCTCCCTAACATTCACAGTTCGCCCTCCCTCACATTCACAGGCTCCCGCACATTCACAGTCTCTCCCTCCCTCACATTCACAGTCTCTCCCTCCCTCACATTCACATTCTCCCTCCCTCACAATCACATTCTCCCTCCCTCACATTCACATTTTCCCCCACCCTCACATTCACAGTCTCGCCCTCCCTCACATTCACAGTTTCACTCTCCCTCACATTCACAGTCTCTACCTCCCTCACATTCACAGTCTATCCCTCTCTCACATTCACAGACTCCCTCCCTCACATTCACAGTCTCACTCTCCCTCACATTCACAGTCTCTCCCTCTCTCACATTCACAGTCTCCCTCCCTCACATTTACAGTCTCTCCCTCCCTCACATTCACAGTCTCACTCTCCCTCACATTCACAGTCTCAACCTCCCTCACATTCACAGTCTCCCCCTCCCTCACATTCACATTCTCCCTCTCTCACACTCACAGTCTCTCCCTCCCTAACATTCACAGTTCGCCCTCCCTCACATTCACAGGCTCCCGCACATTCACAGTCTCTCCCTCCCTCACATTCATGGTCTCTCCCTCCCTCACATTCACAGTCTCTCCCTCCCTCACATTCACATTCTCTCCCTCCCTCACATTCACAGTCTCCCCCTCCCTAACTTTCACAGTCTCTCCCTCACATTCACAGTCTCTCCCTCCCTAACATTCACAGTTCGCCCTCCCTCACATTCACAGGCTCCCGCACATTCACAGTCTCTCCCTCCCTCACATTCATGGTCTCTCCCTCCCTCACATTCACAGTCTCTCCCTCCCTCACATTCACATTCTCTCCCTCCCTCACATTCACAGTCTCCCCCTCCCTAACTTTCACAGTCTCTCCCTCACATTCACAGTCACTCCCTCTCCCTCACATTCACAGTCTCTCCCTCCCTCACATTCACCGTCTCTCCATCCCTCACATTACAGTCTCCCACTCCCTCATATTCACAGTTTCTCCCTCCCTCACATTCACACTCTCTCCCGCCCTCATATTCAGAGTCTTCCCCTCCTTCACATTCACTGTCTCACCCTCCCTCACATTCACAGTCTCCCCCTCCCTCACATTCACAGTCTCCCCCTCCCTCACATTCACAGTCTCCCCCTCCCTCACATTCACAGTCTCCCTCTCCCTCACGCTCACAGTCTCTTCCTCCCTCACATTCACAGTCTCGCCCTCCCTCACATTCACAGTCTCCCTCTCCCTCACGTTAACAGTCTCTCCCTCCCTCACATTGACAGTCTCTCCCTCCCTCACATTCACAGTCTCCCCCTCCCTCACTTTCACAGTCTCCCTCTCCCTGACATTCACAGTGTCCCTCACATTCACAGTCTCCCGCACCCTTATGTTAACAGTCTCTCCCTCCCTCACATTCACAGTCTCTCCCTCCCTCACATTCACAGTCTCCTCCTCCCTCACATTCACAGTCTCCCTCTCCCTCACATTCACCGTCTCTCCCTCCCTCACATTCACAGTCTCCCTCTCCCTCACATTCACAGTCTCCCTCTCCCTCACATTCACAGTCTCTACCTCCCTCACATTCACAGTCTCTCCCTCCCTCACAATCACAGTCTATCCCTCCCTCACATTCACAGTCTCCCTCCCTCACATTCAAAGACTCTCCCTCCCTCACATTCACAGTCTCCCTCAGACACAATCACAGTCTAACCCTCCCTCACATTCACAGTCTCCCTCACATTCACAGTCTCTCCCTCCCTCACATTCACCGTCTCTCCCTCCCTCACATTCACAGTCTCCCTCTCCCTCACATTCACAGTCTCCCTCTCCCTCACATTGACAGTCTCTCCCTCCCTCACATTCACAGTCTCCTTCTCCCTCACATTCACAGTCTCTCCCTCCCTCACATTCACAGTCACCCCCTCCCTCACATTCGCAGTCTCCCTCTCCCTCACATTCACAGTGTCTCCCTCACATTCACAGTCTCTCCCTCTCCCTCACATTCACAGTCTCTCCCTCCCTCACATTCACGGTCTCTCCCTCCCTCATATTCACAGTCTCCCCCTCCTTCACATTCACAGTCTCCCTCACATTCACAGTCTCCCTCTCCCTCACATTCACAGTCTCCCTCTCCCTCACATTCACAGTCTCTCCCTCCCTCACATTCACAGTCTCTCCCTCCCTCACATTCGCAGTCTCCCCCTCCCTCACATTCACAGTCTCTCCCTCCCTCACATTGACAGTCTCACTCTCCCTCACATTCACAGTCTCCCCCTCCCTCACTTTCACAGTCTCCCCCTCCCTCACATTCACAATCTCCCCCTCCCTTACATTCACATTCTCCCCCTCCCTCACATTAATGGTCTCTCCCTCCCTCACATTCATAGTCTCCCCCTCCCTCACATTCACAGTCTCCCTCTCCCTCACATTCACGGTCTCCCCCTCCCTCACATTGACAGTCTCCCTTTCCCTCACATTCACAATATCCCTCTCGCTCACACTCACAGTCTCCCCCTCCCTCACATTCACAGTCTCCCCCTCCCTCACATTCACATTCTCCATATCCCTCACATTCACAATATCCCTCTCGCTCACATTCACAGTCTCCCCATCCCTCACATTCACAGTCTACCTCTCCCTCACATTCACAGTCTCAACCACTCTCACATTCATAGTCTCTCGCTCCCTCACATTCACAGTCTCCCCCTCCCTCACATTCACAGTCTCACTCTCCCTGACATTCACAGTCTCCCCCTCCCTCACATTCACAGCCTCCCCCTCCCTCACATTCACAGTCTCTCTCACATTCACAGTCTCTCCCTCCCTCACATTCACAGTCTCCCCCTCCCTCACATTCACAGTCACACTCTCCCTCACATTCACAGTCTCCCCCTCCCTCACATTCACAGTCTCCCCCTCCCTCACATTCACAGTCTCCCTCACATTCACAGTCTCTCCCTCCCTCACATTCACAGTCTCCCTCTCCCTCACATTCACGGTCTCCCTCTCCCTCACATTCACAGTCTCCCCCTCCCTCACATTCACAGTCTCCCCATCCCTCACATTCACAGTCTCCCCCTCCCTCACATTCACAGTCTCCCCCTCCCTCACATTCACAGTCTCCCCATCCCTCACATTCACAGTCTCTCCCTCCCTCACATTCACAGTCTCCCCCTCCCTCACATTCACAGTCACACTCTCCCTCACATTCACAGTCTCCCCCTCCCTCACATTCACAGTCTCCCCCTCCCTCACATTCACAGTCTCCCTCACATTCACAGTCTCTCCCTCCCTCACATTCACAGTCTCCCTCTCCCTCACATTCACGGTCTCCCTCTCCCTCACATTCACAGTCTCCCCCTCCCTCACATTCACAGTCTCCCCATCCCTCACATTCACAGTCTCCCCCTCCCTCACATTCACAGTCTCCCCCTCCCTCACATTAACGGTGTCTCCCTCCCTCACATTCATAGTCTCCCCCTCCCTCACATTCACACTCTCCCTCTCCCTCACATTCACGGTCTCCCCCTCCCTCACATTGACAGTCTCCCTCTCCCTCATATTCACAATATCCCTCTCGCTCACATTCACAGTCACCCATCCCTCACATTCACAGTCTCACCCACTCTCACATTCACAGTCTCTCCCTCCCTCACATTCACAGCCTCTCCATCCATCACATTCACAGTCTCCCCCTCCCTCACATTCACAGTCTCACTCTCCCTCATATTCACAGTCTCCACCTCCCTCACATTCACAGCCTCCCCCTCCCTCACATTCACAGTCTCTCTCACATTCACAGTCTCTCCCTCCCTCACATTCACAGTCTCCCCCTCCCTCACATTCACAGTCACACTCTGACTCACATTCACAATCTCCCCCTGCCTCACATTCACAGTCTCCCCCTCCCTCACATTCACAGTCTCCCTCACATTCACAGTCTCTTTTTCCTTCACATTCACAGTCTCTCCCTCCCTCTCAATCACAATCTCCCCCTCCCTCACATTCACAGTCTCCCCCTCCCTAACATTGACAGTCTCCCCATCCCTCACATTCACAGTCTCCCCCTCCCTCACATTCAGAGTCTCCCCCTCCCTCACATTCACAGTCTCCCTCTCCCTCACATTCACAGTCTCCCTCTCCCTCACATTCACAGTCTCCCTCCCTCACATTGACAGTCTCTCCCTCCCTCACATTGACAGTCTCTCCCTCCCTCACATTCACAGTCTCCCTCTCCCTCACATTCACAGTCTCTCCCTCCCTCACATTCACAGTCTCTCACTCCCTCACATTCACACTCTCCCTCTCCCTCACATTCACAGTCTCTCTCTCCCTCACGCTCACAGTCTCTTCCTCCCTCACATTCACAGTCTCCCCCTCCCTCACTTTCACAGTCTCCCTCTCCCTCACATTCACAGTCTCCCTCTCCCTCACATTCACAGTCTCCCTCTCCCTCACATTCACAGTCTCCCTCTCCTCACATTCACATTCACAGTCTCTACCTCCCTCACATTCACAGTCTCTCCCTCCCTCACATTCACAGTCTATCCCTCTCTCACATTCACAGTCTCCCTCCCTCACATTCAAAGACTCTCCCTCCCTCACATTCACAGTCTCTCCTTCTCTCACATTCACAGTCTCCCTCAGAGACATTCACAGTCTCTCCCTCCCTCACATTCACAGTCTCCCTCACATTCACAGTCTCTCCCTCCCCCACATTCACAGTCTCCCCCTCCCTCACATTCGTCGTCTCCCTCTCCCTCACATTCACAGTCTCTCCCTCTCCCTCACATTCACAGTCTCTCCCTCCCTCACATTCACGGTCTCTCCCTCCCTCACATTCACGGTCTCCCCCTCCTTCACAATCAAAGTCTCTCCCTCCCTCACATTCACAGTCTCTCCCTCCCTCACATTCACAGTCTCCCTCTCCCTCACATTCACGGTCTCCCGCTCCCTCACATTCACAGTCTCACTCTCCCTCACATTCACAGTCTTCCTCTCCCTCACATTCACAGTCTCTCCCTCCCTCACATTCACAGTGTCCCCCTCCCTCACATTCACAGTCTCCCCCTCGCTCACATTCACAGTCTCTCCCTCCCTCACATTCACAGTCTCACTCTCCCTCACATTCACAGTCTACCCCTCCCTCACATTCACAGTCACCCCCTCCCTCACATTCACAGTCTCCCCCTCCCTCACATTCGCAGTCTCCCCCTCCCAAACATTCACGGTCTCTCCCTCCCTCACATTCATAGTCTCCCACTCGCTCACATTAACACTCTCCCTCTCCCTCACATTCACGGTCTCCCCCTCCCTCACATTGACAGTCTCCCTCTCCCTCACATTCACAATATCCCTCTCGCTCACACTCACAGTCTCCCCCTCCCTCACATTCACAGTCTCTCCCTCCCTCACATTCACAGTCTCTCCCTCCCTCACATTCACAGTGTCCACCTCCCTCACATTCACAGTCTCACTCTCCCTCACATTCACAGTCTCCCCCTCCCTCATATTCACAGCCTCCCCCTCCCTCACATTCACATTCTCTCTCACATTCACAGTCTCTCTTTCCCTCACATTCACAGTCTCCCCCTGCCTCACATTCACAGTCTCACTCTCCCTCACATTCACAGTCTCCCCCTGCCTCACATTCACAGTCTCCTCCTCCCTCACATTCACAGTCTCCCTCACATTCACAGTCTCTTTCTCCCTCACATTCACAGTCTCTCCCTCCCTCTCAATCACAATATCCCCCTCCGTCACATTCACAGTCTCCCCCTCCCTCACATTCACAGTCACACTCTGACTCACATTCACAATCTCCCCCTGCCTCACATTCACAGTCTCCCCCTCCCTCACATTCACAGTCTCCCTCACATTCACAGTCTCTTTCTCCTTCACATTCACAGTCTCTCCCTCCCTCTCAATCACAATCTCCCCCTCCCTCACATTCACAGTCTCCCCCTCCCTAACATTGACAGTCTCCCCATCCCTCACATTCACAGTCTCCCCCTCCCTCACATTCAGAGTCTCCCCCTCCCTCACATTCACAGTCTCCCTCTCCCTCACATTCACAGTCTCCCTCTCCCTCACATTCACAGTCTCCCTCCCTCATATTGACAGTCTCTCCCTCCCTCACATTGACAGTCTCTCCCTCCCTCACATTCACAGTCTCCCTCTCCCTCACATTCACAGTCTCTCCCTCCCTCACATTCACAGTCTCTCACTCCCTCACATTCACACTCTCCCTCTCCCTCACATTCACAGTCTCTCTCTCCCTCACGCTCACAGTCTCTTCCTCCCTCACATTCACAGTCTCGCCCACCCTCACGTTCACAGTCTCCCTCTCCCTCACATTCACAGTGTCCCTCTCCCTCACGTTAACAGTCTCTCCCTCCCTCACATTGACAGTCTCTCCCTCCCTCACATTCACAGTCTCCCCCTCCCTCACTTTCACAGTCTCCCTCTCCCTCACATTCACAGTCTCCCTCTCCCTCACATTCACAGTCTCCCCCTCCCTCACATTAACAGACTCTCCCTCCCTCACATTCACCGACTCTCCCTCCCTCACATTCACAGTCTCCCTCTCCCTCACATTCACAGTCTCCCTCTCCTCACATTCACATTCACAGTCTCTACCTCCCTCACATTCACAGTCTCTCCCTCCCTCACATTCACAGTCTATCCCTCTCTCACATTCACAGTCTCCCTCCCTCACATTCAAAGACTCTCCCTCCCTCACATTCACAGTCTCTCCTTCTCTCACATTCACAGTCTCCCTCAGAGACATTCACAGTCTCTCCCTCCCTCACATTCACAGTCTCCCTCACATTCACAGTCTCTCCCTCCCCCACATTCACAGTCTCCCCCTCCCTCACATTCGTCATCTCCCTCTCCCTCACATTCACAGTCTCTCCCTCTCCCTCACATTCACAGTCTCTCCCTCCCTCACATTCACGGTCTCTCCCTCCCTCACATTCACGGTCTCCCCCTCCTTCACATTCAAAGTCTCCCTCACATTCACAGTCTCCCTCTCCCTCACGTTCACGGTCTCCCGCTCCCTCACATTCACAGTCTCACTCTCCCTCACATTCACAGTCTCCCTCTCCCTCACATTCACAGTCTCTCCCTCCCTCACATTCACAGTCTCCCCCTCCCTCACATTCACAGTCTCCCCCTCGCTCACATTCACAGTCTCTCCCTCCCTCACATTCACAGTCTCACTCTCCCTCGCATTCACAGTCACCCCCTCCCTCACATTCACAGTCTCCCCCTCCCTCACATTCACAGTCTCCCCCTCCCAAACATTCACGGTCTCTCCCTCCCTCACATTCATAGTCTCCCACTCGCTCACATTAACACTCTCCCTCTCCCTCACATTCACGGTCTCCCCCTCCCTCACATTGACAGTCTCCCTCTCCCTCACATTCACAATATCCCTCTCGCTCACACTCACAGTCTCCCCCTCCCTCACATTCACAGTCTCTCCCTCCCTCACATTCACAGTCTCTCCCTCCCTCACATTCACAGTCTCCACCTCCCTTACATTCACAGTCTCACTCTCCCTCACATTCACAGTCTCCCCCTCCCTCATATTCACAGCCTCCCCCTCCCTCACATTCACATTCTCTCTCACATTCACAGTCTCCCCCTGCCTCACATTCACAGTCTCACTCTCCCTCACATTCAGTCTCCCCCTGCCTCACATTCACAGTCTCCTCCTCCCTCACATTCACAGTCTCCCTCACATTCACAGTCTCTTTCTCCCTCACATTCACAGTCTCTCCCTCCCTCTCAATCACAATATCCCCCTCCGTCACATTCACAGTCTCCCCCTCCCTAACATTGACCGTCTCCCCCTCCCTCACATTCACAGTCTCCCCCTCCCTCACATTCACAGTCTCCCTCTCCCTCACATTCACAGTTTCCCTCTCCCTCACATTCACAGTCTCCCTCCCTCACATTGACAGTCTCTCCCTCCCTCACATTCACAGTCTCTCCCTCCCTCACATTCACAGTCTCCCTCTCCCTCACATTCACAGTCTCTCCCTCCCTCACATTCACAGTCTCTCCCTCCGTCACATTCACACTCTCCCTCTCCCTCACATTCACAGTCTCCCTCTCCCTCACATTCACAGTCTCTCCCTCCCTCACATTCACAGTCTCTCCCTCCGTCACATTCACACTCTCCCTCTCCCTCACATTCACAGTCTCCCTCTCCCTCACATTGACAGTGTCCCTCTCCCTCACGTTAACAGTCTCTCCCTCCCTCACATTGACAGTCTCTCCCTCCCTCACATTCACAGTCTCCCCCTCCCTCACTTTCACAGTCTCCCTCTCCCTCACATTCACAGTCTCCCTCACATTCACAGTCTCCCCCTCCCTCACGTTAACAGACTCTCACTCCCTCACATTCACCGTCTCTCCCTCCCTCACTTTCACAGTCTCCCTCTCCCTCACATTCACAGTCTCCCTCTCCTCACATTCACATTCACAGTCTTTACCTCCCTCACATTCACAGTCTCTCCCTCCCTCACATTCACAGTCTCCCTCTCTCACATTCACACTCTCCCTCCCTCACATTCAAAGACTCTCCCTCCCTCACATTCACAGTCTCTCCCTTCTCACATTCACAGTCTCCCTCAGACACATTCACAGTCTCTCCCTCCCTCACATTCACAGTCTCCCTCACATTCACAGTCTCTCCCTCCCTCACATTCACCGTCTCTCCCTCCCTCACATTCACAGTCTATCCCTCCCTCACATTGACAGTCTCCATCTCCCTCACATTCACAGTCTCTCCCTCCCTCACATTCACAGTCTCCTTCTCCCTCACATTCACAGTCTCTCCCTCCCCCACATTCACAGTCTCCCCCTCCCTCACATTCGCCGTCTCTCTCTCCCTCACATTCACAGTCTCTCCCTCTCCCTCACATTCACAGTCTCTCCCTCCCTCACATTCACAGTCTCTCCCTCCCTCACATTCACGGTCTCCCCCTCCTTCACATTCACAGTCTCCCTCACATTCACAGTCTCCCTCTCCCTCACATTCACAGTCTCCCCCTCCCTCACATTCACTTTCTCTCCCTAACTCACATTCACAGTCTCCCCCTCCCTCACATTCACAGTCTCCCCCTCGCTCACATTCCCAGTCTCCCTCTCCCTCACATTCACAGTCTCACCCAATCTCACATTCACAGTCTCTCCCTCCCTCACATTCACAGTCTCACCCTCCCTCACATTCACAGTCTCCCCCTCCCTCACATTCACAGTCTCACTCTCCCTCACATTCACAGTCTCCGCCTCCCTCACATTCACAGTCTCCCCCTCCCTCACATTCGCAGTCTCCCTCACATTCACAGTCTCTCCCTCCTTCACATTCACAGTCTCACTCTCCCTCACTTTCACAGTCTCACTCTCCCTCACATTCACAGTCTCCCCCTCCCTCACATTCACAGTCTAACCCTCCCTCACATTCACAGTCTCCCTCACATTCACAGTCTCTCTCTCCCTCACATTCACAGTCTCTCCCTCCCTCTCATTCACAGTGTCCTCCTCCCTCACATTCACAGTCTCCCCTTCCCTCACATTCACAGTCTCGCCCTCCCTCACATTGACAGTCTCCCCCTCCCTCACATTCATGGTCTCCCTCTCCCTCACATTCGCAGTCTCCCTCTCCCTCACATTCACAGTCTCTCCCTCCCTCACATTCACATTCTCCCTCTCCCTCACATTCACAGTCTCTCCCTCCCTCACATTCACAGTCTCTCCCTCCCTCACATTCACAGTCTCTCCCTCCTTCACATTCATAGTCTCCCCCTCCCTCACATTCACAGTCTCCCTCACATTCACGGTCTCCCCCTCCCTCACTTTCACAGTCTCCCCCTCCCTCACATTCACACTCTCCCCCTCCCTCACATTCACAGTCTCTCCCTCCCTCACATTCACAGTCTCTCCCTCCCTCACATTCACGGTCTCCCCCTCCTTCACATTCACAGTCTCCCTCACATTCACAGTCTCCCTCTCCCTCACATTCACGGTCTCCCGCTCCCTCACATTCACAGTCTCACTCTCCCTCACATTCACAGTCTCCCCCTCCCTCACATTCACAGTCTCTCCCTAACTCACATTCACAGTCTCCCCCTCCCTCACATTCACAGTCTCCCCCTCGCTCACATTCACAGTCTCCCTCTCCCTCACATTCACAGTCTCACCCACTCTCACATTCACAGTCTCTCCCTCCCTCACATTCACAGTCTCACCCTCCCTCACATTCACAGTCTCCCCCTCCCTCACATTCACAGTCTCACTCTCCCTCACATTCACAGTCTCCGCCTCCCTCACATTCACAGTCTCCCCCTCCCTCACATTCGCAGTCTCCCTCACATTCACAGTCTCTCCCTCCTTCACATTCACAGTCTCACTCTCCCTCACTTTCACAGTCTCACTCTCCCTCACATTCACAGTCTCCCCCTCCCTCACATTCACAGTCTAACCCTCCCTCACATTCACAGTCTCCCTCACATTCACAGTCTCTTTCTCCCTCACATTCACAGTCTCTCCCTCCCTCTCATTCACAGTGTCCTCCTCCCTCACATTCACAGTCTCCCCTTCCCTCACATTCACAGTCTCCCCCTCCCTCACATTGACAGTCTCCCCCTCCCTCACATTCATGGTCTCCCTCTCCCTCACATTCACAGTCTCCCTCTCCCTCACATTCACAGTCTCTCCCTCCCTCACATTCACAGTCTCCCTCTCCCTCACATTCACAGTCTCTCCCTCCCTCACATTCACAGTCTCTCCCTCCCTCACATTCACAGTCTCTCCCTTCCTCACATTCACAGTCTCTCCCTCCTTCACATTCATAGTCTCCCCCTCCCTCACATTCACAGTCTCCCTCACATTCACGGTCTCCCCCTCCCTCACTTTCACAGTCTCCCCCTCCCTCACATTCACACTCTCCCCCTCCCTCACATTCACAGTCTCCCTCTCCCTCATATTCACATTCTCCCTCTCCCTCACATTCACAGTCTCCCTCTCCCTCACATTCACAGTCTCCCCCTCCCTCACATTCACAGTCTCATTCTCCCTCACATTGACAGTCTCCCCCTCCCTCACATTCACACTCTCCCCCTCCCTCACATTCACAGTCTCCCTCACATTCACAGTCTCCCCCTCCCTCCCTTTCACAGTCTCCCCCTCCCTCACTTTCATACTCTCCCCCTCCCTCACATTCACAGTCTCCCTCTCCCTCATATTCACAGTCTCCCTCTCTTTCACATTCACAGTCTCCCTCTCCCTCATATTCACAGTCTCCCTCTCCCTCACATTCACAGTCTCCCTCTCCCTCATATTCACTGTCTCCCCCTCCCTCACATTCACAGTCTCCCCCTCCCTCATATTCACTGTCTCCCCCTCCCTCACATTCACGTTCTCCCCCTCCCTCACATTCACAGTCTCCCTCTCCCTCACATTGACTGTCCCCCCCTCCCTCACGTTCTCAGTCTCCCCCTCCCGCACATTCACAGTCTCCATCTCCCTCACATTCACAGTCTCACTCTCGCTCACTTTCAAAGTCTTCCTTTCGCTCACATTCACAGTCTCAATTTCTCAAGTTAATATTCTCCCTCTCTCACTCATACCACCAGTCTTACTCATAATGCCCTCCTTCTTTCAGACGCCCACTCTCACTCTCTCAGATTCAGCATCCATCTCTCTCTCAATGAGTATCACTGTCCCCCTCTCTCCCATTTAGTGCCTTCTTCTCACTCAGTCTCACTCTCTCTCTATCTCACTTTCATCTCCCTCTCTCGCTCACTGTCACCGTCTGCTTCTCTCCCACATTAAAAGTCTCCCTCTCTCCCACTCAGAGTATCCCCCTCTCACACACACTCACAGCCTACATCTCTCTCTCTCTCTCTCACTCACAGCCTCCCTCTCCCTCACACACTCACAGCCTCCCTCTCCCTCAGACACTCACAGCCTCCCTCTCATTAACCTTTTCATTTCTGTCACCCCTGTCTCTGACTGTCTCTCCCACACTCACTCTATTTCTCTTTTTCACATTCACAGCATCCATCTCTCTCTTACTAACATTCACCACTCTCTCAATTTGAGCCTCCATCTCTCACACACTCACAGTCTCCTGCCTGTCACTCATATTCACAATCTCTCTATCTCTCATACAGTCTCTCTCACATTTGCAGTTTCCTTCTCTTACTCAGCCTCTCCTCTCTCACGTTCCCAGTCCCCATCTGTCTCACTCACTATCTTCCTCTCTCACACATTGACATTATCGCGCTCTCTCACTCAGTCTCTCTCCTTTTCTCTCTCTCACGTTAACAGCATCCATCTCTCTCTCTGTCTTTCACATTCACTCACCGTCTCTCACACTGACTCTCCCTCTCTCACTCAGTCTCCCCTTTCTCTCTTATTCGCTGCCTCCATATCTCTCTCGCTCAGCCTCACTCTCCCTTTCTCATATTCAGTCCCTCTCTCTCTCACTCAGTCCCCCTCAGTCTCCCTCCTTCTCTTTCTCTCTCAGACACCCACACACACATTCAGTATCTCTCTGTCCCTCACGTTCAGTCTCCCTCTCTAAAATATTCACTGTCCCCGCTCTCAATTCAGTCTCTCTCTCACATTTACAGTCCACCACTCTCTCACAACCATTAACAAATTACCTATTTCTATCGCATTCAGTATCACTCTCTTCAAATTAGTCACCAACTCTCATTTTCAATATCTCCTTCTCTCTCACATCCAGTCTCCCTCTCTCTCACAAATTCATTGTTGCCTTCTTTCTCTCACTCACAATTTCGCTCTTACTCTCCAGCAAATTAAGTTTCCCTCTCTCAGTGAGACTCTCCCTCTCTCAATCAGTGTCCATCTCACACTCTCTCTCTCTCTCTCATTCACAGCTCAGTCTCTCGCTGTATAGCACATTCAGTTTCCCTCCCTCCAGCAGACTCTCCCTTCTCACTCAGTTCTCTCCCTCACGTTCACATTCTCCCTCACTCACACAAATTCATTCTCTCCCTCTCTATCTCCCACATTCACAGCCTCCCTCCCAAAATCACATGCATTGTCCGCCGCTCTGTCACAGTCTCTCTCCCTCTTTCTCTCACGTATGTACTATCCTTCTCTCACAGTCTCCCTCTCTCTCTCACTCTGCTTCAATAACACACTTACCGTCTCCCAATCTCAATCCCAGTCTCCCTCCCTCTCACATTCATAGTCTCCCGCTCCCACACATTCAGTTTCGGTCTCCTTCATATTCACGGCCTCCCTCCCTCTCACGTTCACAGCCTCCCTCTCTTTCACATTCATAACCCCCTAACTCTAACATTCAGTCCCCCTTTTCCCATATTCGCAGTGTCCCTCTTTCACTCAGTCTCCCCCTCTCTCACATATACAATGTCTCCATCTCTCAAATACTCATTGTCTCCCTCTCTCACTCTTAGTCCCCCTCTCCCCCTCATTCACAGTCCCCATTTCTCACTCAGAATCTCATTCACATTCAGACATTCAAACATTCATAGACTCCCCCACCCCCCCTCACATTCATTGTCTCCAATCTCTCTCTGGCACATTCAGTATTCCTGAATCAATCAGAATCTCCCGCTTTCACTCATATTCAGAGTCTCGCTCTCTCTCTCACTTATTTTCCGGATCTTTCACTCACTGTTTCCCTCCCTCCCACACTTCTATCTCTCTCAGTCTCCCTCTCTCACTCTCTCATTTGAAGCCTCCATCTCTCTCTCTCTCACTGGGTCTCAATCTCTCCCGCTCTCACATTCAGTCCTTCCCTCTTACTCAGCCTCCTACTCTCTCTCTCACTCAATCTCCCTCTCTCTCACTCACTTTCACCGTCTCAATTTCTCCAACATTCTGCTCTCTCACATTCAAACTCTCCCTCTCTCTCACATTCTCAGTCTTCTTGTCTCTCACTCACAGTATCCCTCTCCCTCACTCGCAGTATCCATCTCTCTCCCTCACTCAACCTCGCTCTCTTATTCACAGACTCCATCTCTCAGTCTCCCCCATGTCTCAGACACTTTCTCTCTCAGTCTCCCTCTCTTTCCATTTCTCACAATCACAGTCTCCATCTCTCTCTCACTCAAATTCTGCTTCTCGCACTCTCTCTCATTAAGTCTCTATCTATCTCATTTTGGCAGTCTCTCTTTATCACTCATTCTCCTTTCTCTGGAAATCATTCTCCATCTCTCTCTCACTCATCTTCTTCCTCTCTGACACACATTCGCATTATCCCTCTCCCACTCTTACTCATTGTCTCCCGCTCTCTCACTTTCACAGCCTCCCCCCTCTCTCTCACAATCATTTTCCCTGCATATCTTTCACATATGGTCTATCTCTCTCACGCAGGCTCTCCCTCTCCCACTCACGTTCACAGTATCCCTCTCTATCTCACGCATAATCTCAATCTCTCACTGACAGTTTCCTCATCTCTCTCTCTCTGTCAGTCCAGCCCTCTCCTTTTCTCAAGTGCAGTCTGAATCTCTCTTCACCACAGGATCACAGAAACACAATGCAGAAGAGGGCCTTTGGCCGGTCGAGACTGCACTGACACGTAAGAAACAACAAAACCACCTAACTAATACTATTTACCAGCACTTGGCCCATAACATTGAATGTTATGACGTGCTCATCTAGTTACTTTTTAAAGCATGTGAGGCAGCGGGCCTCCACCACCCTCCCAGGCAGTGCATTCCAGGGCGTCACTGCACTCTGGGTATTATTTTTCCTCACATACCCCTAAAACTCCTGCCCCTCTCCTTGAGAATAGGCCGTGCTCTGAATGACCCTTCAACTAAGGGGAACAGCTGCTCCCTATCCACACTGCCCAAGTCCCCCATAATCTTGTACACCTCGATCAGATCGCCCCTCAGTCTTTTCTGCTCCAACGAAAACAGTATAAATCTATCCAACTTCTCGTCATAATTTAAATGTTTCATCCCCGGCAACATCCTGGTTAAGCTCCTCTGCATCCCCTCCAGTGTAATCTCATCGTTCCTATATTGTGGCGACCATAACTCCACAAAGAACTCCAGCTGTGGCCTCAGCAATGTTCTATACAACTCCAAGATGACCACCCTACATTTTGTAACCAATGCCTTGATTGATAAAGACAATTGTCTCATATGCCTTTTTCACCAGCCCACCAAAATGTCCCTCTGCCTATAGAGATCAATGGACACAGACGCCAAGGAAACGTTGTTCCTCAGAACTTCCTAGTGTCATGATGTTCATTGAATATTTCCTTGTCAAATTAATCCTTCCAAAGTGTATCACCTCACAATTTTCTGGGAAAAATTCCATCTGCCACTTATCTGCCCATTTGGCCATCCCGTCAATACCTTCCTGCAGCCCAAGACACTAAATCTCACTGGTAATTACCTGGCCAATTTTTGTGTCATCCACAAACTTACTAATCCTATCTCCCCATAGTTATCTATGTGCTTTATACAAATTAACATTTGTAGGTGAACGAGCACATATCCTTGTGATACCCCATGACAATGGCTTCCAGTCACTGAAGCATCTTTCTGTCGTCAGACTCTGCCTGCTACAATTAAGCCAATTTTTAATACACCTTTTCAAATTACCCGTATCCCCTGTGCATTTTATGTACCGCGAATGTGGGACATTGTCAAAGTCTTTGCTGAAATCAATGTAAACTATATTAGGTATACGACCCTTATCAACACACCTGGTCAGCTCAAAAAATCAATCACATGTGTTAAGCATTACCTCCCTCTAAGAAAGCCATGCTAACTATCCCTGATAAAACATTGCCTCTCCACTGGAGATATATGCTCTGCTTCAGGACTTTCTCCAATAGTTTCCCTACCACTGACAGGAGATGCACTGGTCTGTCGTTCCCTGGCTTATCACGACAACGCTTCTTAAACAGGGCAAACACATGAGCTGTTCTCTAGTCCTCTGACAACTCTCCCGTGGACAGAGAGGGATTAAAAATTAGGATCAAAGCCCCTGCAATCTGTTCCCTTGCCTCCCCCTTGCTGAGTCTCCCTCTCACTCTCTCTCTTTCATTCACAATCTCCCTCTCTGTCGCATTCAGTCTCCCTCTCTCTCAAATTCACAGACCCCCTCTCTGTCACGTTCAGTCTTCCTCTCTCCCACAATCGTAGTCTCCCACTCTCCCTTGTTCATAGCAGTCCTCTTTCAGTAACAGTTCCTCTCACACACATTCATTGTCTACCTCTCCCTCTCACAGTCTCCATCTCACTCACTCAGTCTCGCTCTCCCTCTCTCACCTATTCTGTCTACCACCCTTACTCATTCACTCCCTCTCTCACTCAGTCTCCATTTCCCTCTCGCACATGGACAGTCTCCCTCTCTCTCATTCAGTCTTGTTCTCTCTCTCAGATTCAATGTTCTCCTTTCTCACTCAAAGCTTCTATCTCTCTCACTCGCATACTCCGTCTCTCTCCTAGTTTCCCTCTCCCTCAAACAGATTCAGTCTCAATCCCAAATTTGCATTATTCCTCTCTCTGACAAATTCAGTCTCCTTACCTTTCTCATTTTCATTGTCTCCCTCTCTCTCATATTCACGGTCTCTCCCTCTCTCAAATTCACAGTCTCCATCTTTCACTTACAGTCTCCCTCTTTCGCTTACAGACTTCTTCTCTCTCACATTCAGATTCTCCTTCTCCCTCTCACATTCATTGTCTCTCTTTCTCACTCAGTCTCCCCCCCTCCATCATATTCTCAGTTTCCATCTCCCTCTCACTCCGTCTCACTACAACTCTCACTCAAATTCAGTCCCTCTCTGTCACTCAGGCCCACTTTCTCTCACACACATTCACTGTCTCCTCTCTCACACATTCACAATCCTTGTCTCCCTTTCTCACAATCTCCCTCTCTCTCACCTACTGGCTCCCTTTCTCTCTCACACAGTCTGCTCTCTCTCTCTCACTTAGTCTTCTCTCTCACTCAGACTCACTGGCTCCTTCTCTAAATCTCAGTCTCCACCTCTCAATCTCCCCCTATCTCTGACTCTCTCTCAGTTTCTCTCTCTTTCACACACACACATTCACGATCTCCATCTCTCTCTAACCGACAGCCTCTTCTCTTACACTCATAGTCGGCATCTCACACTCCCTCTCTCACTCAGTCTCTCGTTCACTCCATGTGAACTTCATATCCTCCCTCTTACGCTAATTCACCTTTCACTCACTCAGTCGCCTTTCCCTTTCTCACAGGCACAGTCTCCCTTTCTGTCTCTCATTCAGAGTCTTCTCTCTCACATTCAACGTCCCTTTTTCTCACTCAATGTCCCTATCACTCAGTCGGATTCTCCGCCTCTCTCAGTTACCCTGTCTCTCTCACACGTTTACAATCTCACTCATTCACTTACAGTCTCCTACTCCCGCACATTCACAGCCTCCCACTTTCATTTACAGTCTCCTTCTTTCGCATACAGTCTCCCTCTCTCTAACATTCAGAGTCTCATTCTCTCTCTCACATTCATTGTCTCCCTCTCTCACTTACCCGCCCTCTCTGTCATATTCACAGTCTCTGCCGCACTCTAACTCAATCTCACTCTCCCTCTCCCTCCACATTCAGTCCCTCTCGATCACAGTCCCACTCTCTCTTTCATCCATTATCAGTCTCTCTCTCTCTCTCACATACATTCACTGTTTCCCTCTCTCACACACATTCACAGTCTCTCTCCCTCTCACAATCTCCCTTTCTCTTACCTAATGTCTCCCTCACACTCACTCACAGTTTGTCTCTCTCGCTAACAGCCTCCGCCTCCCTCTCTCACTCAGTCTTCCTCTTACACACTCACTGCCTCCTTCTCTCATGCACAGTCTCCACCTCTCAGTCTTCCCCTGTCTCAGACTCTCTCCTGTGTCCCTCTCTCTCTCACACACACACATTTACAGTGTCCGTCGGTCTCTACCACAGTCCCTTCTCGCTCACTCACAGTCTCTATCTCACACTCTCTACCACTCAATCTCTCTCTATCTCAATTTCACAGTCGCACTCTCTCACTCATTTTCCTTTCTCACGCTTTCACAGCCTACACCTCCCATACACAGTCTACCCCTCTCTCTCTCATTCACATACTCTGTCTCCCTCTGTTATTAATATTCAGTCTCCCTCCCTTTCATATTCAGAGGCTCAATCTCGATCATATTCACAGTTTTCCTCTCTCACTCCCTCAGTAACCATTTCTCTCTCACTCAGTCTCCAACTCTCCCTCACTTAGTCCCACTCTCCCCCTCTCTCATACTCAGTCCCTCCCACTCACTCAATATCCCTTTCTCTCTCATATGCAGAATCTCATCTCACGCACGTTCCCCAGCTCGCTCCATCGCGCTGTCTCCCTCTCTCCCTCGCGCTGCCTCCCTCTCTCCCTCGCGCTGCCTCCCTCTCTCCCTCGCGTTGTCTCCCTCTCTCCCTCGCGCTGTCTCCATCGTGCTGTCTCCCTCTCACCCTCGCGCTGTCTAACCCTAACCCTAACCCTAACCCTAACCCTAACCCTAACCCTAACCCTAACCCTAACCCTAACCCTAGAGAGGGAGGCGGAGGCTGTCTCACACAAATATTCACATCTCCACCTCGCTCACACGCACATTCACAAATTCGGTCTCTCTCGCTCTCTCGCACACACACATCCAATCTCCCTCTCTTTCACATCCAGCTTCCCTCTCTCACATTCACAGTCTCCCCCTCCCTCATAATGAGCATCTCCCCCTCCCTCTCATTTACCATCTCCCCCTCCCTCACATTCACAGTCTCTCCACTCTCACATTCACAGTGTCCTCTCCGTCATATTCACAGTATCCCTCTCCCTCGCATTTAGTCTCCCCCTCTCTCACATTCACGGTCTCACGCTCTCTCAAGTTCATACTCTCCTTCTCTCTCACTCATATCCCCATTTTTCACTCACAATGCCCTCCCCCCCACCCCCTGCCATCTCAGTCGCCCACTCTCACTCTCTCATATTCAGCATCCATATCTTTCTCACAGACTATCACTCTCCTACTCTCTCCCATGCCAGACCCTACTCTCTAAGCCCTGGCCCCACTCTCTATCCCAGGCACTACACTCTATACCTGCAACCGCACTCTTTACCCAATGCCACTCCTTATACCCTGCCACAAACTCTTTCCACAGCTCCACACTGTAACCCCGGCTGAAATCTCTATACCCCTCCCCTCTCTCTACCTATAGCCCGACTCTATCCCCGGCCCCATTCCCTATCCCAGGCTCCAATATCCTTCCGTGGCCTTACTCTCTATACACGGCCCCAGTGCCTCTGCCTCGAAGCCTGGCAGCACTCTCTATCCCTGGCCCCCTCTCTGTACCCGGCTCGACACTTTATCCTTGTCTCTAGTCTCTCTGCCTGGCCCGAATCTCTATACTCTGCTCCAGTGTCTATCCCCACTCACTCTCTATCCCCGGCCGCTTTTTCTATCCACGGCGGTACTCACTATCCCTGGTTCCACAGTATAACCCCTTCCCCACACCCTCAATAGCACCGCTCTCTATACCCGGCCATGCAATCTACGCCCATCCCTACTCTCTATATCTGGCCCCACTCTTTATCCATGGCACCACTCTTTACCTCCTGCCTCACTCTATATCCCCAGCACCACTCTCTACCTGTGTCCTCACTCCCTATAACTGACCCCAATCTCTAAACACCAGCACCGCAGTCTATCGCTGGGCCAACACTGTACAGCCAGCACTAGTCTCTATACCGAGCTCGACTCTCTTACACCCCTCCCCCACTCTCTTTTCACGGCTTCACTCACTATACTCGGCCGCACTCTCTATACCCTGCCCCCCTCATTATCCCCACCCCACTCTCTTTACCCGGTCCGACGCTCTATCCCTGTCTCCACTCTCTATGCCCGGCCCCAAATCACTATACCCTGCTCCAGTATCTATCCCTGCTCACTCTCTATCCCCGGCCACTTCCTCTACCCACGGCTGCACTCACTATCCCCTGTTCCACAATGTTACCCCATCCCCTCACCCTCGACCACCCAGCTCTCTATAACCAGCCTAGCCCTCTACCCCCAACCCTACTCTCTATACCCGGCCCCACTCTCTATCCATGTTCCCAACATACTCCGACTCCAAACTCTGTCCCCGGCCCCACTCTTTATTCAAGTCCCCACTCTTTATCCCTGGCCCCGATCTCTGTCCCGGCCCTATTCTTTCGACGCGGACCGACTCTCTAATGAAGGCCACACACTCACTGGATCCACTCTTTATCATCGGCCCAGCTCTCTCGACGCCCCAGCTCCATATCTCCGGACCACTCTCTACCCCCGATCATACTCTCTGTACCTGGCCTCACTCTATGTCCCTTGCAGCACTCTTTACCCCTTGCCCCCTCTCTATCCCCAACACCACTCTCTACCCGTGACCTCACTCCCTATAACTGGCCTCTGTCTCTAAGCCCCTATGCCCCGCTGTTTATCGCCGGCCTAACACTGTATAGCCGGCACCATTCTCCATACAAAGCACCGCTCTAATATCCCCCGCCCCCACTCTCTTTACTCGGTTCCACTCACTATGTTCGGCGCCAATCTCTAAAACAAGCCCCATTCTCTATCCCTGGACACTATCTCGATCCCCGGTGCTAATTTCTATCCCCGGCCCTACTCTCTATACACAGCCCAACACTATATCCCCGGCACTACTTTCCATCCCCGGCCCTACTCTCTATTCCCAGCCCATCTCTATCCCCTTCACTACTCTAATTATCCAGCCCCACTCTCAATCCCCGGCCCCACTGCCCACTCCCTGCACCACTCTGTATACCCAGCACCACACTCTATCACAGCCCCCACTTTCTATCCCTGGGCACACCCTCTACCCCCGGTCCAACCTATATCGCTGGCCCCACTGTCTATCCCCGTTTCTGCTATGTTTACCCGGCCCCACTCTCTCTATCCCCGTTGCACGTTCAATGCCGGGCTCCACTTTCTATCCCCGGCCCGACTCTCTCATCGGCTATACTCTCTATACTCGGCCCCATTCACTATCCCAGGCCCCAGTCTCTATCCCTGGTCCCACTCTCTCTCCCAGGCCCTGACCTCTAGCTCCAGCCCTACTCTCTATAAAGAACAAAGAACAAAGAAAACTACAGCACAAGAACAGGCCCTTTAGCCTTCCAAGCCTGTGCCGATCATATTTTATGTCAACTAAACCATTTTGCTCTTCCGGTTTCCATATTCCTCTATTCCCATTCCGTTCATGTATTTGTCAAGCTGCCTCTTAAACACCACTATCGGACCTGCTTCCAACACCTCCTCTGGCAACGAATTCCAGACACTCACTACCCTCTATATAAAAAACTTGCCCCACACATCTCCTTTATGGTTTTTTCCTCTCACCTTAAATCTATGTCCCCAGTAAATGATTCTTCCACCCAGGGAAAAATCTTCTGACTATCTACTCTTTCCATGCAACTCATAATTGTGCAAACTTCTGTCAAGTCGCCCCTCAATCTCCGTTGCTCTAGTGAGAACAATCAGAGTTTCCCCAACCTCTCGTTATAGCTAATAACCTGCAGACCAGGCAGCATCCTGGTAAACATCCTCTACACCCTCTCCAACGCCTCCACATCCTTCTGGGATTGTGCTGACCAAAATTACAAGCAATATTCCAAGTGTGTCCTAACAAAGGTTCTGTACAGCTGCAGCATAACTTCCCAGCTTTTGTACTCAATACCCCACCAATGAAGGCACATATGCCATATGCCTTTCTGACTAACTTATCCACCTGCGTTTCCACTTTCAGTGACCTGTGGACCTGTACACCCAGATCCCTCGGCTCATCGATAGACCTAAGGGTTCTGCCACTTACCATATAATTCCTGCCTATATTACACCTTCCAAAATGCAGTATCTCACATTCGTCCGGATTAAACTCCATCTGCCATTTCTCTGCCAAAGTCTCCCAGCGATCTATATCCTGTTGTATGCTTTGTCAATCCTGTTGACTATCTGCAACTCCACCAACCTTACTGTCATCTGCCCAGTTACATTTTCCTCCGGATCATTTACTTATACCACAAACAGCAAAGGTCCCAGCAATGATCCCTACCGAACTCCACTAGCCACAGCTCTCAATTCAGAAAAGCACCCTTCCATTTCGACCCTCTGTCTTCTATGACCAAGGCAATTCGGTATCCATCCTACCAGATCACTTCTGATCCCCTGCGACTATACCTTCTCTACCAGTTTGCCATGAGGGACCTTGTCAAAGGCCTTAGTGAAATCCATGTATTTAACATCCACTGCCCGTCCATTGTCGATCATCTTTGTCACTACCTCGAAAAAATCGATCAACTTGGATAGACACGACCTCCCCTTCACAAAACCATGCTGCCTCTCACTACAACACCCTTTTGCTTCCAAATGGTAGGAAATCCTGTCACGAATAATTTCCCTACCACTGACCTAAGGCTCACGAGCCTGTAACTCTTTTTAGTACAAACCCGTTTCCATCTCTTTCAGATGAAGTTACGTTGTTTCATAGTTTGCCATTGGGAGATTTGAACTCTTGATCTTGGAGTTACAAGCCCAGTACCATAACCACTTGGCTATTTAGGCCAAGCCTCACCATTCTGTAGTTTCCTGGATTATCCCTGCTACCCTTCTTAAACAATTGAACTATATTGGTCCTTCTCCAGTCCTCTGGGACAACACCCATAGCCAGTGAGGATACAAAGATTTATGTCCAGGCCCCAGCAAGCTCCTACCTTGCCTCCCTTAGTACTCTGGGGTAGATACCATCTGGTCCTGGGGACCTATCCACCTTAATATTCTTCAAGACGCCTAACACCTCCTCTTTCTTGATCTCAAAGTGATCCAGGCTATCTAAATATTCTTCCCTAGACAAATCGACCGCTAAGTCGTTCTCTTTAGTGAATACTGATGAGAAGTATTAATTTCGTATCTCTCTCATTTCTTCTCACTCCACACACAGATTCCCATCTCTTTCCCTGAGTGGGTGGAACCTCTAATTGTCTATCTTCTTGCTTTTTTACATATGTAAAAAATGCCTTGGGATTTTCCTTAATCCTGGCTGCCAGTGACTTTTCATGACCCCTTTTAGCCGTCCTGAATTGATTAAGATTCTTTCTAATTTCTTTGCATTCTCCACAAGCTTTATCTGTTCCCAGCCTTCTAGCCCTTACGGATGCTTCCCTTTTCTTTTTAACTAAACTCACAATATCCTTTTTATTATTATCAGAATAAACTCACAATATACCCGGCCCCAGTCTCTTTTCTTGGCCACACTCTATCCCTGGCCCCAAACGCTATCCCCGGCTCCACTCTCTACCCCTGCCCCACTCTCTACGCATTGTCCAACTCACTATCCATGGCCCCAATCTCTACCCCAGCCCTATTCTGTAGAGTCGGCCCCACTCTCTATCCTAGTCCACACACTCATTCACCGGATCCGCTCTCTATCCCCTGCCCTGCTCTCTCGATGTCCCAGCTCCCTATCTCTGAATCGCTCTCTACCCTGGACCCTACTCTGTATACCTGGCCCCACTCTCTACCCGTGGACTCACTCCCTATAACCGGCCCAACTCTCTAATACCACCGGCACCGCTGTCTATCACCAGCCCAATACACTATAGCAGACACCACTCTCTACACACAGCTCCACTCATTTAACCCTGTCCCTACTCTCCATTCCCAGCTCCACTCACTATTCTCGGCCCGATTCTCTATCGCTGGCTCCACTCTCTATGCCTGGACCCACGCTCTATCCCCGGCCACACTGCACAGCCCCTGCACCACTCTCTATACCCAGCCTCACACTCTACGCCCGGCACCAACCCATATCCCTGGCCCCAATCTGTATCCCCGGCCCCACTCTCCATCCCCGGCCTCTCTCTCTCTCAACTCCGGCCCCACTGTCTATTCGCAGCCCTATATTCTAACCCCAGCCTCACTGTCCATACCCTCTCCTATTCATTATACGCGGAACTGCTCTCTATCCCCGGCCCCAATCTCTATCCCTGGCTCCACTCTCCATCCCCAGCCTCTCTCTCTCAATCCCGGCCCCACTCTCTATCCCCGCCCCCATATTCTAACCCCGGCCTCAATCTCTATACCCTCTCCTACTCATTATACGCGGACCTGCTGTCTATCCCCGGCTCCAATCTCTATCCCTGGCACTAATCTATCACACCCTGGACCCGCCCTTTATCCCTGGCCCAACACTCTATACCCTGCCCCAATCTCTATCCCCAGCTCCACGCATTACCCCCGGCCTAAATCTCTATATCCATTCACTCTCTCTATCCATGGCCCCTCTCTATCCTCGGCCCGATTCCCTATCCCTGGCTCCAATATCTATGCCCGGCCCTAATCTTTATACACGGCCCGACTCTCTGCACAGAATCACTCTCGAAACCCGGCAGCAATCTTTATCCCCGGCCCCACTCTCTGTACCCAGCCCGACACTCTATCCCTGTCTCCACTCTCTATCCCCGGCCCCACTCTCTGTACCCAGCCCGACACTCTATCCCTGTCTCCACTCTCTATCCCCGGCCCCCTCTCTGTACCCAGCCCGACACTCTATCCCTGTCTCCACTCTCTATCCCCGGCCCCCTCTCTGTACCCAGCCCGACACTCTATCCCTGTCTCCACTCTCTATCCCCGGCCCCCTCTCTGTACCCAGCCCGACACTCTATCCCTGTCTCCACTCTCTATGCCTGGCACAAATCTCTATACCCTGCTCCAATCTCTATCCCCAGTTCCACGCATTACCCCCGGCCCAAATCTCTATATCCATTCACTCTCTCTATCCATGGCCCCTCTCTATCCCTGATCCCATTCCCTAACCCTGGCTCCAATATCTATGCCCGGCCCTAATCTTTATACACGGCCCGACTCTCTGCACAGAATCACTCTCGAAACCCGGCAGCAATCTTTATCCCTGGCCCCACTCTCTGTACCCAGCCCGACACTCTATCCCTGTCTCCACTCTCTATCCCCGGCCCCACTCTCTGTACCCAGCCCGACACTCTATCCCTGTCTCCACTCTCTATCCCCGGCCCCCTCTCTGTACCCAGCCCGACACTCTATCCCTGTCTCCACTCTCTATCCCCGGCCCCCTCTCTGTACCCAGCCCGACACTCTATCCCTGTCTCCACTCTCTATCCCCGGCCCCCTCTCTGTACCCAGCCCGACACTCTATCCCTGTCTCCACTCTCTCTGCCTGGCCCAAATCTCTATACCCTGCTCCAATATCTATCCCCGCTCACTCTCTATCCCCGGCCCCACTCTCTGTACCCAGCCCGACAGTCTATCACTTTCTCCACTCTCTATGCCCAGCCTAAATCTCTATACCCTGCTCCAATATCTATCCCCGCTCACTCTCTATCCCCGGCCCACTCTCTGTACCCAGCCCGACACTCTATCCCTGTCTCCACTCTCTATGCCAGGCCCAAATCTCTATACCCTGCTCCAATATCTATCCCCGCTCACTCTCTATCCCCGGCCCCACTCTCTGTACCCAGCCCGACACTCTATCCCTGTCTCCACTCTCTATCCCCGGCCCCACTCTCTGTACCCAGCCCGACACTCTATCCCTGTCTCCACTCTCTATGCCTGGCACAAATCTCTATACCCTGCTCCAATATCTATCCCCGCTCACTCTCTATCCCTGGTCCCTTTCTCTATCCACGGCTGCATTCACTATCCCTGGATCTACAATCTCACCCCGTCACCACAGGTTCGACAACCCTGCTCTCAATACCTTGCCCTGCTCTCTACCCCCATCGCTACTCACTATTCTCGGACACAATCTCTATTCTCGGCCAAAAGCTATACCCGGCCCCCAACTCGATCCCTGGCCCCACTTTCCATCTCTGGCCCAACTCTCTATGCATTGCCCCAATCTCTATCCCTGGCCCCAATCTCTACCTTGGCCCAATTCTGTAGACCCGGCCCCACTCTAAATCCAAGTCCCGGCTCCTCTCTCTATCCCCGGCCCCGCTCTGTCAACGCCGCAGCTCCCTATTTCTTGAACCGCCCCCTACCCGCGGTCCTAATAACTATACGTAGCCACACTCTTTATCCCCAGCAGCAATCTGTACCCCCTGCACTACTCTCTATCACCAGTCCTACTCTCTATCCCCAGCACCACTCTCTGCCTGCCTCGTCACTCCTTATAACCGCCCCCACTCTCTAACCACCCGGCACAGCTGCCTACCTCCGGCCCAACACTCTATAGGTGGCACCATTCCCTATATCCAGCTCCGCAATCTTACCCACAGCTCCACTCCTTTTACCCGACTCTGCTAAACATACTCGGCCCCACTGCCTATCTCCTGCTACAATATCTATCCCCGGACCCACTCTCTATCCCCAGCCCTAATCTCTATCCCCGGACCCACTCTCTATTCCCGGCCCATCTCTATCCCCTTCACTACTCTAATTATCCAGCCCCACTCTCAATCTCCGGCCCCACTGCCCAGCCCCTGCACCACTCTCTATACCCGAACCCACACTCTATCACCACCCTGACCTTCTATCCCCAATCACACCCTCTACCCCCGGCCCAACCTATATCCCTGGCTCCACTTTTTATCCCCGGCACTGCTCTCTTCACCGGGCCCCGCTGTCTACACCCGTCCCCACTCACTATACTGACCCCACTCTCTATCAGCGACCCCTCTCTCGATCCCCGGTCTCACTCTCAATCCGCGGCCCAAGTTTCTATCTCTGGCCTCTATCTGAATCCTCGGCCCCACTCTCTTTCTGCAAGCCCACACACTAACCCCAGCCTCACTCTCTATACCCTGTCCCACTCATTATACAAGGCCCTGCTATCTATCCCCGGCTCCAATCACTATCCCTGGACCCACTCTCTAATGCCCCGGCCGTGCTCTCTATCCTTAGCCCAACTTTATATAGGCTGCCAAATCTCTATAACCAGCTCCCCTGTCTAAGCCTCCGACCCCACTCTCTAAACCCAGCTCCACTTACTATACCCTGTCCCAATCTCTATCCCCAGCTCCACACTTTAACACCAGCCCAAATCTCTATACCTGTCCCCTCTCTTTATCCATGGCCCCAATCAATCCCCGGCCCCATTCCCTATCCCTGGCTCCAATATCTATGTCCAGCCCTACTCTGTATGCACAGCCCAACACTCTATGCCCAGATTTACTATTCAAACCCGACAGCACTCATTATCCCTGGCCCCACTCTCTATCCCCGCCCCCCACTCTCCATGCATGGCCCAAACCTCTATCCCTGTCTCAACTCTCTAAGCCCAGCCCAAATCTCTATACTCTGCTCCAATGTCTATCCCCGCACACTCTCTATCCCAGCTCCATTCTCTATCCCCGGCTGCAGTCACTATCCCTGGTCCCACAATCTCAACCCGTCCCCACACCTTCGACCACCATGCTCTCTATACCTTGCCCTGCTCTCTACCCCCATCCATACTCACTGTACCCGGCCCCACTCTCTATTCTTGGCCACCCTCTATACCGAGCCCCAAACTCTATCCCCAGCCCCACTCTCTATCCTACGCCCCACTCTCTATGCATGGCCCCAATCTCTATCCTGGCCCCAATATCTAGCCTGGTCCTCTTCTGTAGACCTGGCCCCACTCTAAATCCAAGTCCCCAAACTCTTTCATCGGCTCCTCTCTCTATATCCGGCCCTGCTCTCTCAACGCCGCAGCTGCCTTTCTCATGAGCCACTCCCTACCCCCGGACCTTATCTCTGTACCTGGCCCCACCCTTTTTGCCCAGCAGCACTCGCTACCCCCTGCCCCACTCGCTATCTCCAGTACCACTCTCTACCCACCTGCTCATTCCCTATAACCAGCCCCTGTCTCTAACCCCCTGGCACAGCTGCCAATCACCAGCCCAAGACTCAATAGCCGGCACCACTCTCTATACCAGCTTCAGTCTCTTACCCCCGACATACTCCCTTTACCCAGTACCACTCAATATACCCGGACCCACTGCCTATCCCCTGCTACACTATCTATCCCCGGCCACACCCTCTACCCCCGGCCCAACTCCAATCCCTGGCACCGTTCTCTATTCCCTCACCACTCTCTATACCTGGCCTTGTTCTCTATCCCCGGCTGCATAATCTATCCTGGGCTCCACTCTCTATTCCCGGCTCCACTTTCTGAACGTCCATGCTTTCTATGTCTGGCCACATTCACTACCCCCGGCCCCACTCTCTATCCCTGGCTCCTCTCTATATCCCTGCCCTACTCTGTATAGCTGACCCCACTCTCCATCCCCGGCCCTAATCTCTATAGACGGCCGCATTTTCTATCCCTGGGTCCAATCTCTATCCCTGTCCCCACTCTCTTGCCCGTGCCCAACTCTTCACCCCCGATGCCGCTCTCTCTCCCCAGCCTTCATTAGTAGCCCCGGCCCTATTCTCGATCCCATTCCCTACTCTGTACACCCAGATCCAATCTATCACCTCTCTCTATTCCCGGCCCCACTCTCTTGGTGGCCACGCACTCTTTCCGGGCCCTGGTCTCTATACCAGGCCTCAATTTCTATCCCCTGCCCCACGTTCAATCCCTGGACCCACTTGCTTTTACAGCCCCAATCCTTATCCGTGGCTGCACTCTCTATCACCTTTCAATCTGCGACTCCACTGTCTGACACCTGCCCTACACTCTGGCCACCCCAACCCTCAATCCGCGCCCCTAATCTCTATAGATGGGCACACGCTCTATCCCTGAGCACACTCTCTACCTTCGGACCAACTCTTTATACCAGGCCCCACTTTTCAACCCCAGCCCTGCTCTCAATCCCTGGACCCACTCGATTTCCCTGCCCCAATCCCTCTCCGTGGCTCTACTCTGTATCACCGGACCGACTCTCAATCCACGGCTCCACTGTCTGTCCCCTGTCCTACTTTCTGGCCGTCCCAAACCTCTATCCCCATCCCTAATCTCTATACATGGCCCCATTCTCTACTCCTGGCCCTGCACTCTACCTCTGGACCTACGCACTATACCCAGCCCCACTCTATATACACGGCCCCACTCTCTATCCCCGGAACCACATTCTACTCCCGCGGTCTCTCTCTATACCCGGCCCACATTCTATACTCGGCCCAGCTCTCTATCTCCGCCTGCAATCTGTATCCCTTAACCCCACTCTCTAACCCCCAGGCCCCACTGTCTTTACCCAGCTCCAATCACGATCATCGATCAACTCTCTATCCCCAGAACAAGTCGTTGTCCCAGGACCTACTCTCTATCCCCAGCCCCGCTCTCTATCCTTGGCTGCACTCTGTATTCCCGGCTCCACACTCTATCCTAGGCCCCATTCTCTATCCGTGGCTCCACTCACTATCCATGGGTCCATTCTCTCAACCTGACCCCACACTCTCGACGGCCCCGCTCTCTATCCCCGACCCTGCTTTCTACCCCCGGCCCTACTCATTATAACCACCCACATTCTATATCCACAGCCCCACACTTTAACTCCTGCCACACTCTCAACCCCTAGCACCACACACAGCCCACGGACTGCTATACCCGGCTCAAACTCTATCACAGCCCGCACTATCTATCCCCAGCACCACCCTCTACCCCCGGCCCAATCTATATCCCTGGCCTCTTTCTGCATCCCCAGCACTAGTCTCTATAACCAGCACCGCTTTCTATACCGTGCTACAAACTCTGCCCTGGGCTCCAGCCTCTACCCACAGCCCCACTCATTATCCCTGGCACAACTCTTCTTCCCAGGCCCTAATCTCTTTAGACGGACCTATTCTCTATTCCCGGGCCACTTTCTATACGCGGCCCACTCTCTAGCCCAGGCCCAATTCTCTACACACTACCCCCCTCTATATCACCGGGCCCAATCAGTATCCACAGCTCTACAATCTTTCCCTGGACCGGCTGTGCATACCCATCTCCAATCTATACCTGGCTCCACTCTAATCAAGGCCCCAAACTGTCAGTGGCCCCACTACTCTCTAAACCCGGCATCACATTCTGTCCCTGGCCCCACTCTCTATCCCATGACACACTCACTTTCCAGGCCCCAATTCCTTTCCCTGGCTCTACTCTCTATCACCGGACCGACTCTCAATCCGTGGCTCCACTCCCTATCCCCGGCCCGAAACTCTATAGACAGCCCCAAACTCTTTTCACGGCCCCACACTCTCTACAGTCCCTGTCTCTATCCCTGGACCCACACTCTATCCCCGGCCCCACATTCTTCCCCAGCCTCTCTGTCTATACCTCGTCCCACCCTCTATACCCAGCCCTACTCTCTATCCACAGCCCCACTCTCTAACCCCTGTCACTCTCTCTATCCCCGGAACTATGCACTACCCCCCGACAGCTTTTCTAACCCTGGCCCCACTCTTTAACCCTCCGACTCAGCTCTCTATCTTCGGTCATACAACCCATAACAGACACCACACTCTATACCCAGCTCCACTCTTTGTCCCCCAACCCCTCTCTCCATACTCGACTCCACTCATTATATTTGCCCCACTCTCATTCCGAGAACACACTCTCTATCCCAGGATCGACTTTCTATAACCAGCCCCACTCACTGTCCACAGCCCCGCTCTGTACCCCTTGCTGCACTCCCTATCCCCGGCACCACACAGTACCCCTGGCATCATACTCAATACCTGTCCCCACTCTCTATCCACTGGGTACCACTCTCTATCCCCTGTCCTAGATTCCATACCCAGCACCACTCTCTAATCCCTCGGACCACTCTCTATACCCGGCTCCACTCACTATACTCGATCCACTCTCTATCCCCGACCCACTCTCTAACCCTAGCTCCACTCTTGAACCATGAACCCACTCTCTAACCACCCAGCACAGCTCGCTATTCCCACACCTACACTCTATCCCTGGCTGCACAGTCTATCCCCACCCCTAATCTTTATAGCCATCCACAGCCTTTATCCATGGCCCCACTCTCTATCCTTGGCTCCGCTCTCTTTCCCCGGCCACACTCATTTGAGGGACCTGCTCCTTATCCCGTTCTAACGCGCTATCCCCAGCTGCAATCTCTATCCCTGGCTCCACATTTTACCCCCTTCCTCACTCTTCATCCCAGGCCCCACTCTCTATCCCCGCCACCACTCCCAATTCCAGGTACCACACTCTAACTCTAGACCCACGCTCTTACCACGGCCCCACTATCAATCCCTGGCCGCAACCTCTATCCCCTGCTGCACACTGTACCCCAGACCTACTCTCTAGAGCCGACCCCAAATTCTATCCCCAGACACACTCTCTATCCCCGGCCAACTCTCTATCCCCAGCCGCACTCACTTGACATCTACGTTCTCTTTCACTTGGCCTGCATTCTACCCCGGTTCTACTCTCTATGTGCAGCACCAATCTCTATCACCAGCCCCACTGTCTTTCCACGGCTTCACACTCTACCACGGGCCTCACGCTTGATATCCAGCCCCGCTCTCTATTACCAGTCCAGCACGCAATCCCTGGTACCACTCATTAGCCCCATCCCCAATCTCTATACCTGGCTCCACTCACTATACCCGGCCCAATTCTCTATCTATGGCTCGACTCTCGATACCTGGTCCCATTCTCTTCACCCGGTCCCACTCTTTATCCCCGGCCCAACTCTCTATACCCGGCTCCACACTCTACACTGGCCCTACTGTCTATCCCCGGACCCACTCTCTTTTCCAGGATCCAATGTCCATTCCCGGCCCCATCCTCTATACCTGGCCCCACTCTCTATCCCTGGCACCACTCTCTATCCCTGTCTGCACTGTCTATCCCTGGCATCATTCTCTATACCAAGCCCCGCCCTCTTGAAGGACACAATCTCAACTCCGCAGCCAGCTCTCTAAACCCCCACCCTGCTTGCTCACCACTAACACCACAAACTCTCTTCCCGGAACTGTTTTCAATTGACGGCTGATGCTCTCTAACCCCAAACCTCATCTCCCAGTTGGCCCCAGAGTCCGTGCCCTGGCACTGCTCTCTAGCTATTTTTCCAGTCTCTCCACCTGTCTTCGACCTCTTACCCTGGCCTCGTTCTAAACCACTCAGTCCGATGCTCTCTGATCCTGGGTATGCTCCTTATCATGCCGGACCTGCTGTCTTCTCGCTGGCCTGTTCTGTCTACCCAGCCCTGTTCTTGGGCCCCCGGTGCCCTGCTAATGCGGGTCCAGGATCCCTCTCTTGCGCATTTGGGGACCCGATGTCATGTCCCGTGAGTTCCAATCACACGCCACTGTGTCTGTTCTGTGTCCCGCTGGCTCCACTCTCCCCCTCAGCCCCGCTGTCTCTTCCCATTCATGCTCCATCTCCCCAGATCTGCACTGTCCACCCAAACTTGCCCTCAAACCCCTGGCCCCAAAATCTACTGCTTGCCACGCTAACTACCCTCCAGCTCTGCTCTCTAGCATTGGCCACAATATATCCTCCTTAATCCGCTCTCTACACCTCAGCCACCATCTTACTACACCCATGTACCAAGCTCGAGACCAGACCTTTCTGTCTAGCTCCCTGGCCATTCTCTCCCTCACCCCAGCTCCACACTCTCCTCCACTGTCACTGCGCACTCTGATAGCACGGTTCTCTCTCCCAGCAACCCCGATTTCTCTAGTCCCACGGCTCTGCATTCTCTTCCCTCCGTGGACTGCTCGCTCCATCCAACGCCCTGCCCCACTCTACCTCCACCCTCCCTCCTTCCCTCCCAGGCCTCATTCTCTACCCCCGGCCCCGATCTCTCCCCCTCGGCCCACGCTTTCCACTCCCAGGGCATAACTCAGTAGCCCCAGCCCTGATCACTGCCCCGAGGTCCGCCCTGTCTGGCCTGGCCCCACTCTGCCCCCTACCTGGGCCTCACCCTCATTACCCTGGGACACCATGCTCTACTCCCTGCCGCAAATTATAATGCCTAACCCCGACAGTACCATCCCCCACTCCCACTCCCTCCCCCCGAGTGTCTCAATTCCCCTGGTGCCATTCAAACCTTCACCATCCCTGCCCTTCTAGCAGTCTCAATTGCTAGCGACAAAGTACTTGACACGCTATTGGGACTAAAGGTAGACAAGTTCCCATTACTTGATGGCCTGCATCCAATGGTTTTATTGGAAGTGGCTGCAGAGATAGTGGAGGCTTTGGCCTAAATATTCCAGAACTCACTGGATTCTGGGATTTTACCAGCGGATTTGAAAACTGCTAATTTCACACCTCTGTTCAAGAAGGGAGGGAGACAAATAGCAGGAAACTGTTGGTCACTCAGCCGGACAAATGTCCTCAGGAAGATACTAGAGTCCATTATTTAGAAGAAATATCAGGACGTTTAGAAACGCTTGAGTTCAAGCAAACAGAATCAACATGGTTTTGTGAAAGGGAAACCATGTTTGACAAATTTGCCAGAATTTTTTGAGGATATAACAAGCAGAGCTGATAAAGGGGAACTGGCTGATGTGTACTTGGATGTCAGAAGGCATTCGATGAGGAGGCACATAAAAAGTTATTGCACAAGATAGGAGCTCACGGTATTGGGATAATGTATTAGCTCTGTCCTCCTGCCCGACTCTGTCAACCCTTGGGCCCTGCTATCTATACCCCAGGCCCTGCTCTCTCCCCCGCCGGCCCATCTCTCTAACCCCCTCTATCCCCTGACATCACGCTGCCCCCTTCTGCCACACGGGTCTGCGCTCTACCCCCTCCCCTGCTCCGGCCGCACATCCCTGTCTTCTACTCCTAGTGCCGGACCATACTTTGAAATCTCATATTTCCTCTATTTATCCCTCATCCAATGAAAGACTTGTTTCACCATGCATTTGCTGCTGATATTCTCACTGGTGAACAAATGCATGGAAGAGCCAGTCTGTGAATGGATGAGCAGCTGCATTGCATTGATTACATCTGAGACATTTGAATGTCCAAGATGTTTGGTGCACCGAGCCCCAGAGGAGACGAAGCCTGTAATCTGGCCAGGGGGCCTCCAGCTGGACAAGCATTTTCTGCACTATCCTTCTTAGATATCATAAAGCATTCAAGTGTCGCAATGTCCACTAGTATTTGAGAATCTGCCCTGTACATACGGGCTCATTGATATGTATCAGGTAGGGCAAGAGTCACTACACTCTTGGCTAACCAGTGCAAAACACTGTCATTTAAAAAAAAACATAGGCTGATATTTAATGTAAAAGTCATTGTTATATGGCTGCATTGCTTCTATTTAGGTGTAGCTTTTATTATAATTCTAATATTTGTCAATCTGTGCATTTGAATCGTCAGTTACATATGTGTTTGTTTACATTTCCCCTTAACAAGAAGCTATGTTTCCATCGTGATCTGAGTTTTTAACTTTATATTCCCTTCTTTCAACATTTATATCACTAAATATATTATTTACTTTGTCTAAAGCATTACTAAAATACTTTTTACAGCAAGTACCCAATCTATTTATGAATTCAGTATTAGTTTATTCCACGGTTATTGTATATCTTTGAGATGAAGCACATATAACAGAATCTGTTTCAGAATCTAATTTCTCCTGAGGGCTGAGAGAGACCTCATTGACCATCGAGTGTCGCTCACTATCTGTACTCAGTTTTCACCTGGGGACTGAGATAGCCCAGGGAATCTCTCACTGACCATCGAGTGTCCCTCAGCGACTGTACTCAGTGTTCACCTGGGGAATGCAATAATCAATGATATCTTTCAGTAAATATTTGCAGCGTTTCTTTTTGGTTGAGTTGATGCTGAGGCTATTGTTACCTTCTGTTAACTGAGTATGAATGGGTAATCTAGAAAAGGGAATACTGTCTGTGAGCAGTGAGTGAGATGGGGAGGTTGAGCTGGGAGACAGACGGACACCTGGTTCAGAGAAGTAGGAAAGATTCCAGGATGAATTTGCTAAATTTTCAAGCGGGGGAGAGTGAAAATCAGGTTATTGCTGCTTTGGATTTACAGTTAATTCGCTGTATAACTTCAACTATGTTTTATATTAACGTGAATCATATTTTGTCTCTCAGTCGCAGATTCAGCACTCACTGACCCCTGTGCAAATCACACCATCCTGGACCAGGCCTGGAGGAGCATCTATTGTAAATGGACTGAGTGCACTGGCCATTGGATGTGTGATGACAAACTTCAGGAAGGATGGTACCAATTTAAAAGGTAATGTGCAGTGATGCATTCTGATAAACTGGGCAAACATATGAAAGTGAGTGCAATAGCAGAAAATAGATACAGGCACAGATCGTCAGTAATGTCACTGGGAAAGAGAAAAAAGCAAATAAATTGCCTTTTGTAGATAGCGGTTTGATACAACTGAGCGGATTACTCGGACCTTTCCGACTCAAGCACATTGCTGTAGGTCTGGAGTCACGTGTAGGCCAGTCCAGGTAAGCACGGCAGATTTCTTTCCCAAAGGTGAACCAGATGAATTGTTCCGGCAATGCTTGATGGCTTCACGATCGCACAGTTACTATGACTAGCTTCATATTCCAGTTGGATTCCTTGCATTTAATTTGACAGCTGCCGTGGTTGGACTTGAGCATGTGTCCTGAGTACATGAGCCTGCCTGAATGGGTCTCTCGTTTAGTGATAATATCACTGTGCCACAAACACCCCATAAGTGGACAGTAGCATTCGCACCACACAAACGCCAGGCAATTACCATCATGAAAAAGACAGAATCTATACTTCTTCCCTTGTCACCCACAGGCTTTACTATCGTTCAGTTCCCCCACTATAAGCTAACTGATTAACTGCCCACTAAGTCCCCTCCAAACTGCACAATGTCAGTCCACAACGCATTGGCCCACATCTAATAGGCACAAATCAGGAGTGTGATGGAATAACCTCCACTTGCCTGGATTAGTGCATCTGCAACAACTCGAGAAAATCAAGTCCATCCAGGACAAACCAGCCTCGCTTGATTGACACCTCATCCAGCAATGTAACCATTCACTCTTTCCACCATTATCCGGCAGTGGCAGCAGTGTGACTAACTAGAAGCTGTACTGCGGAATTTCACCAAGGCACCTTAGACGGCACCATCCAAATGCACGGCCTCGGACACCTAGAAGGACAAGGGCAGCAGACACATGGGAAAACCGCCTTCTGGACGTTTCCCTCCAAGTCACTCAACATTATGACTTGGAAATATAGCAGCCGTTCCTTCACAGTCGCTGGGGCAATGCCCTAGAACTCACTCCCTAACAGCACTATGGGTGTACCTACCTGACATGGGAAGCAGCGATTCAAGCAGGTGGCTCACCACCACATTCTTAAGAGCAATTAGGGATCGGCAATAAATACTGGTCAACGATTCCCACTTCTCAAAATATTTTTTTAAAAACCTCGGGCTAGGCTTCATCTCAGGTAATGTATCGATTACTGACACCACACTTTAATAATGGAGTCAAGGCATTGGTCAGGGAATAGAGAGGTTTCAACAGAATGGCTCCAGGCTTTGGATGGGTGAGGGGGAGGGATTGGGGGCTGGGTGTGCCGTGGAAGGGATATGGGATTGGGGGAGGGAGAAACACGCATTTTTCTCGCTCGGGCAGAGAATGGGAATGGTGAAGTTTAGCAGATGTGTTCAAGTGCATGTAGGGATTGAATAGACTACAAAAGGGGGGATTGTTAACATTGCAAAAAGAATCGTGGAACAGGAGATAGAGATTAAAAGTCATTGATGTAAAAAACAAGTACAATGATTATTTGAATCTCGTTATAATCTAGGGTCCTCGAGGTGTCCGTGACCCTGTCGCCTCTCTGATTGGGAACACTCCATCTCCTCAAGCTGCCTCTCGACATCGGCGAGGCCATCTAGGCCACTCACCGTCGGGACACCTCTCCCTCGGGGACCCATCTACATCGAGGAAATTTCCCCATCCCCTTTACTTTGGAAACCTGATCCCTCACCCTCTCCTTCAGGGGCCTCTTCCTGTCCCCAGTACATACAGGAATTCTCCCCATCCCCTCTCCCTCGGGGACCCCTCTACCTCAAAGACATCTCCCCATCCCCTTTAATTCAGAAATCTGATCTCACACCCTCTCCTGCAGGGACCTCTTCCCATCCCCACCCCATGGGGTCCTCTCCTTGTCCCCTGTCCCTCGATGACCAGTCCCACTCGCATCTCCCTTGGTGAACTCTCCCAGTCCCGCCTCCCTCGAGGACCTCTCCCCGTCCCAACTCCCACGTGAAACTCTCCCCGTCCGCTCTCCCATGGCGACGTCTCCCTGTACACACTCCCTCTGGGACCTCACCCTGTCTCCACTCCGTCAGGCACCTCTCCCCACCCCCTCTCCTCTGGGGACGTTTCCTAGTCCCCTCTTCCATGGAATATCCCCCTGTCCCCACTACCTCGGGGACTTTTCCCCTTTCCCTCTCCCTCAGGCACCTCTCCCAGATTCCTCTGCTGCGAATGCATCTCCCTGTCCCCAATCTCCCAAGGAACTCTCCATCTCCCCTGACTGTCTGGGAACTCTCGCTGTTCCCTCTCCCTCGGGCAGCTCTCACGCACCCTGTCTCTCTCTCAGGGACTTTGCCCTGTTCCCTCTCGCTTTGGAACCTATCTCTGTCTCCTCCTCCTCGGGGAGCTCTCCCCATAGCCTCTCCATTGGGAACATCTGCATGCCCCACTGCCTTTTCTCTCTCCATCGAGGACCTCAATCTGCCCATCCCCACAGTGACTTCTCCCTGTTTCCTTCCCACGGGGACCTCTCCCTCTGCCTTCTCAATCTGGCAACACTCGTGTCAACTCTCCCTCAGAGACCTCTCTATGTTCCCTCACCATCGGGCACCGAAAACATTCCCAAACCCCCTCCGGTACCTGTCCACTTTTCCTCTCCCCCATTTACCTCTCCCCATTCCCTCTCCATTGTAGACCTCTCCCTTTCCCCTCTCCCATGGGGACCTCTCCACGTCCCCACTCCCTATGGGAACTCTCACCGCCCCCTCTCCCACGGGGACCTCGTCTTATCCTCGCTCCTTCGGGGTCATCTCCTCGTCCCCTCTTCATCGGGAATCTCTCCCTGTCTCATCTGCATCGAGGACCTCACCCTTTCCCCTCCCTCTCGGGGTCCTGTCTCTGTCCCCGCTTCCTCATTGAATTCTCGCTTTATCCTCTCCCTCGGGGACCAATCCCTGTCACCATTCCCTCCGGGACCTCTCCCTGTGCTCCCTTGTTGTACTCTCCCTGTTCCCCCTCCCTTGAGGAACTCTCCCTGTCCCCTCCCCCTCAGGGACTTCTCCCTGTCACTCTCAGCTCTCTCTACTTATGAGCCCCCTAATTACTTACACTGCACATGTGCAGCTTGCTTCCCATTTAGCAGGTTTGCATTTCGCTCCCTGTCTGTCTTAATCCTGGGATGGGAGATTTTCAGCTCAATGAGGTAGAACAGAAGGAGACTTGGATTAATTGGACAGATCTTTCAAACAGCTTATTTGTGACATGATGGAACTAGTGGCCTCATTCTGAGCTGTGCATTCCTTAAACCTATGATTCTCTAATTGATGTTTCAGTTCTGGTGGATTGAAGATTCCAGACACTCTCATCCCATTCGGTTACTGTTCCACAAGTTCTTCAGGCTGGTTAAATGGTGTGTTCTGACTTTATAATATCAGATTTACATTCACTGTCCTACGCTGTTCACATTGGATACATCCTTCAATATTTATAAACGTAATTTCAGGTTCACATCCCACCGTGGGAGAGGGGGAAGTAACCAGGACAGTTTGTTTTACCTCGGGTGAAAATCGATGCTTCTGGACCCGAGAGATAAAGATTAAAAACTGCAGCAGTGACTTCGTTTATGAGCTGAAGCCGGTGCCAGGCTGTAATGCTGCTTATTGCACAGGTACATTGCTGTTTATAAATGACCCAGGAGGGTGACTCTGGATGTGCCAGGTCACTCACATAAATAATAATGTTCCGCCTGCTCCTCATTGCTGCAAGAACCACAAGGAATAATGACCTGAAAAATAAACTAAACTTTTCACCAAAACTATAGGGAACCGACTCAGACTCTATTGCCATTGCGGTCAACAAACAGCCCATCGTTTGATCACGTGATAGGTTTTAGAATGTGAGGGGGGTGTGGGGAAGGAGGGAAGAGGCAGATTGGTTTATGGAGGGAATAACAATGCTTAGATCCCAGTCATCTGAACACACACTTATCAGTGTTGTGGATCCGGAATTGGAGGAGTAGAGAGTAGTTTGATGGTTGTGGGCCTCGTAGGAATATTATTGCGGCTGTGGTGGTGAACTGTGGTCCAGGTTCTTGGAGGTACATGTCCATCAAGAGTTTGGGCACCACATAAGAGCCTGAATTTTCTTGACTCAGAACCGTGTGACTTTGGTTGCAAATTTGGAAATGTGTGAGAGTCCTGTGGAATTTCCGAAGCAGACACATGCACCGAATTTGCCCGTGAGGATTAATATTATGATGGGCTGTTACCCATTGCTGGGACTCGAAGCAAATCTCTCTGATAAAATCCCCCAGAATATTCTTTCTCCGGCAGGTGGGCGGCCTCCCTCCCGGGAGATTCCCCAGAAAGATTCACTGGGGAAGCCCGTGTAAGTTACCACCTGAAGGCTGCATGGAAATTGCACAGGAAGTTTGAAATTATGCTGGACAAATACGCAGCACCAGGAACTATCCAATTATGCGATTTAAGTAGAGGAATTTCGATCGTTTTGACTCTCGTAGTTGAATAATGAACCAGGAAAGGTGCTCAGTTCGCTTACCGCTAGACGTCTCCTCCACCACCCTGACCCTGGATGTGCTATGATAACCTACTGACCTCTGGATCACCTCCCCAATCCCCAACTGCTCTCTCCCGACCACCTCCCCAGGCTCTGACTACCCTCCAAGCCTGACCATCAACAAAACCCCTGATTACGGTGCAAGCCCCCTACACCTGATTACTCTCACACATACTCGAGTAATCCAGAGTTACCTTACCTCCGTGGCTATATCATCTCACCGTGACCTCCCAACACGCATGGCTAACCTCCACATCTCTTGACTACAGTCCCCCAAGATGCATGCCAATCACCCCGATCTTCAGGATAACCCACGCACCCACCCCACCTACTTGTCTTGAGAACCACTGACCACTGCGCCCCTCACAGGACACCCGTACTGCCCATCCAAACCCCATTCCCACGCAAACCTCCACACTGAGCTGAGACACCTTCAATCCCAACCCACCCCATTCAAACAACCCACCCCACATCACACCTTAATCAATAACCTTCACCCAGGCGCCTTAAAGTGGATGGGGCTTAAAAACATGACTGCCTCACGGCAGCAAGTTCTGCAAAAAGTGGCCCTCTGTTCACTAGCTCTAACTTGCAGCCCTGCACTGCAAGTTCCCCAGGTGGTGCAGCCATGCACATTTTTCGTCGGGCTGAGAGGGATGTAGTGACTGAGGGAGGGTGAGATGTAGTGACTAATGAGAGTGGGATGTCGTCATTGAGGGGAGTAGGATGTCGTGATTGAAGGGATTGAGATGCAGTGCCTGAACGGAGCAGGATGTAGTGACTGCGGGGAGTGGGATGCAATTATTCAGGGGAGTTGGCTGCATTCGCTGACGGAAGTGGGATGCATTGGCTGCAGGGAGTGGGATGCATTGGCTGAGAGGAGTAGTAATTTGGGTATAGCCATGAGTGACAGGGAATAAGTAATGAATAGAATCATGTTCTTAACATAATAAACAAGTACATGCTCTCTTGAGGTGTGCTGCAGTCTGCAATCTCCCATGTCTCCTTACTTCATTTCAGATCCAGGTACAATACCAACTCTGAAACCTGAGGAACAGTCGACTCGTGAATACGATGTCACTGCATCATCGAGCCCAACAGAATCGGAAATATCAGGTATTAGTCTGGCGGGAAAAGTCTACAGAACATCCTCACACGTTTGATCTCTGAAATCTCACACTGAACGAACTGGAATGTAGTGGCTGAGGGATGTGGGATGCAGTGACTGAACTGTGTCTGATGCAGTGACCATGGAGATTGGGATGCAGTGAATAGGAGGCGTGGGATGCAGTGACTGGGGGGAGTTGGATGTAGTGACTGAGGGGAGTGTGATGCCTGAAATGAGGGGACATGGACGCAGTGAATGAGGGTAGTGGAATGCAATGACTAATCGAGTGGGATGCCATGAATTAGGGGACCTGGATGCAGTGGCTGATGGAGTGGGATGGACTTGTTTAGGGGAGTGTGATGCAAGTAGTGAGAGAAGTGGTTTGCAATCAATGAGGGGATTTGGATTAATGGCTGATGGTGTGGGATGGATTTGTTTCCTTGAGTGTGATGCAGGGAGTAGGATGCAGTGACTGAGGGGTTTGGAATGTATTTACTGAGCTGAGTGGATTGTGGTGCTTAGGCTGTGGCCATTGTGTTGTATTTTCTGAGCGGAGTGGGATTATTGAACGCAAGGGGTGGGATGTAGAGAGTGGTGTGATGGAATTCTGTGAATCTTGGTGGTCATGTTTATGAATGGGTGCAATGTGGTGCTGTCGCTGAGACGGCTGTTTCTTCCTTAGATTGGCATCGGTGTTTTACTGAACGGAAAACACTCTTCAGGTTTACGGTCACTCATGTGCTCACTTCTGTTAATTATCTTAGGGGACTGGGATGCAGTGATTGAGGGGAGTGGGATGCAATGACTGAAGGGATTGTGATGAAGTGATGGAGCAGAGTGGGATGCAGTGATTGGGGCGAGTGGGATGCAGTGGCTGAAGGTATTGTGATGCAGTGATAGAGTGGAGTGTGATGCAGTGACGGAGGGGAGTGAGATGCAGTGACTGAGGGGAGTGTGATGCAGTAACTGAGGGGAGTGTGATGCTGTGGCTGTAGTCAGAAGGTGGCAGTGACTGAGGGGAGATGGAAGCAGCGACTGAGGATTGTAGGAGGCACTGACTGAGGGGAGTTTCATGAAGTTACTAAGGGGAGGGGGAGGTATTGACTGAGGAGAGGGGAGGGAAGAAATGACTGAGGGGTGTGGGATGCACTGAGTGATGGGAGTGGAATGCAGCGACTGAGGGAGCGGGATGCACTGAATGAGGGGAGTGGGATGCAGTGACTTAGGGGAGTGGGATGCAATGACTGGTGGGTGTAGAATGCAGTGACTGAGTGGATTTGAATGCTGGGACTGTGTGGAGTGGAATGCAGCGACTGAAGGAAGTAAGATGCAGGGACTGAGGGGTGTGGGATGCTGTGGCTGTAGTCAGAAGGAGGCAGTGACTGAGGGAAGTGTGATGCAGTAACTGAGGGGAGTGTGATGCTGTGGCTGTAGTCAGAAGGAGGCAGTGACTGAGGGGAGATGGAAGCAGCGACTGAGGATTGTAGGAGGCACTGACTGAGGGGAGTTTCATGAAGTTACTAAGGGGAGGGGGATGTATTGACTGAGGAGAGGGGAGGGAAGAAATGACTGAGGGGTGTGGGATGCACTGAGTGAGGGGAGTGGAATGCAGCGACTGAGGGAGCGGGATGCAATGACTGGTGTGTGTAGAATGCAGTGACTGAGTGGATTTGAATGCTGGGACTGTGTGGAATGGAATGCAGCGACTGAAGGAAGTAAGATGCAGGGACTGAGGGGTGTGGGATGCAGTGACTGAGGAGAGTAAGATGCAGTGGCTGAGGGAAGCGTGAGGTGCTGACTGAGGGGAGTGGGTTGCAGTGACTTAGACGAGTTGGATGTAATGACTGAGGAAGTAAGATGCAAGGACTGAGGGGTGCGTGATGCAGTGACTGATGGGTGTTGGATGCTGTGACTGACTGGACTGGAATGTAGTGACTGAGGGAAGTAAGATGCAGGAACTGCGGAGAGTGGGATGCCACGATTGAGGGGCGGTGGGGCAGAATGCATTACTGTGGGGAGTGGTATGCAGTGATGAGTGGATTGGCAGGTTTTTACTGAGAGGAATGAATATCAGTGGATTAGTATATTGGGCTGCATTGAATGAGGCCAGTGTGCTGTATTGTCTGAGGACAGTAGGATTATTGAAAGCGGGGAGAGATGTAGAAACTGACGTGCTGGAATTCTGGGACTGTTGGTAACCGTATTTATGAGTCAGGGCAGTGTGGCACTGTTGCCGAGCAGACTGGTTCACACTTAGATTGGCATCTGTGACTTATTGAACATTAGTATGAACTGTTTAAGTATTCTGTCACTCAAGCGCTGACCTCTGTTTATATTTAAAGCAGTGGGATGCAGTGACGTAGGGGAGAGTGAAGCAGTGACAGTGGGGACTGGGATGCAGTGGCTGCGGGGAGCGGGGTGAACTGTCTGAGGAGAATGGTTTCAGTCACTGGGTTATAGCCAGGCGTCAGACTGACATTGGCGTGATTCAGACAGAGGAAAAAATAATGTGCATCACTTTCTTAACGTTCCTACCAAGTAAAGCCTCTCTTGAGGTGATCTGCAATCTCCCATGTCACCTTACCTCATTGCAGACCAAGGGATAACACAAAATCAGAAATCTGAGGAACAGTCGACTCGTGAACACATTTTCACTGCAACATCCAGCCCAACAGCATCTGAACCAGCAGGTATCAGTGTGGAGGGCATATTCTACAGGAAATTTGCACATATTTGATCTCTGAAGTCTCACCATGAAGGAACTGGAATGTAGGGCCTGAGAGCAGCGGGATGGAGTGACTGAAGAGTATCTGATGCAATGGGCGTGGGGAGTTGAATACAGTGACTGAGGGTACAGAGGTGCAGTGAGTAAATGATATGGGATGCAGTGACTGACGGGAGAGTGATGCAGTGTCCGAGGGAATGGGGATGCAGTGAATGATGGGAGAATAATGTAATGACTGAGAATAATGGGATATAGTGAATGAGAAGAGTGGGATGTCATGCCTGAGGGGACTAGGATTTTGTGAATGAGGGGAGTGGTATGTCGTGAATGAGGGGAGTAGGATGTCGTGACCGAGCGGAATGGAATGTCCTGACTGAGGGGAGGCGGACCTAGTGACTGATGGGAGTAGAATATAGCCGCTTAAGTGAATGGGATGTCGTCATTGAGGGGAGTGGGATTTCGTGATTGCAGGGAGTGGGAAGACGTGTTTGAGGGGAGAGTTATGTGGTGATTGAGGAAAGTAGAATATCGTGATTGAGGTGAGTGGGATCTCCTGATCGAGGGAAGTGGAATGTCATGACTAAGGGGAGTGGGATGTTGTGACGGAGGTGCATGGGAGGTAGTGACTGAAGGGGCTAGGATGCAGTGACTGAGCAGAGTGTGACTTAGTGACTTATGGGAGTGAGATTAGTGATGGAGTGGTGTGGGATGTAGGGACTGAGGGGAGTGGGATGCATTGACTGAGCGGAGTGGGATGCAGTAACTGACGGGCATGGGAGGTAGTGAGTGAGGGGAGTTGGGATGCAGCTACTGATGTGATTGGGATGTAGTGACTGAGGGCAGTGGGTTGTAGTGACTGAGGGCAGTGGGATGTAGTGACTGAGGGGAGTGTGATGTCGAATTGAGGGGATTGAGATGCAATGCCTGAGGGGATCAGGAAGCAGTTTTTGCGAGGAGTGGGATGCAGTGACTGCTGAGAGTGTTTTTTAGTAATCGGGGTATAGCCTGGAGTGATAGAGTATAAGTAATGAAATGAATCATGTTCCAAACATTATTAACAAGTAAATGCTCTCTTGAGGTGATGTGCACTTTGCAATCTCCCGTGTCTCCTTACTTCATTGCAGTTCCAGGGACAACAGCAAATCTGAGGAATTTTCGATTAGAGAATCCACTGTCCCTGCATCATCTAGCCCAACAGGATCTGAAATAATAGGTGTCAGTCTGGGGTGTATATGCTCCAGAATATCTTCGCACATATGCTTTCCGAAATCTTCTTATATGGGGAGGTGGGTTGGAATGTTTGAGGGGAGTGGGAAGTTGAGACTGTGGAAATTGGGAGATTTTTATTGAATGTAATGAGCTACAGTGGATGACGGGATGGGGTGCATTGACTGAGGCCAGATTGTTGTTTTGTCTGAGGGGAGTGGTATTATTGAGCACGGGGAATGGTATGTAGAGACTGATGTGCTGGAATTATGTGACTCTGGGTGGACATATTTATGAATCGGGGCAGTTAGGTGCTATCACTCAGCCGAATGTTTCAGACTTAGATTGGCAGCTGCGTTTTACTGGACAGTAAAATGTACTGTTCAGGTTCTCTATCATTCCTGCACTGACGTCTGTTTATATTCATTTACTACATATCCAGAGTCTTCCACAATTCAGAAACCTGAAGATCCAACAACTGGAAAATCCACTGGGAAACCACCTTCTAAACGTACCGCGCCTTTGACCTCGGGTGTCTGTCTTGAGGGATTAAATCAATAACATTCTTTACCCAAAAATCCTCCTGAAATTTTCACTCCCCGAGAGGCATGCATTCTCAATAGTGCAAGCATTCTCCGACGAAAAATTGTCATTCCCCATCTCCAGTCTTCCTCTGAATTATCCCTTCAGGAGAGGGAGGACCATCAGGTCTTATGATCGATCTGTAAGTATCTGTGGAAGTTATACGTGCACTCCATGTGTTCCCCACTAACGATCGGCACAGGGTTAGCACATTATAACAGGAGAGTTGAATACTGACACTGTGCTGGAACTGATGGAGTGCGATTTACACCACAGGAACAGGCCACTCTGACCAATTGGTCCACTCTGGGGGTCATTCTGCACACGACCATTTTGCATCCTCCAACTACCAGCCCTATTCATCTGTTTCATTTTCACTCATGTGTTTATATACCTCTTCTTGAACTGTCACTGACGTCAACCAATCTGGGAGCAAGTTCTAAGTTATCACCAGATTTCAGATCCACAGTAAAGACATTTCTAAAAAAATATACCTATTGTAATTGACTATTTTAGATTTTATTTTCATCTGAAGTGCTCTTTCTCTCTCTTTGACTACCCAGTGCTTTTATCTCTGACTCTGTCTCTCTCTGCATCTATCAATCTCTGGTTTTCTCTATGTCGTTCCTTTTTACACTTCTCTGCGTCTCTCTCCCATTATCGCCAACTCTACTGGTCAATCTGCAAATGTCCCATTTCCTTCGCAACTAGAATTAATGAGTTGTAGTGGCTGATGGAAGCTCCATTAATGCCCAAATGTATTCTGACGTATTCTGAGGTAACATGGATGCAGTAACTGAGGGGATTGGGATGTAGTGATTGAGGATAGTGGGATGTCGGGACTGAGGGTAGCGGGATGAAGTGATTGAGGCGAGTGGGATGCTTTGACTGAAGAGAGTGGGATGTAGTAACTGAATGGAGTGGAATGCTGTAACTGAGGACAGTGGGATGTATTGACTGAGGGGTGTGGGACGTAGTGACTGAAGGTATGAGGATGCTGAGTCTGTGAAGATTCGCAATGAGTCAGTTTGGGAAGTCGAATGTACTTGACTTTGTAGCCTCTACTTAGTTCACACTCTGTCTTGACACACGGGAGATTCGTCAGATTGATACACGTGTTATAAACACAGCTGCGTGACGTTCTCTGGACAGTTCTGCCGAATAAGGTTGAGCTGTTTAAGGGGATCCCCAAGTTCTCCCATTTCTCTCACCCTTTATTCCATATCGAGGGATATTGTTTCTCAGGTTCCTTAGTTGTCAATGTACCAGAGATCCATTGAGAGACTATCCTCTATCTCAGCTGTGTCTCCAGCCTCAGGTATCTGCTCTGTGGCGTTCTATCTAAGCTGATCCTTCATTCATTGGGAGTCAACAATGACTCAGACCAAGAGATTTACCCTATATCTTGCTGACGGTGTGGGATGCAGTAACTGAAGTCTGTGTGATTTTGAGCAGAGTCACACGGGTGAACTGATGAACTTTTAGCGCAATAATAACATGTTTATTTATATATATATATAATATATATATATATATACAATATAAATATACACACAAACACCAATATAATATATATATAAATATATATATACATATATGTATACATATATATTTATACATATTATAATTTGTAAGGATACCACAAGGTACAAAGCTATCCCAAGCTCTAATTTTCACCGTATGTTCATAGTCCATGTAAAATTATGACACCCTGTGATCATTTTAACTACATCCTGGCATCCAGTGACAGATGCCACCTCAACTAGATGCTATGGATCTCTCATCAACTCCTCCCAGACACCTTTCACACCACACTTCCCCATCAAACCACACTCTGTCTTTCATATGAAGAATTCCATTCTGCACTATCCAAGAGCTCAACTTGGAATCTTCTCACAAACTGACGCTTTCTCTCAGTCGCCTTCCACAATGTTTCACCTACGGATTCCAAGTTATCTTTCTGATGCTATTCTCCCCTGAGCCGCCACATGCATCCAAGCTGTCTTCCATGTGTTCTCTCTCATCGAATCAGCTATAACAGTGCAGGAACTTTACATGTCCTAGCAAAGAGTTAGACATTGAGACACCTTTTCAGTCATTCTTGCCTCTTGCCAGCTCTTCTGGCTTTAAAACTGATTTCTGCTGCTTTTGTCTCTTTAAATCTGAAGTTGGAGACTTTCGCTCTGCCCCTCACCTTTAACTTCATTAATAGGACCCATTCTCGGTTTGTGCCCTTCCTTCACCCAGAAGGTCTGATTGACAATTCCTTTGGTTCCACTGCCCTGGATGTTGGGGTCTTCTCATTAGCTTTGGATTGTTTGCCTGTTCCCTCTGCACCAGTTTCTCTTGCCGCTACTTTCATCCAATTTTAGCTTGGAATTAACTATCTTCCCCATTTATGTGACTTCCTCTTGGCAAATGGCTCCCAAAGAATCTGATGCATTTCTGCTTCTGTTTTTGCCTGCGGGAGTGACCTTCGTCTCTGGGCGACTGTTGCGAGGCAATAGCACTGTTTCTGCCGGCTCTTGTGTTTGCTTAGCTTCGTAAGTCATAAGACTTCACTAGGAATGCGAGCGCCATTTTAAAGTGAAACTGAAACTCAACTTAAGCTTTCCTGACACTCAAATACAGAAAAACAAATGAAACTTAAACTTTAAAACTGATATCAACTCCTAACACATAGAAATACCACTATAATCTACTAAAGCTATCTCTATTTGCTAAAATGGGTGACGGTCACTGAAGCTTCATGTTGAATGGTTAAAATTTCCAGGTCTCCACACTCCTCCTTCTCTCATCGCCCTCCTCCTTTACTGCAGATCCTGGGACTTCCCCAACTCAGGAACCCGAGGAAGAATCGACAAGTGAATTAGTTGGTATTTCAGCCTCTATTTCAGGGCAGACTTCAATCACAGGTATCTGCACGGGTGGGGTTGATTCTAAACTGATCCTTCACTTTTTTCACTTGAGGAGGATGCAGTCGAAGAGTATATTCTATATCTAACAGAGCGAATATGATGTAGTCTGAGTGGGCAATGGTTTTCAATTTTTCATTAAAGTAGGATGTGGTGACTGTGGGAGTTGGGTGTATCCTCTGAGCAGAGTGGGGTGTGGTGACAGAGGGGAGCAGGATTTTGTGAATGAACGGAGGAAGATGTACTGACTGAACGCAGGTCGATCCAGTCACTGAGAGGATTGGTATCTAGTGACTGATTGGAATGGGACGTAAGGACTGAGGGGATTGGGACACAATTACAGAGTGGAGTGAGGATCAAATTACTGAGGGAGCAGGGATGCAGTAACTGAGGGGAGTGGGATCAGCTGATTGAGTGGAATGGGAATGAGTGACTTGGGATATAGTGACTATTCGGATTGGGATGGATTCAGTGAGGGGAATGGGATTTAGCGACTGAGGGGCGAAGGATATAGTGTGTGAGGGGAGTGGGGTGTTCTAACTGAGAGGAGTGGCATGTTGTAACTGAGAGGAGTGGAATGTTGTAACTGAGGGGAGTGGGATGTTGTAACTGAGGGGAGTGGGATGTTGTAACTGAGAGGAGTGGGATTTGTAACTGAGGGGTGGGGGATGTTGTAACTGAGGGGTGCGGGATGTTGTAACTGAGAGGAGTGGGATGTTGTAACTGAGAGGAGTGGGATGTTGTAACTGAGGGGTGTGGGATGTTTTAACTGAGGGGTGTGGGATGTTGTAACTGAGGGGAGTGGGATGTTGTAACTGAGGGGTGTGGGATGTTTAAACTGAGGGGAAAGGATGTTTAAACTGAGGGGTGTGGAATGTTTTAACTGAGGGGTGTGGGATGTTTTAACTGAGGGGAGTGGGATGTTGTAACTGAGGGAATGGGATGTTGTAACTGAGGGGTGTGGGATGTTGTATATGAGGGCTGTGGGATGTTGTAACTGAGAGGAGTGGGATGTTGTAACTGAGGGGTGTGGGATGTTTTAATTGAGGGGTGTGGGATGCTGAAACTGAGGGGAGAGGGGAGTTGTAACTGAGGGGAGTGGGATGTTGTAACTGAGAGGAGTGGGATGTTGTGACGGAGGGGAGTGGGATGTTGTGACTGACGGGAGTGAGATGTTGTAACTGAGGGGAGTGGGATGTTTAAACTGAAGGGAGTGGGATGTTGTAACTGAGAGGAGTGGGATGTTGTAACTGAGGGGAGTGGGATGTTGAAAACTAGAGGATTGGGATGATGTAACTGAGGGGTGTGGGATGTTGCATATGAGGGCTGTGGGATGTTGTAACTGAGAAGAGTGGGATGTTGTAACTGAGGGGTGTGGGATGTTTTAACTGAGGGGTGTGGGATGCTGTAACTGAGGGGAGTGGAGTGTTGTAACTGAGGGGAGTGGGATGTTGTAACTGAGAGGAGTGGGATGCTGTGACTGAGGGGAGTGGGATGTTGTAACCGAGGGGAGTGGGATGTTGCAACTAAGGGGAGTGGGATGTTGTGACTGAGAAGAGTGGGATGTTGTAACTGAGGGGAGTGGGATGTTGAAACTGAGAGGAGTGGGATGTTGTGACTGAGGGGAGGGGGATGTTGTAACTGAGGAGATTGGGATGTTGTAACTGACAGGCTTGGGATTTGGTAACTGAGGGGTCTGGGATTTTGTAACTGACGGGTGTGGGATGTTGTAACTGAGGGGAGCGGGATGTTGTAACTGAGGGGTGTGGGATGTTTTAACTGAGGGGTTTGGGATGTTGTAACTGAGGGGAGTGGGGTGTTGTAACTGAGTAGAGTGGGATGTTGTAACTGAGGGGAGTGGGATGTTGTGACTAAGGTGAGTGGGATGTTGTAACTGAGGGGAGTGGGATGTTGTAACTGAGGGGAGTGGGATGTTGTAACTGATGGGTGTGGGATGTTGTAACTGAGGGGAGTGGGATGTTGTGACTGAGGTGAGTGGGATGTTGTAACAGAGGGGAGAGGGATGTTTTAACTGAGGGGAGTGGGATGTTGTAACTGAGAGGAGTGGGATGTTGTAACTGAGGTGAGTGGGATGTTGTAACTGAGGGGAGTGGGGTGTTGTAAATGAGGGGAGTGGGATGTTGTAACTGAGGGGAGTGGGATGTTGTAACTGAGGCTTGTGGGATGTTGCAACTGAGGGGAGTGGGATGTTGTAACTGAGAGGAGTGGGATGTTGTGAATGAGGGGAGTGGGATGTTGAGAATAAGGGGAGTGGGATGTTGTAACTGAGGGGAGTGGGATGCTGTAACTGAGGGGAGTGGGATGTTGTAACTGAGGGGAGTGTGATGTTTTAACTGAGAGGAGTGCGATGTTGTATCAGAGGGGAGTGGGATGTTGTAACTGAGGGGAGAGGGATGTTGTAACTGAGGGGAGTGGGATGTTGTAACTGAGAGGAGTGGGATGTTGTACCTTAGGGGAGTGGGATGATATGACGGAGGGGTGTGGGATATTGTAACTGAGGGGACTGGGATGTAATGACTGAGGGGAGTGGGATGTTGTAACTGAGAGGAGTGGGATGTTGTAACTGAGGGGTGTGGGATGATTTAACTGAGGGGCGTGGGATGTTGCAAATGCGGGGAGTGGGATGTTGTAACTGAGGGGAGTGGGATGTTGTAACTGAGAAAAGTGGGATGATGTGACTGAGGAGAGTGGGATGTTGTGACTGAGTGGAGTGGGATGTTGTGACTGAGGAGATTGGGATGTTGTAACTGAGAGGAGTGGAATTTGGTAACTGAGGGGTGTGGGATGTTGTAACTGAGGGGTGATGGATGTTGTAACTGAGAGGAGTGGGATGTTGTAACTGAGAGGAGTGGGATGTTGTACCTTAGGGGTGTGGGATGTTTTAACTGAGGGTTGTGGGTTGTTGTAACTGAGCGGAGTGGGGTGTTGTAACTGAGGGGAGTGGGATGTTGTACCTGAGAGAAGTGGGATGTTGTGACTGAGGGGAGTGGGATGTTGTGACTGAGGGAAGTGGAATGTTGTAACTGAGGGGTGTGGGATGTTGTAACTGAGAGGAGTGGGATGTTGTAACTGAGGGGAGTGGGATGTTTTAACTGAGGGATCTGGGATGTTGTAACTGAGGGAAGTCGGATGTTGTAACTGAGGGGTATGGGATGTTGTAACTGAGAAAAATGGGATCTTGTGAGTGAGGGGAGTGGGATGTGGTCACTGAGGGGAGTGGGATGTTGTAACTGAGAGTTTTGGGATGTTTTAACTGAGAGGAGTGGGATGTTGTAACTGAGGGGAGTGGGATGTTGTAACTGAGGAGATTGGGATGTTTTAACTGAGAGGAGTGGGATGTTGTAACTGAGGGGAGTTTGATGTTGTAACTGAGTGGTGCGGGATGTTGTAACTGTGAGGAGTGGGATGTTGTAACTGAGGGGTGTGGGATGTTGTATATGTTGGCTGTGGGATGTTATAACTGAGAGGAGTGGGATGTTGTAACTGAGGGGTGTGGGATGTTTTAACTGAGGGGTGTGGGATGTTGTAACTGAGGGTTGTGGGATGTTGTAACTGAGGGGTGTGGGATGTTTTAACTGAGGGGTGTGGGATGTTGTAACTGAGGGGAGTGGGATGTTTTAACTGAGGGGTGTGGGATGTTGTAACTGAGGAGAGTGGGATGTTGTGACTGAGGGGAGTGGGATGTTGTAACGGTGGGGTGTGGGTTGTTGTAACTGAAAGGAGTGGGAGGTTGTATCTGAGTGGTGTGGGATGTTTTAACTGAGGGGTGCGGGATGTTGTAACTGAGGGGAGTGGTGTTTTGTAACTGAGGGGAGTGGGATGTTGTAACTGAGAGAAGTGGGATGTTGTACCTAAGGGGTGCGGGATGTTTTAACTGAAGGGTGTGGGATGTTGTAACTGAGGGGAGAGGGATGTTGTAACTGAGGGGAGTGGGATGTTGTAACTGAGAGGAGTGGGATGTTGTGACTGACGGGAATGGGATGTTGTGACTGAGACGAGTGGGATGTTGTGACTGAGGGGAGAGGGATGTTGTAACTGAGGGGAGTGGGATGTTGTAACTGAGTCGAGTGGGATGTTGTAACTGAGGGGAGTGGGATGTTTTAACTGAGAGGAGTGGGATGTTGTAACTGAGAGGAGTGGGATGTTGTAACTGAGGGGTGTGGGATGTTGTAACTGAGGGGAGTGGGATGTTGTAACTGAGAGGAGTGGGATGTTGTAACTGAGAGGAGTGGGATGTTGTGACTGAGGGGAGTGGGATGTCGTGACTGAGAGGAGTGGGATGTTGTGACTGAGGGGAGTGGGATGTTGTAACTGAGGGGAGTGGGATGTTGTAACTGAGGGGAGTGGGAGGTTGTAACTGAGGGGAGTGGGATGTTTTAACTGAGAGGTGTGGGATGTTGTAACTGAGGGGAGTGGGATGTTGTACCTGAGTGGTGTGGGATGTTGTAACTGAGAGGATTGGGATGTTGTAACTCAGGGGTGTGGGATGTTTTAATTGAGGGGTGTGGGATGTTGTAACTGAGGGGCGTGGGATGTTGTAAATTAGGGGAGTGGGATGTTGTAACTGAGAGGAGTGGGATGTTGTGCCTGAGTGGAGTGAGATGTTGTGACTGAGGGGTGTGGGATGATGTGACTGAGGGGCGTGGGATGTTGTAACTTAGGGGAGTGGGATGTTGTAACTGAGAGGAGTGGGATGTTGTGACTGAGGGGAGTGGGATGTTGTGACTGAGGGGAGTTGGATGTTGTGACTGAGGGGTGTGGGATGTTGTAACTGAGAGGAGTGGGATGTTGTACCTGAGGGGTGTGGGATGTTGTAACTGAGGGGAGTGGTGTGTTGTAACTGAGGGGAGTGGGATGTTGTCACTGAGAGAAGTGGGTTTTTGCGACTGAGGGGAGTGGGATGTTGTGACTGAGGGGAGTGGGATGATGTAACTGAGGGGAATGGGATGTTTTAACTGAGAGGAGTGGGATGTTGTAACTGAGGGGAGTGGGATGTTGTAACTGAGTGGTGTGGGATGTTGTAACTGAGAGGAGTGGGATGTTGTACCTAAGGGGTGTGGGATGTTTTCATTGAGGGGCGTGGGATGTTGTAACTGAGGGGCGTGGGATGTTGCAACTTAGGGGAGTGGGATGTTGTAACTGAGAGGAGTGGGATGTCGTGACTGAGAGGAGTGGGATGTTGTAACTGAGGGGTGTGGGATATTGCAACTGAGGGGAGTGGGATGTTGTAACTGAGGGGAGTGGGATGTTGTAACAGAGGGGAGAGGGATGTTTTAACTGAGGGGAGTGGGATGTTGTAACTGAGAGGAGTGGGATGTTGTAACTGAGGTGAGTGGGATGTTGTAACTGAGGGGAGTGGGGTGTTGTAAATGAGGGGAGTGGGATGTTGTAACTGAGGGGAGTGGGATGTTGTAACTGAGGCGTGTGGGATGTTGCAACTGAGGGGAGTGGGATGTTGTAACTGAGAGGAGTGGGATGTTGTGAATGAGGGGAGTGGGATGTTGAGAATAAGGGGAGTGGGATGTTGTAACTGAGGGGAGTGGGATGTTGTAACTGAGGGGAGTGGGATGTTGTAACTGAGGGGAGTGTAATGTTTTAACTGAGAGGAGTGCGATGTTGTATCAGAGGGGAGTGGGATGTTGTAACTGAGGGGAGAGGGATGTTGTAACTGAGGGGAGTGGGATGTTGTAACTGAGAGGAGTGGGATGTTGTACCTTAGGGGAGTGGGATGATATGACGGAGGGGTGTGGGATATTGTAACTGAGGGGACTGGGATGTAATGACTGAGGGGAGTGGGATGTTGTAACTGAGAGGAGTGGGATGTTGTAACTGAGGGGAGTGGGATGATTTAACTGAGGGGTGTGGGATGTTGCAAATGCGGGGAGTGGGATGTTGTAACTGAGGGGAGTGGGATGTTGTAACTGAGAAAAGTGGGATGATGTGACTGAGGAGAGTGGGATGTTGTGACTGAGTGGAGTGGGATGTTGTGACTGAGGGGATTGGGATGTTGTAACTGAGAGGAGTGGAATTTGGTAACTGAGGGGTGTTGGATGTTGTAACTGAGGGGTGATGGATGTTGTAACTGAGAGGAGTGGGATGTTGTAACTGAGAGGAGTGGGATGTTGTACCTTAGGGGTGTGGGATGTTTTAACTGAGGGGTGTGGGTTGTTGTAACTGAGCGGAGTGGGGTGTTGTAACTGAGGGGAGTGGGATGTTGTACCTGAGAGAAGTGGGATGTTGTGACTGAGGGGAGTGGGATGTTGTGACTGAGGGGAGTGGGATGTTGTAACTGAGGGGTGTGGGATGTTGTAACTGAGAGGAGTGGGATGTTGTAACTGAGGGGAGTGGGATGTTTTAACTGAGGGATCTGGGATGTTGTAACTGAGGGAAGTCGGATGTTGTAAATGAGGGGTATGGGATGTTGTAACTGAGAAAAATGGGATCTTGTGAGTGAGGGGAGTGGGATGTGGTCACTGAGGGGAGTGGGATGTTGTAACTGAGAGTTTTGGGAAAATGTAACTGAGAGGAGTGGGATGTTGTAACTGAGGGGAGTGGGATGTTGTAACTGAGGAGATTGGGATGTTTTAACTGAGAGGAGTGGGATGTTGTAACTGAGGGGAGTTTGATGTTGTAACTGAGTGGTGCGGGATGTTGTAACTGTGAGGAGTGGGATGTTGTAACTGAGGGGTGTGGGATGTTGTATATGTTGGCTGTGGGATGTTATAACTGAGAGGAGTGGGATGTTGTAACTGAGGGGTGTGGGATGTTTTAACTGAGGGGTGTGGGATGTTGTAACTGAGGGTTGTGGGATGTTGTAACTGAGGGGTGTGGGATGTTTTAACTGAGGGGTGTGGGATGTTGTAACTGAGGGGAGTGGGATGTTTTAACTGAGGGGTGTGGGATGTTGTAACTGAGGATAGTGGGATGTTGTGACTGAGGGGAGTGGGATGTTGTAACGGTGGGGTGTGGGTTGTTGTAACTGAAAGGAGTGGGAGGTTGTATCTGAGTGGTGTGGGATGTTTTAACTGAGGGGTGCGGGATGTTGTAACTGAGGGGAGTGGTGTTTTGTAACTGAGGGGAGTGGGATGTTGTAACTGAGAGGAGTGGGATGTTGTGACTGAGTGGTGTGGGATGTTGTAACTGAGAGAAGTGGGATGTTGTACCTAAGGGGTGCGGGATGTTTTAACTGAAGGGTGTGGGCTGTTGTAACTGAGGGGAGCGGGATGTTGTAACTGAGGGGAGTGGGATGTTGTAACTGAGAGGAGTGGGATGTTGTGACTGACGGGAATCGGATGTTGTGACTGAGACGAGTGGGATGTTGTGACTGAGGGGAATGGGATGTTGTAATTGAGGGGAGTGGGATGTTGTAACTGAGTGGAGTGGGATGTTGTAACTGAGGGGAGTGGGATGTTTTAACTGAGAGGAGTGGGATGTTGTAACTGAGAGGAGTGGGATGTTGTAACTGAGGGGTGTGGGATGTTGTAACTGAGGGGAGTGGGATGTTGTAACTGAGAGGAGTGGGATGTTGTAACTGAGAGGAGTGGGATGTTGTGACTGAGTGGAGTGGGATGTCGTGACTGAGGGGAGTGGGATGTTGTGACTGAGGGGAGTGGGATGTTGTAACTGAGGGGAGTGGGATGTTGTAACTGAGGGGAGTGGGAGGTTGTAACTGAGGGGAGTGGGATGTTTTAACTGAGAGGTGTGGGAAGTTGTAACTGAGGGGAGTGGGATGTTGTACCTGAGTGGTGTGGGATGTTGTAACTGAGAGGATTGGGATGTTTTAATTGAGGGGTGTGGGATGTTGTAACTGAGGGGCGTGGGATGTTGTAAATTAGGGGAGTGGGATGTTGTAACTGAGAGGAGTGGGATGTTGTGACTGAGTGGAGTGAGATGTTGTGACTGAGGGTAGTGGGATGATGTGACTGAGGGGCGTGGGATGTTGTAACTTAGGGGAGTGGGATGTTGTAACTGAGAGGAGTGGGATGTTGTGACTGAGGGGAGTGGGATGTTGTGACTGAGGGGAGTTGGATGTTGTGACTGAGGGGTGTGGGATGTTGTAACTGAGAGGAGTGGGATGTTGTACCTGAGGGGTGTGGGATGTTTTTACTGAGGGGTGTGGGCTGTTTTAACTGAGGGGTGTGGGATGTTGTAACTGAGGGGAGTGGTGTGTTGTAAATGAGGGGAGTGGGATGTTGTAACTGAGAGAAGTGGGTTTTTGCGACTGAGGGGAGTGGGATGTTATGACTGAGGGGAGTGGGATGTTGTAACTGAGGGGAATGGGATGTTTTAACTGAGAGGAGTGGGATGTTGTAACTGAGGGGAGTGGGATGTTGTAACTGAGTGGTGTGGGATGTTGTAACTGAGAGGAGTGGGATGTTGTACCTAAGGGGTGTGGGATGTTTTCATTGAGGGGTGTGGGATGTTGTAACTGAGGGGCGTGGGATGTTGCAACTTAGGGGAGTGGGATGTTGTAACTGAGAGGAGTGGGATGTTGTGACTGAGGGGAGTGGGATGTTGTGACTGAGGGGAGTGGGATGTTGTAACTGAGAGGAGTGGGATGTTGTACCTAAGGGGTGTGGGATGTTTTAACTGAGGGGTGTGGGCTGTTTTAACTGAGGGGTGTGGTATGTTGTAACTGAGGGGAGACGGTGTTGTAACTGAGGGGAGTGGGATGTTGTAACTGAGAGAAGTGGAATGTTGAGACTGAGGGGAGTGGGATGCTTTTACTGAGGGGAGTGGGATGTTGTAACTGAGGTGTGTGGGATGTTGTATCTGAATGGAGTGGGAATTTGTAACTGAGGGGCGTGGGATGTTTTAACTGAGGGATCTGGGATGTTGTAACTGAGGGAAGTCGGATGTTGTAACTGAGGGGTGTGGGATGTTGTAACTGAGAAAAAATGGGATGTTGTGAGTGAGGGGAGTGGGATGTTGTCACTGATGGGAGTGGGATGTTGAAACTGAGGGTATTGGGATGTTGTAACTGAGAGGATTGGGATGTTGTAACTGAGGGGAGTGGGATGTTGTAACTGAGGAGAGTGGGATGTTTTAACTGAGAGGAGTGGGATGTTGTAACTGAGGGGAGTTTGATGTTGTAACTGAGTGGTGTGGGATGTTGTAACTGTGAGGAGTGGGATGTTGTAACTGAGGGGTGTGGGATGTTTTAACTGAGGGCTGTGGGATGTTGTAACTGAGGGTTGTGGGATGTTGTAACTGAGGGGAGTGGGATGTTGTGACTGAGGGGAGTGGGATGTTGTGACTGAGGGGAGTGGGATGTTGTACCTAAGGGGTGTGGGATGTTTTAACTGAGGGGTGTGGGCTGTTTAAACTGAGGGGTGTCGGATGTTGTAACTGCGCGGAGTGGGGTGTTGTAACTGAGGGGAGTGGGATGTTGTAACTGAGAGAAGTGGGATGTTGTGACTGTGGGGAGTGGGATGTTGTGACTGAGGGGAGTGGGATGTTGTAACTGAGGGGTGTGAGATGTTGTAACTGAGAGGAGTGGGATGTTGTATCTGAGGGGAGTGGGATGTTTTAACTGAGGGATCTGGGATGTTGTAACTGAGGGAAGTCGGATGTTGTAACTGAGGGGAGTGGGATGTTTAAACTGAGAAAAATGGGATCTTGTGAGTGAGGGGAGTGGGATGTTGTCACTGAGGGGAGTGGGATGTTGTAACTGAGGGGAGTGGGATGTTGTAACTGAGGAGATTGGGATGTTTTCACTGAGAGGAGTGGGATGTTGTAACTGAGGGGTGTGGGATGTTGTATATGAGGGCTGTGGGATGTTGTAACTGAGAGGAGTGGGATGTTGTAACTGATGGGTGTGGGATGTTTTAAATGAGGGGTGTGGGATGTTGTAACTGAGGGGAGTTGGTAGTTGTAACTGAGGGGAGTGGGATGTTGCATATGAGGGCTGTGGGATGTTGTAACTGAGAGAAGTGGGATGTTGTAACTGAGGGGTGTGGGATGTTTTAACTGAGGGGTGTGGGATCATGTAACTGAGGGGAGTGGGGTGTTGTAACTGAGGGGAGCGGGATGTTGTAACTGAGAGGATTGTATGTTGTGATTGAGGGGAGTGGGATGTTGCATATGAGAGCTGTGAAATGTTGTAACTGAGAGGAGTAGGATGTTGTAACTGAGGGGTGTGGGATGTTTTAACTGAGGGGTGTGGGATGCTATAACTGAGGGGAGTGGGGTGTTGTAACTGAGGGGAGTTGGATGTTGTAACTGAGAGGAGTGGGATGTTGTGACTGAGGGGAGTGGGATGTTGTGACTGAGGGGAGTGGGATGTTGTAACTGAGGGGAGTGGTATGTTGCAACTAAGGGGAGTGGGATGTTGTGACTGAGAAGAGTGGGATGTTGTTACTGAGGGGAGTGGGATGTTGTAACTGAGAGGCGTGGGATTTGGTAACTGAGGGGTCTGGGATGTTGTAACTGAGGGGTGTGGGATGTTGTAACTGAGGGGAGTGGGATGTTGTAACTGAGGGGTGTGGGATGTTTTAAATGAGGGGTGTGGGATGTTGTAACTGAGGGGAGTTGGATGTTGACACTGAGGGGAGTGGGATGTTGTGACTGAGGTGAGTGGGATGTTGTAACTGAGGGGAGTGGGATGTTGTAACTGAGGGGAGTGGGATGTTGTAACTGAGGGGAGTGGGATGTTATAACTGACGGGTGTGGATGTTGTAACTGAGGGGAGTGGGATTATGTAACTGAGGTGAGTGGGATCTTGTAACTGAGGGGTGTGGGATGTTATAACTGGGAGGAGTGGGATGTTTTAACTGAGGGGAGTGGGATGTTGTAAATGAGTGGAGTGGAACGTTGTAACGGAGAGGAGTGGGATGTTCTAACTGAGGGGTTTGGGATGTTGTAACTGAGGGGTGCGGGATGTTGTAACTGAGAGGAGTGTCATGTTGTAACTGAAAAGAGGGGGATGTTGTAACTGAGGGCTGTGGGATGTTTTAACTGAGGGGTGTGGGATGTTGTAACTGAGGAGAGTGGGATGTTATAACTGAGGGGAGTGGGATGTTGTAACTGAGAGGTGTGGGATGTTGTGACTGAGGGGAGTGGGATGTTGTTACTGAGGGGAGTGGGATGTTGCAACTGAGAGGAGTGGGATGTTGTAACTGAGGGGAGTGGGATGTTGTAACTGAGTGGTGTGGGCTGTTGTACCTGAGAGGAGTGGGATTTTGTAACTGAGGGGTGTGGGATGTTTTAACTGAGGGGAGTGGAATGTTGTAACTGAGGGGTGTGGGACGTTTAAACTGAGGGGAGTGGGATGTTTTAACTGAGGGGAGTGGAATGTTGTAACTCAGCGGAATTAAATGTTGTGACCGAGGGGAGTGGGATGTTAAAACTGAGAGGAGTGGGATGTTGCAACTGAGGGGTGTGGGATGTTGTAACTGAGTGGTGTGGGATGTTGTAACTGAGGGGAGTGGGATGTTTTAACTGAGGGGAGTGGAATGTTGTAACTCAGCGGAGTGGAATGTTGTGACCGAGGGGAGTGAGATGTTGTAACTGAGAGGAGTGGGATGTTATAACTGAGAGGAGGGGGATGTTGTAACTGAGAGGAGTGGGATGTTGTAACTGAGGGGTGTGGGATGTTTTAACTGAGGGGTGTGGGATGTTGTAACTGAGGAGAGTGGGATGTTGTCACTGAGAGGAGTGGGATGTTGTAACGGAGGGGTGTTGCCTGTTGGAACTGAGTGGAGTGGGAGGTTGTATCTGAGGGGTTTGGGATGTTTTAACTGAGGGGTGCGGGATGTTGTAACTGAGTGGTGTGGGTTGTTGTAACTGAGAGGAGTGGGAATTTGTATCTGAGGGGTGTGGGATGTTTTAACTGAGGGGTGTGGGATATTGTTACTGAGGGGAGTGGGATGTTTTAACTGAGGGGTGTGGGATGTTGTAACTGAGGACAGTGGGATGTTGTAACTGAGCGGAGTGGGATGTTGTGACTGAGGGGAGTGGGATGTCGTGACTGAGGGGAGTGGGATGTTGTGACTGAGGGGAGTGGGATGTTGTAACTGAGGGGAGTGGGATGTTGTAAATGAGGGGAGTGGGAGGTTGTATCTGAGGAAGTGGAATGTTTTAACTGAGAGGTGTGGGATGTTGTAACTGAGGGGAGTGGGATGTTGTAACTGAGGGGAGTGGGATGTTGTAACTGAGGGGAGTGGGATGTTGTACCTGAGGGGTGTGGGATGTTTTTACTGAGGGGTGTGGGCTGTTTTAACTGAGGGGTGTGGGATGTTGTAACTGAGGGGAGTGGTGTGTTGTAAATGAGGGGAGTGGGATGTTGTAACTGAGAGAAGTGGGTTTTTGCGACTGAGGGGAGTGGGATGTTATGACTGAGGGGAGTGGGATGTTGTAACTGAGGGGAATGGGATGTTTTAACTGAGAGGAGTGGGATGTTGTAACTGAGGGGAGTGGGATGTTGTAACTGAGTGGTGTGGGATGTTGTAACTGAGAGGAGTGGGATGTTGTACCTAAGGGGTGTGGGATGTTTTCATTGAGGGGTGTGGGATGTTGTAACTGAGGGGCGTGGGATGTTGCAACTTAGGGAGTGGGATGTTGTAACTGAGAGGAGTGGGATGTTGTGACTGAGGGGAGTGGGATGTTGTGACTGAGGGGAGTGGGATGTTGTAACTGAGAGGAGTGGGATGTTGTACCTAAGGGGTGTGGGATGTTTTAACTGAGGGGTGTGGGCTGTTTTAACTGAGGGGTGTGGTATGTTGTAACTGAGGGGAGTGGGGTGTTGTAACTGAGGGGAGTGGGATGTTGTAACTGAGAGAAGTGGAATGTTGAGACTGAGGGGAGTGGGATGCTGTTACTGAGGGGAGTGGGATGTTGTAACTGAGGTGTGTGGGATGTTGTATCTGAATGGAGTGGGAATTTGTAACTGAGGGGCGTGGGATGTTTTAACTGAGGGATCTGGGATGTTGTAACTGAGGGAAGTCGGATGTTGTAACTGAGGGGTGTGGGATGTTGTAACTGAGAAAAAATGGGATGTTGTGAGTGAGGGGAGTGGGATGTTGTCACTGATGGGAGTGGGATGTTGAAACTGAGGGTATTGGGATGTTGTAACTGAGAGGATTGGGATGTTGTAACTGAGGGGAGTGGGATGTTGTAACTGAGGAGAGTGGGATGTTTTAACTGAGAGGAGTGGGATGTTGTAACTGAGGGGAGTTTGATGTTGTAACTGAGTGGTGTGGGATGTTGTAACTGTGAGGAGTGGGATGTTGTAACTGAGGGGTGTGGGATGTTTTAACTGAGGGCTGTGGGATGTTGTAACTGAGGGTTGTGGGATGTTGTAACTGAGGGGAGTGGGATGTTATGACTGAGGGGAGTGGGATGTTGTGACTGAGGGGAGTGGGATGTTGTACCTAAGGGGTGTGGGATGTTTTAACTGAGGGGTGTGGGCTGTTTAAACTGAGGGGTGTCGGATGTTGTAACTGCGCGGAGTGGGGTGTTGTAACTGAGGGGAGTGGGATGTTGTAACTGAGAGAAGTGGGATGTTGTGACTGTGGGGAGTGGGATGTTGTGACTGAGGGGAGTGGGATGTTGTAACTGAGGGGTGTGAGATGTTGTAACTGAGAGGAGTGGGATGTTGTATCTGAGGGGAGTGGGATGTTTTAACTGAGGGATCTGGGATGTTGTAACTGAGGGAAGTCGGATGTTGTAACTGAGGGGAGTGGGATGTTTAAACTGAGAAAAATGGGATCTTGTGAGTGAGGGGAGTGGGATGTTGTCACTGAGGGGAGTGGGATGTTGTAACTGAGGGTTTTGGGATGTTTTAACTGAGAGGAGTGGGATGTTGTAACTGAGGGGAGTGGGATGTTGTAACTGAGGAGATTGGGATGTTTTCACTGAGAGGAGTGGGATGTTGTAACTGAGGGGTGTGGGATGTTGTATATGAGGGCTGTGGGATGTTGTAACTGAGAGGAGTGGGAGGTTGTAACTCATGGGCGTGGGATGTTTTAAATGAGGGGTGTGGGATGCTGTAACTGAGGGGAGTTGGGAGTTGTAACTGAGGGGAGTGGGATGTTGCATATGAGGGCTGTGGGATGTTGTAACTGAGAGAAGTGGGATGTTGTAACTGAGGGGTGTGGGATGTTTTAACTGAGGGGTGTGGGATCATGTAACTGAGGGGAGTGGGGTGTTGTAACTGAGGGGAGCGGGATGTTGTAACTGAGAGGATTGTATGTTGTGATTGAGGGGAGTGGGATGTTGCATATGAGAGCTGTGAAATGTTGTAACTGAGAGGAGTAGGATGTTGTAACAGAGGGGTGTGGGATGTTTTAACTGAGGGGTGTGGGATGCTATAACTGAGGGGAGTGGGGTGTTATAACTGAGGGGAGTTGGATGTTGTAACTGAGAGGAGTGGGATGTTGTGACTGAGGGGAGTGGGATGTTGTGACTGAGGGGAGTGGGATGTTGTAACTGAGGGGAGTGGTATGTTGCAACTAAGGGGAGTGGGATGTTGTGACTGAGAAGAGTGGGATGTTGTTACTGAGGGGAGTGGGATGTTGTAACTGAGAGGCGTGGGATTTGGTAACTGAGGGGTCTGGGATGTTGTAACTGAGGGGTGTGGGATGTTGTAACTGAGGGGAGTGGGATGTTGTAACTGAGGGGTGTGGGATGTTTTAAATGAGGGGTGTGGGATGTTGTAACTGAGGGGAGTTGGATGTTGACACTGAGGGGAGTGGGATGTTGTGACTGAGGTGAGTGGGATGTTGTAACTGAGGGGAGTGGGATGTTGTAACTGAGGGGAGTGGGATGTTGTAACTGAGGGGAGTGGGATGTTATAACTGACGGGTGTGGATGTTGTAACTGAGGGGAGTGGGATTATGTAACTGAGGTGAGTGGGATCTTGTAACTGAGGGGTGTGGGATGTTATAACTGGGAGGAGTGGGATGTTTTAACTGAGGGGAGTGGGATGTTGTAAATGAGTGGAGTGGAACGTTGTAACGGAGAGGAGTGGGATGTTCTAACTGAGGGGTTTGGGATGTTGTAACTGAGGGGTGCGGGATGTTGTAACTGAGAGGAGTGTCATGTTGTAACTGAAAAGAGGGGGATGTTGTAACTGAGGGCTGTGGGATGTTTTAACTGAGGGGTGTGGGATGTTGTAACTGAGGAGAGTGGGATGTTATAACTGAGGGGAGTGGGATGTTGTAACTGAGAGGTGTGGGATGTTGTGACTGAGGGGAGTGGGATGTTGTTACTGAGGGGAGTGGGATGTTGCAACTGAGAGGAGTGGGATGTTGTAACTGAGGGGAGTGGGATGTTGTAACTGAGTGGTGTGGGCTGTTGTACCTGAGAGGAGTGGGATTTTGTAACTGAGGGGTGTGGGATGTTTTAACTGAGGGGAGTGGAATGTTGTAACTGAGGGGTGTGGGACGTTTAAACTGAGGGGAGTGGGATGTTTTAACTGAGGGGAGTGGAATGTTGTAACTCAGCGGAATTAAATGTTGTGACCGAGGGGAGTGGGATGTTAAAACTGAGAGGAGTGGGATGTTGCAACTGAGGGGTGTGGGATGTTGTAACTGAGTGGTGTGGGATGTTGTAACTGAGGGGAGTGGGATGTTTTAACTGAGGGGAGTGGAATGTTGTAACTCAGCGGAGTGGAATGTTGTGACCGAGGGGAGTGAGATGTTGTAACTGAGAGGAGTGGGATGTTATAACTGAGAGGAGGGGGATGTTGTAACTGAGAGGAGTGGGATGTTGTAACTGAGGGGTGTGGGATGTTTTAACTGAGGGGTGTGGGATGTTGTAACTGAGGAGAGTGGGATGTTGTCACTGAGAGGAGTGGGATGTTGTAACGGAGGGGTGTTGCCTGTTGGAACTGAGTGGAGTGGGAGGTTGTATCTGAGGGGTTTGGGATGTTTTAACTGAGGGGTGCGGGATGTTGTAACTGAGTGGTGTGGGTTGTTGTAACTGAGAGGAGTGGGAATTTGTATCTGAGGGGTGTGGGATGTTTTAACTGAGGGGTGTGGGATATTGTTACTGAGGGGAGTGGGATGTTTTAACTGAGGGGTGTGGGATGTTGTAACTGAGGACAGTGGGATGTTGTAACTGAGCGGAGTGGGATGTTGTGACTGAGGGGAGTGGGATGTCGTGACTGAGGGGAGTGGGATGTTGTGACTGAGGGGAGTGGGATGTTGTAACTGAGGGGAGTGGGATGTTGTAAATGAGGGGAGTGGGAGGTTGTATCTGAGGAAGTGGAATGTTTTAACTGAGAGGTGTGGGATGTTGTAACTGAGGGGAGTGGGATGTTGTAACTGAGGGGAGTGGGATGTTGTAACTGAGGGGAGTGGGATGTTGTACCTGAGGGGTGTGGGATGTTTTTACTGAGGGGTGTGGGCTGTTTTAACTGAGGGGTGTGGGATGTTGTAACTGAGGGGAGTGGTGTGTTGTAAATGAGGGGAGTGGGATGTTGTAACTGAGAGAAGTGGGTTTTTGCGACTGAGGGGAGTGGGATGTTATGACTGAGGGGAGTGGGATGTTGTAACTGAGGGGAATGGGATGTTTTAACTGAGAGGAGTGGGATGTTGTAACTGAGGGGAGTGGGATGTTGTAACTGAGTGGTGTGGGATGTTGTAACTGAGAGGAGTGGGATGTTGTACCTAAGGGGTGTGGGATGTTTTCATTGAGGGGTGTGGGATGTTGTAACTGAGGGGCGTGGGATGTTGCAACTTAGGGGAGTGGGATGTTGTAACTGAGAGGAGTGGGATGTTGTGACTGAGGGGAGTGGGATGTTGTGACTGAGGGGAGTGGGATGTTGTAACTGAGAGGAGTGGGATGTTGTACCTAAGGGGTGTGGGATGTTTTAACTGAGGGGTGTGGGCTGTTTTAACTGAGGGGTGTGGTATGTTGTAACTGAGGGGAGTGGGGTGTTGTAACTGAGGGGAGTGGGATGTTGTAACTGAGAGAAGTGGAATGTTGAGACTGAGGGGAGTGGGATGCTGTTACTGAGGGGAGTGGGATGTTGTAACTGAGGTGTGTGGGATGTTGTATCTGAATGGAGTGGGAATTTGTAACTGAGGGGCGTGGGATGTTTTAACTGAGGGATCTGGGATGTTGTAACTGAGGGAAGTCGGATGTTGTAACTGAGGGGTGTGGGATGTTGTAACTGAGAAAAAATGGGATGTTGTGAGTGAGGGGAGTGGGATGTTGTCACTGATGGGAGTGGGATGTTGAAACTGAGGGTATTGGGATGTTGTAACTGAGAGGATTGGGATGTTGTAACTGAGGGGAGTGGGATGTTGTAACTGAGGAGAGTGGGATGTTTTAACTGAGAGGAGTGGGATGTTGTAACTGAGGGGAGTTTGATGTTGTAACTGAGTGGTGTGGGATGTTGTAACTGTGAGGAGTGGGATGTTGTAACTGAGGGGTGTGGGATGTTTTAACTGAGGGCTGTGGGATGTTGTAACTGAGGGTTGTGGGATGTTGTAACTGAGGGGAGTGGGATGTTATGACTGAGGGGAGTGGGATGTTGTGACTGAGGGGAGTGGGATGTTGTACCTAAGGGGTGTGGGATGTTTTAACTGAGGGGTGTGGGCTGTTTAAACTGAGGGGTGTCGGATGTTGTAACTGCGCGGAGTGGGGTGTTGTAACTGAGGGGAGTGGGATGTTGTAACTGAGAGAAGTGGGATGTTGTGACTGTGGGGAGTGGGATGTTGTGACTGAGGGGAGTGGGATGTTGTAACTGAGGGGTGTGAGATGTTGTAACTGAGAGGAGTGGGATGTTGTATCTGAGGGGAGTGGGATGTTTTAACTGAGGGATCTGGGATGTTGTAACTGAGGGAAGTCGGATGTTGTAACTGAGGGGAGTGGGATGTTTAAACTGAGAAAAATGGGATCTTGTGAGTGAGGGGAGTGGGATGTTGTCACTGAGGGGAGTGGGATGTTGTAACTGAGGGTTTTGGGATGTTTTAACTGAGAGGAGTGGGATGTTGTAACTGAGGGGAGTGGGATGTTGTAACTGAGGAGATTGGGATGTTTTCACTGAGAGGAGTGGGATGTTGTAACTGAGGGGTGTGGGATGTTGTATATGAGGGCTGTGGGATGTTGTAACTGAGAGGAGTGGGAGGTTGTAACTCATGGGCGTGGGATGTTTTAAATGAGGGGTGTGGGATGCTGTAACTGAGGGGAGTTGGGAGTTGTAACTGAGGGGAGTGGGATGTTGCATATGAGGGCTGTGGGATGTTGTAACTGAGAGAAGTGGGATGTTGTAACTGAGGGGTGTGGGATGTTTTAACTGAGGGGTGTGGGATCATGTAACTGAGGGGAGTGGGGTGTTGTAACTGAGGGGAGCGGGATGTTGTAACTGAGAGGATTGTATGTTGTGATTGAGGGGAGTGGGATGTTGCATATGAGAGCTGTGAAATGTTGTAACTGAGAGGAGTAGGATGTTGTAACAGAGGGGTGTGGGATGTTTTAACTGAGGGGTGTGGGATGCTATAACTGAGGGGAGTGGGGTGTTGTAACTGAGGGGAGTTGGATGTTGTAACTGAGAGGAGTGGGATGTTGTGACTGAGGGGAGTGGGATGTTGTGACTGAGGGGAGTGGGATGTTGTAACTGAGGGGAGTGGTATGTTGCAACTAAGGGGAGTGGGATGTTGTGACTGAGAAGAGTGGGATGTTGTTACTGAGGGGAGTGGGATGTTGTAACTGAGAGGCGTGGGATTTGGTAACTGAGGGGTCTGGGATGTTGTAACTGAGGGGTGTGGGATGTTGTAACTGAGGGGAGTGGGATGTTGTAACTGAGGGGTGTGGGATGTTTTAAATGAGGGGTGTGGGATGTTGTAACTGAGGGGAGTTGGATGTTGACACTGAGGGGAGTGGGATGTTGTGACTGAGGTGAGTGGGATGTTGTAACTGAGGGGAGTGGGATGTTGTAACTGAGGGGAGTGGGATGTTGTAACTGAGGGGAGTGGGATGTTATAACTGACGGGTGTGGATGTTGTAACTGAGGGGAGTGGGATTATGTAACTGAGGTGAGTGGGATCTTGTAACTGAGGGGAGTGGGATGTTATAACTGGGAGGAGTGGGATGTTTTAACTGAGGGGAGTGGGATGTTGTAAATGAGTGGAGTGGAACGTTGTAACGGAGAGGAGTGGGATGTTCTAACTGAGGGGTTTGGGATGTTGTAACTGAGGGGTGCGGGATGTTGTAACTGAGAGGAGTGTCATGTTGTAACTGAAAAGAGGGGGATGTTGTAACTGAGGGCTGTGGGATGTTTTAACTGAGGGGTGTGGGATGTTGTAACTGAGGAGAGTGGGATGTTATAACTGAGGGGAGTGGGATGTTGTAACTGAGAGGTGTGGGATGTTGTGACTGAGGGGAGTGGGATGTTGTTACTGAGGGGAGTGGGATGTTGCAACTGAGAGGAGTGGGATGTTGTAACTGAGGGGAGTGGGATGTTGTAACTGAGTGGTGTGGGCTGTTGTACCTGAGAGGAGTGGGATTTTGTAACTGAGGGGTGTGGGATGTTTTAACTGAGGGGAGTGGAATGTTGTAACTGAGGGGTGTGGGATGTTTTAACTGAGGGGAGTGGGATGTTTTAACTGAGGGGAGTGGAATGTTGTAACTCAGCGGAATTAAATGTTGTGACCGAGGGGAGTGGGATGTTAAAACTGAGAGGAGTGGGATGTTGCAACTGAGGGGTGTGGGATGTTGTAACTGAGTGGTGTGGGATGTTGTAACTGAGGGGAGTGGGATGTTTTAACTGAGGGGAGTGGAATGTTGTAACTCAGCGGAGTGGAATGTTGTGACCGAGGGGAGTGAGATGTTGTAACTGAGAGGAGTGGGATGTTATAACTGAGAGGAGGGGGATGTTGTAACTGAGAGGAGTGGGATGTTGTAACTGAGGGGTGTGGGATGTTTTAACTGAGGGGTGTGGGATGTTGTAACTGAGGAGAGTGGGATGTTGTCACTGAGAGGAGTGGGATGTTGTAACGGAGGGGTGTTGCCTGTTGTAACTGAGTGGAGTGGGAGGTTGTATCTGAGGGGTTTGGGATGTTTTAACTGAGGGGTGCGGGATGTTGTAACTGAGTGGTGTGGGTTGTTGTAACTGAGAGGAGTGGGAATTTGTATCTGAGGGGTGTGGGATGTTTTAACTGAGGGGTGTGGGATATTGTTACTGAGGGGAGTGGGATGTTTTAACTGAGGGGTGTGGGATGTTGTAACTGAGGACAGTGGGATGTTGTAACTGAGCGGAGTGGGATGTTGTGACTGAGGGGAGTGGGATGTCGTGACTGAGGGGAGTGGGATGTTGTGACTGAGGGGAGTGGGATGTTGTAACTGAGGGGAGTGGGATGTTGTAAATGAGGGGAGTGGGAGGTTGTATCTGAGGAAGTGGAATGTTTTAACTGAGAGGTGTGGGATGTTGTAACTGAGGGGAGTGGGATGTTGTAACTGAGGGGAGTGGGATGTTGTAACTGAGGGGAGTGGGATGTTGTAACTGAGGGGAGTGGGATGTTGTAACTGACGGGTGTGGGATGTTGTAACTGAGGGGAGTGGGATTATGTAACTGAGGGGTGTGGGATATTGCAACTGAGGGGAGTGGGATGTTGAAACTGAGGGGATAGGGATGTTTTAACTGAGGGGAGTGTGATGTTGTAACTGAGAGAAGTGGGATGTTGTAACTGAGGGGAGTGGGATGTTATAACTGAGGGGAGTGGGATGTTGTAACTGAGGGGATTGGGATGTTGTAACTGAGGGGTGTGGGATGTTTTAACTGAGGGGAGTGGGATGTTGCAACTGAGGGAGTGGGATGTTGTAACTGAGAGGAGTATGATGTTGTGAATGAGCGGAGTGGGATTTTGTAATTGAGGGGAGTGGGATGTTGTAACTGTAGGGAGTGGGATATTGTAACTGAGAGGAGTGGGATGTTGTATCAGAGGGGAGTGGGCTGTTGTTACTGAGGGGATTGTGATGTTGTAACTGAGGGGTGTGGGATGCTTAAACTGAGGGGAGTGGGATGTTGCCACTGAGGGGAGTGGGATGTTGTAACTGAGAGGAGTGGGATGTTGTAAATGAGAGGAGTGGGATGTTTTATCAGAGGGGAGTGCGATGTTGTAACTGAGGGGAGAGGGATGTTGTAACTGAGGGGAGTGGGATGTTGTAACTGAGAGGAGTGGGATGTTGTAACTGAGGGGAGTGGGATGAATTGACTGAAGGGTCTGGGATATTGTAACTAAGGGGACTGGGATGTTATGACTGAGAGGAGTGTGATGCTGTAACTGAGAGTAGTGGGATGTTGTAACTGAGGGGTGTGGGATGTTTTAACTGAGGGCTGTGGGATGTTGTAACTGCGGGGAGTGGGATGTTGTAACTGAGAGGAGTGGGATTTGGAAACTGAGGGGTGTGGGATGTTGTAACTGAGGGGTGTGGGATGTTGTCACTGAGAGGAGTGGGATGTTGTAACTGAGGGGCGTGGGATATTTTAACTGAGGGGTGTGGGATGTTGTAACTGAGGGGAGTGGGGTGTTGTAAATGAGGGGAGTGGGATGTTATATCTGAGGGGAGTGGGATGTTGTGACTGATGGGTGTGGGATGTTGTGACTGAGTGGTTTGGGATGTTGAAACTGAGGGGAGTGGGATTTTGTAACTGAGGCGTGTGTGATATTGCAACTGAGAGGAGTGGGATGTTGTAACTGAGAAGAGTGGAATGTTGTAACTGAGGGGAGTGGGATGTTGTAACTGAGGGGAGTGGGATGTTGTAACTGAGAGGAGTCGGATGTTGTAACTGAGGGGAGTGGGATGTTGGAACTGAAGGAGTGGGATGTTGTAACAGAGAGGAGTGGGATGTTGTAACTGAGGGGTGTGGGATGTTGTAACTGAGGGGTGTGGGATGTTGTAACTGTGAGGAGTGGGATGTTGTATCTGAGAGGAGGGGGATGTTGTAACTGAGGGGTGTGGGATGTTGTAACTGAGGGGTGTGGGATGTTGTAACTGAGAGGAGTGGGATGTTGTATCTGAGAGGAGGGGGATGTTGTAACTGAGGGGTGTGGGATGTTTTAACTGAGGGGTATGGGATGTTGTACCTAAGGGGTGTGGGATGTTTTAACTGAGGGGTGTGGGATGTTGTAACTGAGGGGAGTGGGATGTTTTAACTGAGACTAGTGGGATGTTGTAACTGAGTGGTGTGGGATGTTGTAACTGAGAGGAGTGGGATGTTGTACCTAAGGGTTGTGGGATGTTGTGACTCAGGGGGATGGGATGTTGTAACTGAGTGGAGTGGGATGTTGTACCTAATGGGTGTGGGATGTTTTAACTGAGGGGTGTGGGCTGTTTTAACTGAGGGGTGTGGGATGTTGTACCTAATGGGTGTGGGATGTTTTAACTGAGGGGTGTGGGCTGTTTTAACTGAGGGGTGTGGGATGTTGTAACTGAGCGGAGTGGGGTGTTGTAACTGAGGGGAGTGGGATGTTGTAACTGACAGAAGTGGGATGGTGTGACTGAGGGGTTTGGGATGTTGTAACTGAGGGGAGTGGGATGTTGGAACTGAAGGAGTGGGATGTTGTAACAGAGAGGAGTGGGATGTTGTAACTGAGGGGTGTGGGATGTTGTAACTGAGGGGTGTGGGATGTTGTAACTGTGAGGAGTGGGATGTTGTATCTGAGAGGAGGGGGATGTTGTAACTGAGGGGAGTGGGATGTTGTAACTGAGGGGTGTGGGATGTTGTAACTGAGGGGTGTGGGATGTTGTAACTGAGGGGTGTGGGATGTTGTAACTGAGAGGAGTGGGATGTTGTATCTGGGAGGAGGGGGATGTTGTAACTGAGGGGTGTGGGATGTTTAAACTGAGGGGTATGGGATGTTGTACCTAAGGGGTGAGGGATGTTTTAACTGAGGGGTGTGGGATGTTGTAACTGAGGGGAGTGGAATGTTTTAACTGAGAGGAGTGGGATGTTGTAACTGAGAGGAGTGGGATGTTGTACCTAAGTGTTGTGGGATGTTGTGACTCAGGGGGATGGGATGTTGTAACTGAGTGGAGTGGTACTGAGGGGTATGGGATGTTGTACCTAAGGGGTGAGGGATGTTTTAACTGAGGGGTGTGGGATGTTGTAACTGAGGGGAGTGGGATGTTTTAACTGAGAGGAGTGGGATGTTGTAACTGAGAGGAGTGGGATGTTGTACCTAAGGGTTGTGGGATGTTGTTACTCAGGGGGATGGGATGTTGTAACTGAGTTGAGTGGGATGTTGTACCTAATGGGTGTGGGATGTTTTAACTGAGGGGTGTGGGCTGTTTTAACTGAGGGGTGTGGGATGTTGTACCTAATGGGTGTGGGAAGTTTTAACTGAGGGGTGTGGGCTGTTTTAACTGAGGGGTGTGGGATGTTGTAACTGAGCGGAGTGGGGTGTTGTAACTGAGGGGAGTGGGATGTTGTAACTGAGAGAAGTGGGATGTTGTGACTGAGGGGAGTGGGATGTTGTAACTGAGGGGTGTGGGATGTTGTAACTGAGGGGAGTGGGGCGTTGTAACAGAGAGGATTGGGATGTTGTGACTGAGTGGAGTGGGATGTAATAACTGAGGTGAGTGGGATGTTGTAACTGAGAGGAATGGGATGTTGTGACTGAGGGGAGTAGGATGATGTAAATGAGGGGAATGGGATGTTATGACTGAGGGGATTGGGATGTTGTAACTGAGAGGAGTGGGATGTTGTAACTGAGGGGTGTCGGATATTGTAACTGAGGGGAGTGGGATGTTGTAACTGAGGGGATAGGGATGTTTTAACTGAGGGGAGTGTGATGTTGTAACTGAGAGAAGTGGGATGTTGTAACTGAGGGGAGTGGGATGTTATAACTGAGGGGAGTGGGATGTTGTAACTGAGGGGATTGGGATGTTGTAACTGAGGGGTGTGGGATGTTTTAACTGAGGGGAGTGGGATGTTGCAACTGAGGGAGTGGGATGTTGTAACTGAGAGGAGTATGATGTTGTGAATGAGCGGAGTGGGATTTTGTAATTGAGGGGAGTGGGATGTTGTAACTGTAGGGAGTGGGATATTGTAACTGAGAGGAGTGGGATGTTGTATCAGAGGGGAGTGGGCTGTTGTAACAGAGGGGAATGTGAAGTTGTAACTGAGGGGTGTGGGATGCTTAAACTGAGGGGAGTGGGATGTTGCCACTGAGGGGAGTGGGATGTTGTAACTGAGAGGAGTGGGATGTTGTAAATGAGAGGAGTGGGATGTTTTATCAGAGGGGAGTGCGATGTTGTAACTGAGGGGAGAGGGATGTTGTAACTGAGGGGAGTGGGATGTTGTAACTGAGAGGAGTGGGATGTTGTAACTGAGGGGAGTGGGATGAATTGACTGAAGGGTCTGGGATATTGTAACTAAGGGGACTGGGATGTTATGACTGAGAGGAGTGTGATGCTGTAACTGAGAGTAGTGGGATGTTGTAACTGAGGGGTGTGGGATGTTTTAACTGAGGGCTGTGGGATGTTGTAACTGCGGGGAGTGGGATGTTGTAACTGAGAGGAGTGGGATTTGGAAACTGAGGGGTGTGGGATGTTGTAACTGAGGGGTGTGGGATGTTGTCACTGAGAGGAGTGGGATGTTGTAACTGAGGGGCGTGGGATATTTTAACTGAGGGGTGTGGGATGTTGTAACTGAGGGGAGTGGGGTGTTGTAAATGAGGGGAGTGGGATGTTATATCTGAGGGGAGTGGGATGTTGTGACTGATGGGTGTGGGATGTTGTGACTGAGTGGTTTGGGATGTTGAAACTGAGGGGAGTGGGATTTTGTAACTGAGGCGTGTGTGATATTGCAACTGAGAGGAGTGGGATGTTGTAACTGAGATGAGTGGAATGTTGTAACTGAGGGGAGTGGGATGTTGTAACTGAGGGGAGTGGGATGTTGTAACTGAGAGGAGTCGGATGTTGTAACTGAGGGGAGTGGGATGTTGGAACTGAAGGAGTGGGATGTTGTAACAGAGAGGAGTGGGATGTTGTAACTGAGGGGTGTGGGATGTTGTAACTGAGGGGTGTGGGATGTTGTAACTGTGAGGAGTGGGATGTTGTAACTGAGGGGTGTGGGATGTTGTAACTGAGGGGTGTGGGATGTTGTAACTGAGAGGTGTGGGATGTTGTATCTGAGAGGAGGGGGATGTTGTAACTGAGGGGTGTGGGATGTTTTAACTGAGGGGTATGGGATGTTGTACCTAAGGGGTGTGGGATGTTTTAACTGAGGGGTGTGGGATGTTGTAACTGAGGGGAGTGGGATGTTTTAACTGAGACTAGTGGGATGTTGTAACTGAGGGGAGTGGGATGTCGTAACTGAGTGGTGTGGGATGTTGTAACTGAGAGGAGTGGGATGTTGTACCTAAGGGTTGTGGGATGTTGTGACTCAGGGGGATGGGATGTTGTAACTGAGTGGAGTGGGATGTTGTACCTAATGGGTGTGGGATGTTTTAACTGAGGGGTGTGGGCTGTTTTAACTGAGGGGTGTGGGATGTTGTACCTAATGGGTGTGGGATGTTATATCTGAGGGGAGTGGGATGTTGTGACTGATGGGTGTGGGATGTTGTGACTGAGTGGTTTGGGATGTTGAAACTGAGGGGAGTGGGATTTTGTAACTGAGGCGTGTGTGATATTGCAACTGAGAGGAGTGGGATGTTGTAACTGAGAAGAGTGGAATGTTGTAACTGAGGGGAGTGGGATGTTGTAACTGAGGGGAGTGGGATGTTGTAACTGAGAGGAGTCGGATGTTGTAACTGAGGGGAGTGGGATGTTGGAACTGAAGGAGTGGGATGTTGTAACAGAGAGGAGTGGGATGTTGTAACTGAGGGGTGTGGGATGTTGTAACTGAGGGGTGTGGGATGTTGTAACTGTGAGGTGTGGGATGTTGTATCTGAGAGGAGGGGGATGTTGTAACTGAGGGGTGTGGGATGTTGTAACTGAGGGGTGTGGGATGTTGTAACTGAGAGGAGTGGGATGTTGTATCTGAGAGGAGGGGGATGTTGTAACTGAGGGGTGTGGGATGTTTTAACTGAGGGGTATGGGATGTTGTACCTAAGGGGTGTGGGATGTTTTAACTGAGGGGTGTGGGATGTTGTAACTGAGGGGAGTGGGATGTTTTAACTGAGACTAGTGGGATGTTGTAACTGAGGGGAGTGGGATGTCGTAACTGAGTGGTGTGGGATGTTGTAACTGAGAGGAGTGGGATGTTGTACCTAAGGGTTGTGGGATGTTGTGACTCAGGGGGATGGGATGTTGTAACTGAGTGGAGTGGGATGTTGTACCTAATGGGTGTGGGATGTTTTAACTGAGGGGTGTGGGCTGTTTTAACTGAGGGGTGTGGGATGTTGTACCTAATGGGTGTGGGATGTTTTAACTGAGGGGTGTGGGCTGTTTTAACTGAGGGGTGTGGGATGTTGTAACTGAGCGGAGTGGGGTGTTGTAACTGAGGGGAGTGGGATGTTGTAACTGACAGAAGTGGGATGGTGTGACTGAGGGGTTTGGGATGTTGTAACTGAGGGGAGTGGGATGTTGGAACTGAAGGAGTGGGATGTTGTAACAGAGAGGAGTGGGATGTTGTAACTGAGGGGTGTGGGATGTTGTAACTGAGGGGTGTGTGATGTTGTAACTGTGAGGAGTGGGATGTTGTATCTGAGAGGAGGGGGATGTTGTAACTAAGGGGTGTGGGATGTTGTAACTGAGGGGTGTGGGATGTTGTAACTGAGAGGAGTGGGAAGTTGTATCTGGGCGGAGGGGGATGTTGTAACTGAGGGGTGTGGGATGTTTAAACTGAGGGGAGTGAGATGTTGTGACTGAGGGTAGTGGGATGATGTGACTGAGGGGCGTGGGATGTTGTAACTTAGGGGAGTGGGATGTTGTAACTGAGAGGAGTGGGATGTTGTGACTGAGGGGAGTGGGATGTTGTGACTGAGGGGAGTTGGATGTTGTGACTGAGGGGTGTGGGATGTTGTAACTGAGAGGAGTGGGATGTTGTACCTGAGGGGTGTGGGATGTTTTTACTGAGGGGTGTGGGCTGTTTTAACTGAGGGGTGTGGGATGTTGTAACTGAGGGGAGTGGTGTGTTGTAACTGAGGGGAGTGGGATGTTGTAACTGAGAGAAGTGGGTTTTTGCGACTGAGGAGAGTGGGATGTTATGACTGAGGGGAGTGGGATGTTGTAACTGAGGGGAATGGGATGTTTTAACTGAGAGGAGTGGGATGTTGTAACTGAGGGGAGTGGGATGTTGTAACTGAGTGGTGTGGGATGTTGTAACTGAGAGGAGTGGGATGTTGTACCTAAGGGGTGTGGGATGTTTTCATTAAGGGGTGTGGGATGTTGTAACTGAGGGGCGTGGGATGTTGCAACTTAGGGGAGTGGGATGTTGTAACTGAGAGGAGTGGGATGTTGTGACAGAGGGGAGTGGGATGTTGTGACTGAGGGGAGTGGGATGTTGTAACTGAGAGGTGTTGGATGTTGTACCTAAGGGGTGTGGGATGTTTTAACTGAGGGGTGTGGGCTGTTTTAACTGAGGGGTGTGGTATGTTGTAACTGAGGGGAGTGGGGTGTTGTAACTGAGGGGAGTGGGATGTTGTAACTGAGAGAAGTGGAATGTTGAGACTGAGGGGAGTGGGATGCTGTTACTGAGGGGAGTGGGATGTTGTAACTGAGGTGTGTGGGATGTTGTATCTGAATGGAGTGGGAATTTGTAACTGAGGGGCGTGGGATGTTTTAACTGAGGGATCTGGGATGTTGTAACTGAGGGAAGTCGGATGTTGTAACTGAGGACTGTGGGATGTTGTAACTGAGAAAAAATGGGATGTTGTGAGTGAGGGGAGTGGGATGTTGTCACTGATGGGAGTGGGATGTTGAAACTGAGGGTATTGGGATGTTGTAACTGAGAGGATTGGGATGTTGTAACTGAGGGGAGTGGGATGTTGTAACTGAGGAGAGTGGGATGTTTTAACTGAGAGGAGTGGGATGTTGTAACTGAGGGGAGTTTGATGTTGTAACTGAGTGGTGTGGGATGTTGTAACTGTGAGGAGTGGGATGTTGTAACTGAGGGGTGTGGGATGTTTTAACTGAGGGCTGTGGGATGTTGTAACTGAGGGGAGTGGGATGTTGAAACTGAGGGGAGTGGGATGTTGTGACTGAGGGGAGTGGGATGTTGTGACTGAGGGGAGTGGGATGTTGTACCTAAGGGGTGTGGGATGTTTTAACTGAGGGGTGTGGGCTGTTTTAACTGAGGGGTGTCGGATGTTTTAACTGAGGGCTGTGGGATGTTGTAACTGAGGGGAGTGGGATGTTGTAACTGAGGGGAGTGGGATGTTGTGACTGAGGGGAGTGGGATGTTGTGACTGAGGGGAGTGGGATGTTGTACCTAAGGGGTGTGGGATGTTTTAACTGAGGGGTGTGGGCTGTTTTAACTGAGGGGTGTCGGATGTTGTAACTGCGCGGAGTGGGGTGTTGTAACTGAGGGGAGTGGGATGTTGTAACTGAGAGAAGTGGGATGTTGTGACTGTGGGGAGTGGGATGTTGTGACTGAGGGGAGTGGGATGTTGTAACTGAGGGGTGTGAGATGTTGTAACTGAGAGGAGTGGGATGTTGTATCTGAGGGGAGTGGGATGTTTTAACTGAGGGATCTGGGATGTTGTAACTGAGGGAAGTCGGATGTTGTAACTGAGGGGAGTGGGATGTTTAAACTGAGAAAAATGGGATCTTGTGAGTGAGGGGAGTGGGATGTTGTCACTGAGGGGAGTGGGATGTTGTAACTGAGGGTTTTGGGATGTTTTAACTGAGAGGAGTGGGATGTTGTAACTGAGGGGAGTGGGATGTTGTAACTGAGGAGATTGGGATGTTTTCACTGAGAGGAGTGGGATGTTGTAACTGAGGGGAGTTTGATGTTGTAACTGAGTGGTGTGCGATGTTCTAACTGTGAGGAGTGGAATGTTGTAACTGAGGGGTGTGGGATGTTGTATATGAGGGCTGTGGGATGTTGTAACTGAGAGGAGTGGGAGGTTGTAACTCATGGGTGTGGGATGTTTTAAATGAGGGGTGTGGGATGCTGTAACTGAGGGGAGTTGGGAGTTGTAACTGAGGGGAGTGGGATGTTGCATATGAGGGCTGTGGGATGTTGTAACTGAGAGAAGTGGGATGTTGTAACTGAGGGGTGTGGGATGTTTTAACTGAGGGGTGTGGGATCATGTAACTGAGGGGAGTGGGGTGTTGTAACTGAGGGGAGCGGGATGTTGTAACTCAGAGGATTGTATGTTGTGACTGAGGGGAGTGGGATGTTGCATATGAGAGCTGTGAAATGTTGTAACTGAGAGGAGTAGGATGTTGTAACAGAGGGGTGTGGGATGTTTTAACTGAGGGGTGTGGGATGCTATAACTGAGGGGAGTGGGGTGTTGTAACTGAGGGGAGTTGGATGTTGTAACTGAGAGGAGTGGGATGTTGTGACTGAGGGGAGTGGGATGTTGTGACTGAGGGGAGTGGGATGTTGTAACTGAGGGGAGTGGTATGTTGCAACTAAGGGGAGTGGGATGTTGTGACTGAGAAGAGTGGGATGTTGTTACTGAGGGGAGTGGGAAATTGTAACTGAGAGGCGTGGGATTTGGTAACTGAGGGGTCTGGGATGTTGTAACTGAGGGGTGTGGGATGTTGTAACTGAGGGGAGTGGGATGTTGTAACTGAGGGGTGTGGGATGTTTTAAATGAGGGGTGTGGGATGTTGTAACTGAGGGGAGTGGGATGTTGACACTGAGGGGAGTGGGATGTTGTGACTGAGGTGAGTGGGATGTTGTAACTGAGGGGAGTGGGATGTTGTAACTGAGGGGAGTGGGATGTTGTAACTGAGGGGAGTGGGATGTTTAACTGACGGGTGTGGATGTTGTAACTGAGGGGAGTGGGATTATGTAACTGAGGGGAGTGGGATCTTGTAACTGAGGGGAGTGGGATGTTATAACTGGGAGGAGTGGGATGTTTTAACTGAGGGGAGTGGGATGTTGTAAATGAGTGGAGTGGAACGTTGTAACGGAGAGGAGTGGGATGTTCTAACTGAGGGGTTTGGGATGTTGTAACTGAGGGGTGCGGGATGTTGTAACTGAGAGGAGTGTCATGTTGTAACTGAAAAGAGGGGGATGTTGTAACTGAGGGCTGTGGGATGTTTTAACTGAGGGGTGTGGGATGTTGTAACTGAGGAGAGTGGGATGTTATAACTGAGGGGAGTGGGATGTTGTAACTGAGAGGTGTGGGATGTTGTGACTGAGGGGAGTGGGATGTTGTTACTGAGGGGAGTGGGATGTTGCAACTGAGAGGAGTGGGATGTTGTAACTGAGGGGAGTGGGATGTTGTAACTGAGTGGTGTGGGCTGTTGTACCTGAGAGGAGTGGGATTTTGTAACTGAGGGGTGTGGGATGTTTTAACTGAGGGGAGTGGAATGTTGTAACTGAGGGGTGTGGGATGTTTTAACTGAGGGGAGTGGGATGTTTTAACTGAGGGGAGTGGAATGTTGTAACTCAGCGGAATTAAATGTTGTGACCGAGGGGAGTGGGATGTTAAAACTGAGAGGAGTGGGATGTTGCAACTGAGGGGTGTGGGATGTTGTAACTGAGTGGTGTGGGATGTTGTAACTGAGGGGAGTGGGATGTTTTAACTGAGGGGAGTGGAATGTTGTAACTCAGCGGAGTGGAATGTTGTGACCGAGGGGAGTGAGATGTTGTAACTGAGAGGAGTGGGATGTTATAACTGAGAGGAGGGGGATGTTGTAACTGAGAGGAGTGGGATGTTGTAACTGAGGGGTGTGGGATGTTTTAACTGAGGGGTGTGGGATGTTGTAACTGAGGAGAGTGGGATGTTGTCACTGAGAGGAGTGGGATGTTGTAACGGAGGGGTGTTGCTTGTTGTAACTGAGTGGAGTGGGAGGTTGTATCTGAGGGGTTTGGGATGTTTTAACTGAGGGGTGTGGGATGTTGTAACTGAGTGGTGTGGGTTGTTGTAACTGAGAGGAGTGGGATTTTGTATCTGAGGGGTGTGGGATGTTTTAACTGAGGGGTGTGGGATGTTGTTACTGAGGGGAGTGGGATGTTTTAACTGAGGGGTGTGGGATGTTGTAACTGAGGACAGTGGGATGTTGTAACTGAGCGGAGTGGGATGTTGTGACTGAGGGGAGTGGGATGTCGTGACTGAGGGGAGTGGGATGTTGTGACTGAGGGGAATGGGATGTTGTAACTGAGGGGAGTGGGATGTTGTAAATGAGGGGAGTGGGAGGTTGTATCTGAGGAAGTGGAATGTTTTAACTGAGAGGTGTGGGATGTTGTAACTGAGGGGAGTGGGATGTTGTAACTGAGGGGAGTGGGATGTTGTAACTGAGGGGAGTGGGATGTTGTAACTGAGGGGAGTGGGATGTTGTAACTGACGGGTGTGGGATGTTGTAACTGAGGGGAGTGGGATTATGTAACTGAGGGGTGTGGGATATTGCAACTGAGGGGAGTGGGATGTTGAAACTGAGGGGATAGGGATGTTTTAACTGAGGGGAGTGTGATGTTGTAACTGAGAGAAGTGGGATGTTGTAACTGAGGGGAGAGGGATGTTATAACTGAGGGGAGTGGGATGTTGTAACTGAGGGGATTGGGATGTTGTAACTGAGGGGTGTGGGATGTTTTAACTGAGGGGAGTGGGATGTTGCAACTGAGGGAGTGGGATGTTGTAACTGAGAGGAGTATGATGTTGTGAATGAGCGGAGTGGGATTTTGTAATTGAGGGGAGTGGGATGTTGTAACTGAAGGGAGTGGGATATTGTAACTGAGAGGAGTGGGATGTTGTATCAGAGGGGAGTGGGCTGTTGTAACAGAGGGGAATGTGAAGTTGTAACTGAGGGGTGTGGGATGCTTAAACTGAGGGGAGTGGGATGTTGCCACTGAGGGGAGTGGGATGTTGTAACTGAGAGGAGTGGGATGTTGTAAATGAGAGGAGTGGGATGTTTTATCAGAGGGGAGTGCGATGTTGTAACTGAGGGGAGAGGGATGTTGTAACTGAGGGGAGTGGGATGTTGTAACTGAGAGGAGTGGGATGTTGTAACTGAGGGGAGTGGGATGAATTGACTGAAGGGTCTGGGATATTGTAACTAAGGGGACTGGGATGTTATGACTGAGAGGAGTGTGATGCTGTAACTGAGAGTAGTGGGATGTTTTAACTGAGGGGTGTGGGATGTTTTAACTGAGGGCTGTGGGATGTTGTAACTGCGGGGAGTGGGATGTTGTAACTGAGAGGAGTGGGATTTGGAAACTGAGGGGTGTGGGATGTTGTAACTGAGGGGTGTGGGATGTTGTCACTGAGAGGAGTGGGATGTTGTAACTGAGGGGCGTGGGATATTTTAACTGAGGGGTGTGGGATGTTGTAACTGAGGGGAGTGGGGTGTTGTAAATGAGGGGAGTGGGATGTTATATCTGAGGGGAGTGGGATGTTGTGACTGATGGGTGTGGGATGTTGTGACTGAGTGGTTTGGGATGTTGAAACTGAGGGGAGTGGGATTTTGTAACTGAGGCGTGTGTGATATTGCAACTGAGAGGAGTGGGATGTTGTAACTGAGAAGAGTGGAATGTTGTAACTGAGGGGAGTGGGATGTTGTAACTGAGGGGAGTGGGATGTTGTAACTGAGAGGAGTCGGATGTTGTAACTGAGGGGAGTGGGATGTTGGAACTGAAGGAGTGGGATGTTGTAACAGAGAGGAGTGGGATGTTGTAACTGAGGGGTGTGGGATGTTGTAACTGAGGGGTGTGGGATGTTGTAACTGTGAGGAGTGGGATGTTGTATCTGAGAGGAGGGGGATGTTGTAACTGAGGGGTGTGGGATGTTGTAACTGAGGGGTGTGGGATGTTGTAACTGAGAGGAGTGGGATGTTGTATCTGAGAGGAGGGGGATGTTGTAACTGAGGGGTGTGGGATGTTTTAACTGAGGGGTCTGGGATGTTGTACCTAAGGGGTGTGGGATGTTTTAACTGAGGGGTGTGGGATGTTGTAACTGAGGGGAGTGGGATGTTTTAACTGAGACTAGTGGGATGTTGTAACTGAGGGGAGTGGGATGTCGTAACTGAGTGGTGTGGGATGTTGTAACTGAGAGGAGTGGGATGTTGTACCTAAGGGTTGTGGGATGTTGTGACTCAGGGGGATGGGATGTTGTAACTGAGTGGAGTGGGATGTTGTACCTAATGGGTGTGGGATGTTTTAACTGAGGGGTGTGGGCTGTTTTAACTGAGGGGTGTGGGATGTTGTACCTAATGGGTGTGGGATGTTTTAACTGAGGGGTGTGGGCTGTTTTAACTGAGGGGTGTGGGATGTTGTAACTGAGCGGAGTGGGGTGTTGTAACTGAGGGGAGTGGGATGTTTAAACTGACAGAAGTGGGATGGTGTGACTGAGGGGTTTGGGATGTTGTAACTGAGGGGAGTGGGATGTTGGAACTGAAGGAGTGGGATGTTGTAACAGAGAGGAGTGGGATGTTGTAACTGAGGGGTGTGGGATGTTGTAACTGAGGGGTGTGGGATGTTGTAACTGTGAGGAGTGGGATGTTGTATCTGAGAGGAGGGGGATGTTGTAACTGAGGGGAGTGGGATGTTGTAACTGAGGGGTGTGGGATGTTGTAACTGAGGGGTGTGGGATGTTGTAACTGAGGGGTGTGGGATGTTGTAACTGAGAGGAGTGGGATGTTGTATCTGGGAGGAGGGGGATGTTGTAACTGAGGGGTGTGGGATGTTTAAACTGAGGGGTATGGGATGTTGTACCTAAGGGGTGAGGGATGTTTTAACTGAGGGGTGTGGGATGTTGTAACTGAGGGGAGTGGGATGTTTTAACTGAGAGGAGTGGGATGTTGTAACTGAGAGGAGTGGGATGTTGTACCTAAGTGTTGTGGGATGTTGTGACTCTGGGGGATGGGATGTTGTAACTGAGTGGAGTGGGATGTTGTACCTAATGGGTGTGGGAAGTTTTAACTGAGGGGTGTGGGCTGTTTTAACTGAGGGGTGTGGGATGTTGTACCTAATGGGTGTGGGATGTTTTAACTGAGGGGTGTGCGCTGTTTTAACTGAGGGGTGTGGAAGTTGTAACTGAGCGGAGTGGGGTGTTGTAACTGAGGGGAGTGGGATGTTGTAACTGAGAGAAGTGGGATGTTGTGACTGAGAGGAGAGGGATGTTGTAACTGAGAGGAGTGGGATGTTGTACCTAAGGGTTGTGGGATGTTGTGACTCAGGGGGTTGGGATGTTGTAACTGAGTGGAGTGGGATGTTGTACCTAATGGGTGTGGGATGTTTTAACTGAGGGTTGTGGGCTGTTTTAACTGAGGGGTGTGGGATGTTGTACCTAATGGGTGTGGGAAGTTTTAACTGAGGGATGTGGGCTGTTTTAACTGAGGGGTGTGGGATGTTGTAACTGAGCGGAGTGGGGTGTTGTAACTGAGGGGAGTGGGATGTTGTAACTGAGAGAAGTGGGATGTTGTGACTGAGGGGAGTGGGATGTTGTAACTGAGGGGTGTGGGATGTTGTAACTGAGGGGAGTGGGGCGTTGTAACAGAGAGGATTGGGATGTTGTGACTGAGTGGAGTGGGATGTAATAACTGAGGTGAGTGGGATGTTGTAACTGAGAGGAATGGGATGTTGTGACTGAGGGGAGTAGGATGATGTAAATGAGGGGAATGGGATGTTATGACTGAGGGGATTGGGATGTTGTAACTGAGAGGAGTGGGATGTTGTAACTGAGGGGTGTCGGATATTGTAACTGAGGGGAGTGGGATGTTGTAACTGAGGGGATAGGGATGTTTTAACTGAGGGGAGTGTGATGTTGTAACTGAGAGAAGTGGGATGTTGTAACTGAGGGGAGTGGGATGTTATAACTGAGGGGAGTGGGATGTTGTAACTGAGGGGATTGGGATGTTGTAACTGAGGGGTGTGGGATGTTTTAACTGAGGGGAGTGGGATGTTGCAACTGAGGGCTGTGGGAAGTTGTAACTGAGGGGATTGGGGTGTTGTAACGGAGGGGAGTGGGATGTTGTAACTGAGAGGACTGTGATGTTGTAATGTGGGGAGTGGGACGTTGTGACTGAGGGGAGTGGGATGTTGTAACTGAGGGGAGTGGGATGTTGTAACTGAGTGGAGTGTGATGTTGTAACTGAGGGGAGTGGGATGTTTTAACTGAGAGGAGTGGGATGTTGTAACTGAGGGGAGTGGGATGTTGTAACTGACTGGTGTGGGATGTTGTAACTGAGAGGAGTGGGATGTTGTGACTCAGGGGGATGGGATGTTGTAACTGAGTGGAGTGGGATGTTGTACCTAATGGGTGTGGGATGTTTTAACTGAGGGGTGTGGGCTGTTTTAACTGAGGGGTGTGGGATGTTGTACCTAATGGGTGTGGGATGTTTTAACTGAGGGGTGTGGGCTGTTTTAACTGAGGGGTGTGGGATGTTGTAACTGAGCGGAGTGGGGTGTTGTTACTGAGAGGAGTTGGATGTTGTGACTGAGGGGAGTAGGATGATGTAAATGAGGGGAATGGGATGTTATGACTGAGGGGAGTGGGATGCTGTAACGGAGAGGAGTGGGATGTTGTAACTGAGGGGTGTCGGATATTGTAACTGAGGGGAGTGGGAAGTTATGACTGAGGGGATTGGGATCTTGTAACTGACAGGAGTGGGATGTTGTAACTGAGGGGAGTTGGATGTTGTGACTGAGGGGAGTGTGATGTTGTAACTGAGTGAAGTGGGAAGTTGTAACTGAGAGGAGTGGGGTGTTGTAACTGAGAGGAGTGGGATGTTGTAACTGAGAGAAGTGGGATGTTGTAACTGAGGGGTGTGGGATGTTGTAACTGAGGGGAGTGGGATGTTGTAACAGAGAGGATTGGGATGTTGTAACTGAGAGGAGTTGGATGTTGTGACTGAGGGGAGTGGGATGTAATAACTGAGGTGAGTGGGATGTTGTAACTGAGAGGAGTGGGATGCTGTAACTGAGAGGAGTGGTTTTGTTGTAACTGAGGGGAGTGGGATGTTGTAACTGAGAGAAGTTGGATGTTGTGACTGAGGGGAGTAGGATGACGTAAATGAGGGGAATGGGATGTTATGACTGAGGGGAGTGGGATGTTGTAACGGAGAGGAGTGGGATGTTGTAACTGAGGGGTGTCGGATAATGTAACTGAGGGGAGTGGGAAGTTATGACTGAGGGGATTGGGATGTTGTAACTGACAGGAGTGGGATGTTGTAACTGAGGGGAGTTGGATGTTGTGACTGAGGTGAGTGTGATGTTGTAACTGAGTGAAGTGGGATGTTGTAACTGAGAGGAGTGGGGTGTTGTAACTGAGAGGAGTGGGATGTTGTAACTGAGAGGAGTGGGATGTTGTAACTGAGGGGTGTGGGATGTTGTAACTGAGGGGAGTGGGGTGTTGTAACAGAGAGGTTTGGGATGTTGTCACTGAGGGCAGTGGGATGTTGTGACTGTGAGGAGTGGGATGTTGTGACTGAGGGGAGTGGGATGTTGTAACTGAGGGGAGTGGGATGTTGTAACTGAGTGGAGTGGGACGTTTTAACTGAGAGGAGAGGGATGTTGTAACTGAGGGGTGTGGGATGTTGTAACTGAGGGGTGTGGGATGTTGTAACTGAGAGGAGTGGGATGTTGTATCTGAGAAGAGGGGGATGTTGTAACTGAGTGGTGTGGGATATTTTAACTGAGGGTTTGGGATGTTGTAACTGAGACTAGTGGGATGTGGTGATTGAGGGGAGTGGGATGTTGTAACTGAGTGGAGTGGGATGTATTAACTGAGAGAAGTGGGATGTTGTAACTGAGGGGAGTGGGATGTTGTAACTTAGTTGTCTGCGATGTTGTAACTGAGAGGAGTGGGATGTTGTAACTAAGGGGTGTGGGATGTTCTAACTGAGGGGTGTGGGATGTTGTAACTTAGGGGTGTGTGATATTGTAACTGAGGGGAGTGGGATGTTATGACTGAGGGGAGTGGGATGTTGTAACTGAGTGGAGTGGGATGTTGTAACTGAGGGGAGTGGGATGTTGGATGTTGGGACTTGGATGTTGTAACTGGGGGGTGTGGGATGTTGTAACTGTGAGGATTGGGATGTTGTGAGTGAGGGGAGTGGGATTGTATGACTGAGGGGAGTGGGATGTTATAACTGAGGGGATTGTGATGTTGTAACTGAGAGGAGTTGGATGTTGTAACTCGGGGGTGTGGGATGTTGTAACTGAGGCGTGTGGGATGTTGTAACTGAGAGGATTGGGATGTTATAACTGAGGGGAGTGGGATTGTGTGACTGAGGGGAGTGGGATGTTATAACTGAGGGGATTGTGATGTTGTAACTGAGAGGAGTTGGATGTTGTAACTGGGGGGTGTGGGATGTTGTAACTGTGAGGAGTGGGATGTTGTGAGTGAGGGGAGTGGGATTGTATGACTGAGTGGAGTGGGATGTTATAACTGAGGGGATTGTGATGTTGTAACTGAGAGGAGTTGGATGTTGTAACTGGGGGGTGTGGGATGTTGTAACTGAGGCGTGTGGGATGTTGTAACTGAGAGGAGTGGGATGTTATAACTGAGCGGAGTGGGGTGTTGTAACTGAAGGGAGTGGGATGTTGTAACTGAGAGGAGTGGGATGTTGTGTCTGAGGGGAGTGGGATGTTGTAACTGAGGGGAGTGGGATGTTGTAACTGAGTGGAGTGGGATGTTTTAACTGAGAGGAGAGGGATGTTGTGACTGAGGGGTGTGGGATGTTGTAACTGAGGGGTGTGGGATGTTGTAACTGAGAGGAGTGGGATGTTGTATCTGAGAAGAGGGGGATGTTGTAACTGAGTGGTGTGGGATATTTTAACTGAGGGTTTGGGATGTTGTAACTGAGGGGAGTTTGATGTTGTAAATGAGGCGAGTGGGATGTTGTAACTGAGACTAGTGGGATGTTGTGACTTAGTGGTCTGCGATGTTGTACCTGAGGGGAGTGGGATGTTGTAACTGAGTGGAGTGGGATGTTGTAACTGAGAGGAATGGGATGTTGTACCTAAGGGGTGTGGGATGTTGTGACTCAGTGGGATGGGATGTTGTAACTGAGTGGAGTGGGATGTTGTACCTAATGGGTGTGGGATGTTTTAACTGAGGGGTGTGGGCTGTTTTAACTGAGGGGTGTGGGATGTTGTACCTAATGGGTGTGGGATGTTTTAACTGAGGGGTGTGGGCTGTTTTAACTGACGGGTGTGGGATGTTGTAACTGAGCGGAGTGGGGTGTTGTTACTGAGGGGAGTGAGATGTTGTAACTGAGAGAAGTGGGATGTTGTGAATGAGTGGAGTGGGATGTTGTAACTGAGGGGTGTGGGATGTTGTAACTGAGGGGAGTGGGGTGTTGTAACAGAGAGGATAGGGATGTTGTGACTGAGGGGAGTGGGATGTTGTGACTGAGGGGAGTGGGATGTAATAACTGAGGTGAGTGGGATGTTGTAACTGAGAGGAGTGGGATGCTGTAACTGAGAGGAGTGGTTTTGTTGTAACTGAGGGGAGTGGGATGTTGAAACTGAGAGAAGTTGGATGTTGTGACTGAGGGGAGTAGGATGACGTAAATGAGGGGAATGGGATGTTATGACTGAGGGGAGTGGGATGTTGTAACGGAGAGGAGTGGGATGTTGTAACTGAGGGGTGTCGGATAATGTAACTGAGGGGAGTGGGAAGTTATGACTGAGGGGATTGGGATGTTGTAACTGACAGGAGTGGGATGTTGTAACTGAGGGGAGTTGGATGTTGTGACTGAGGTGAGTGTGATGTTGTAACTGAGTGAAGTGGGATGTTGTAACTGAGAGGAGTGGGGTGTTGTAACTGAGAGGAGTGGGATGTTGTAACTGAGAGGAGTGGGATGTTGTAACTGAGGGGTGTGGGATGTTGTAACTGAGGGGAGTGGGGTGTTGTAACAGAGAGGTTTGGGATGTTGTCACTGAGGGCAGTGGGATGTTGTGACTGTGAGGAGTGGGATGTTGTGACTGAGGGGAGTGGGATGTTGTAACTGAGGGGAGTGGGATGTTCTAACTGAGTGGAGTGGGACGTTTTAACTGAGAGGAGAGGGATGTTGTAACTGAGGGGTGTGGGATGTTGTAACTGAGGGGTGTGGGATGTTGTAACTGAGAGGAGTGGGATGTTGTATCTGAGAAGAGGGGGATGTTGTAACTGAGTGGTGTGGGATATTTTAACTGAGGGTTTGGGATGTTGTAACTGAGACTAGTGGGATGTGGTGATTGAGGGGAGTGGGATGTTGTAACTGAGTGGAGTGGGATGTATTAACTGAGAGAAGTGGGATGTTGTAACTGAGGGGAGTGGGATGTTGTAACTTAGTTGTCTGCGATGTTGTAACTGAGAGGAGTGGGATGTTGTAACTAAGGGGTGTGGGATGTTCTAACTGAGGGGTGTGGGATGTTGTAACTTAGGGGTGTGTGATATTGTAACTGAGGGGAGTGGGATGTTATGACTGAGGGGAGTGGGATGTTGTAACTGAGTGGAGTGGGATGTTGTAACTGAGGGGAGTGGGATGTTGGATGTTGGGACTTGGATGTTGTAACTGGGGGGTGTGGGATGTTGTAACTGTGAGGATTGGGATGTTGTGAGTGAGGGGAGTGGGATTGTATGACTGAGGGGAGTGGGATGTTATAACTGAGGGGATTGTGATGTTGTAACTGAGAGGAGTTGGATGTTGTAACTCGGGGGTGTGGGATGTTGTAACTGAGGCGTGTGGGATGTTGTAACTGAGAGGATTGGGATGTTATAACTGAGGGGAGTGGGATTGTGTGACTGAGGGGAGTGGGATGTTATAACTGAGGGGATTGTGATGTTGTAACTGAGAGGAGTTGGATGTTGTAACTGGGGGGTGTGGGATGTTGTAACTGTGAGGAGTGGGATGTTGTGAGTGAGGGGAGTGGGATTGTATGACTGAGTGGAGTGGGATGTTATAACTGAGGGGATTGTGATGTTGTAACTGAGAGGAGTTGGATGTTGTAACTGGGGGGTGTGGGATGTTGTAACTGAGGCGTGTGGGATGTTGTAACTGAGAGGAGTGGGATGTTATAACTGAGCGGAGTGGGGTGTTGTAACTGAAGGGAGTGGGATGTTGTAACTGAGAGGAGTGGGATGTTGTGTCTGAGGGGAGTGGGATGTTGTAACTGAGGGGAGTGGGATGTTGTAACTGAGTGGAGTGGGATGTTTTAACTGAGAGGAGAGGGATGTTGTGACTGAGGGGTGTGGGATGTTGTAACTGAGGGGTGTGGGATGTTGTAACTGAGAGGAGTGGGATGTTGTATCTGAGAAGAGGGGGATGTTGTAACTGAGTGGTGTGGGATATTTTAACTGAGGGTTTGGGATGTTGTAACTGAGGGGAGTTTGATGTTGTAAATGAGGCGAGTGGGATGTTGTAACTGAGACTAGTGGGATGTTGTGACTTAGTGGTCTGCGATGTTGTACCTGAGGGGAGTGGGATGTTGTAACTGAGTGGAGTGGGATGTTGTAACTGAGAGGAGTGGGATGTTGTACCTAAGGGGTGTGGGATGTTGTGACTCAGTGGGATGGGATGTTGTAACTGAGTGGAGTGGGATGTTGTACCTAATGGGTGTGGGATGTTTTAACTGAGGGGTGTGGGCTGTTTTAACTGAGGGGTGTGGGATGTTGTACCTAATGGGTGTGGGATGTTTTAACTGAGGGGTGTGGGCTGTTTTAACTGACGGGTGTGGGATGTTGTAACTGAGCGGAGTGGGGTGTTGTTACTGAGGGGAGTGAGATGTTGTAACTGAGAGAAGTGGGATGTTGTGAATGAGTGGAGTGGGATGTTGTAACTGAGGGGTGTGGGATGTTGTAACTGAGGGGAGTGGGGTGTTGTAACAGAGAGGATAGGGATGTTGTGACTGAGGGGAGTGGGATGTTGTGACTGAGGGGAGTGGGATGTAATAACTGAGGTGAGTGGGATGTTGTAACTGAGAGGAGTGGGATGCTGTAACTGAGAGGAGTGGTTTTGTTGTAACTCAGGGGAGTGGGATGTTGTAACTGAGAGAAGTTGGATGTTGTGACTGAGGGGAGTAGGATGACGTAAATGAGGGGAATGGGATGTTATGACTGAGGGGAGTGGGATGTTGTAACGGAGAGGAGTGGGATGTTGTAACTGAGGGGTGTCGGATAATGTAACTGAGGGGAGTGGGAAGTTATGACTGAGGGGATTGGGATGTTGTAACTGACAGGAGTGGGATGTTGTAACTGAGGGGAGTTGGATGTTGTGACTGAGGTGAGTGTGATGTTTTAACTGAGTGAAGTGGGATGTTGTAACTGAGAGGAGTGGGGTGTTGTAACTGAGAGGAGTGGGATGTTGTAACTGAGAGGAGTGGGATGTTGTAACTGAGGGGTGTGGGATGTTGTAACTGAGGGGAGTGGGGTGTTGTAACAGAGAGGTTTGGGATGTTGTCACTGAGGGCAGTGGGATGTTGTGACTGTGAGGAGTGGGATGTTGTGACTGAGGGGAGTGGGATGTTGTACTAATGGGAGTGGGATGTTGTAACTGAGGGGTGTGGGCTGTTTTAGCTGACGGGAGTGGGATGTTGTAACTGAGCGGAGTGGGATGTTGTAACTGAGGGGAGTGAGATGTTATAACTGAGTGGAGTGGGATGTTTTAACTGAGAGGAGTGGGATGTTGTAACTGAGGGGTGTGGGATGTTGTAACTGAGGGGTGTGGGATGTTGTAACTGAGACTAGTGGGATGTTGTGACTGAGGGGAGTGGGATGTTGTTACTGAGTGGAGTGGGATGTATTAACTGAGAGAAGTGGGATGTTGTAACTGAGGGGAGTGGGATGTTGTAACTGAGAGGAGTGGATTGTTGTAACTGAGGGGAGTGGGATGTTGTAACTGAGAGGAGTTGGATGTTGCTGACTGAGGGGAGTGGGATGTTGTAACTGAGGGGATGGGATGTTATGACTGAGGGGAGTGGGATGTTATGACTGAGGGGAGTGGGATGTTGTAACTGAGTGGAGTGGGATGTTGTAACTGAGGGGAGTGGGCTGTTGTAACTGAGGGGAGTGAGATGTTGTGACTGTGAGGAGTGGGATTTTGTAACTTAGGGGTGTGGGTTGTTGTATATGAGGGGTAAGGGATGCTGTAACTGAGAGGAGTGGGATGTTGTATCGGATGGGTGTGGCCTGCTTTAACTGATGTTTGTGGGATGATGTAACTGAGGGGAGTTGGCTGTTGTAATTCAGGGGAGTGGGATGTTGTAACCGAGGGGAGTGGGATGTTGAGACTGAGGGGAGTGGGATGTTGTGACTGAGGGGAGTGGGATGTTGTAACTGAGTGGAGTAGGATGTTGTTCCTAACGGGGGTGGGATGTTTTAACTGAGGGGTGTGGGCTGTTTTAACTGAGGGGTGGGGGATGTTGTAACTGAGCGGAGTGGGGTGTTGTAACTGAGGGGAGTGGGATGTTGTAACTGAGAGAAGTGGGATGTTGTGACTGAGGGGAGTGGGATGTTGTAACTGAGAGAAGTGGGATGTTGTGACTGAGCGGAGTGGGGTGTTGTAACAGAGAGGATTGGGATGTTGTGACTGAGGGGAGTGGGATGTTGTGACTGAGGGGAGTGGGATGTAATAACTGAGGTGAGTGGGATGTTGTAACTGAGAGGAGTGGGATGTTGTAACTGAGAGGAGTGGTTTTGTTGTAACTGAGGGGAGTGGGATGTTGTAACTGAGAGGAGTTGGATGTTGTGACTGAGGGGAGTGGGATGATGTAAATGAGGGGAATGGGATGTTATGGCTGAGGGGAGTGGGATGTTGTAACTGAGAGAAGTGGGATGTTGTAACTGAGGGTTGTCGGATATTGTAACTGAGGGGAGTGGGAAGTTATGACTGAGGATATTGGGATGTTGTAACTGACAGTAGTGGGATGTTGTAATTGAGGGGAGTTGGATGTTGTGACTGAGTGGAGTGTGGTGTTGTAACTGAGTGAAGTGGGATGTTGTAACTGAGAGGAGTGGGATGTTGTAACTGAGGGGTGTGGGATGTTGTAACTGAGGGGTGTGGGATGTTGTAACTGAGAGGAGTGGGATGTTGTATCTGAGAGGAGGGGGATGTTGTAACTGAGGGGTGTGGGATGTTTTAACTGAGGGTTTGGGATGTTGTAACTGAGGGCAGTGGGATGTTGTAAATGAGGCGAGTGGGATGTTGTAACTGAGAGGAGTGGGATGTTGTGACTGAGGGGAGTGGGATGTTGTAACTGAGGGGAGTGGGATGTTTTAACTGAGAGGAGTGGGATGTTGTAACTGAGGGGAGTGGGATGTTGTAACTTAGTGGTCTGCGCTGTTGTAACTGAGAGTAGTGGGATGTTGTAACTGAGGGGATTGGGATGTTGTAACTAAGAGGAGTGGGATATTGTAACTGAGGAAACTGGGATGTTGTAACTGATCGGAGTGTGATGTTGTAACTGAGGGGAGTGGGATGTTGTAACTGAGGGGAGTGGGATGTTGTGACTGTGAGGAGTGGGATTTTGTAACTTAGGGGTGTGCGTTGTTGTATATGAGCGGTAAGGGATGCTGTAACTGAGAGGAGTGGGATGTTGTATCGGATGGGTGTGGGCTGCTTTAACTGATGTTTTTGGGATGATGTAACTGAGGGGAGTGGGCAGTTGTAATTGAGGGGAGTGGGATGTTGTAACTGAGGGGAGTGGGATGTTGTGACTGAGGGGAGTGGGATGTTGTGACTGAGCGGAGTGGGATGTTGTAACTGAGTGGAGTAGGATGTTGTACCTAATGGGGGTGGGATGTTTTAACTGAGGGGTGTGTGCTGTTTTAACTGAGGGGAGTGGGATGTTGTAACTGAGAGAAGTGGGATGTTGTGACTGAGGGGAGTGGGATGTTGTAACTGAGGGGTGTGGGATGTTGTAACTGAGGGGAGTGGGGTGTTGTAACAGAGAGGATTGGGATGTTGTGACTGAGGGGAGTGGGATGTTGTGACTGAGGGGAGTGGGATGTAATAACTGAGGTGAGTGGGATGATGTAACTGAGAGGAGTGGGATGTTGTAACTGAGAGGAGTGGTTTTGCTGTAACTGAGGGGAGTGGGATGTTGTAACTGAGAGGAGTTGTATGTTGTGACTGAGGGGAGTGGGATGATGTAAATGAGGGGAATGGAATGTTATGACTGAGGAGAGTGGAATGTTGTAACTGAGAGAAGTGGGATGTTGTAACTGAGGGTTGTCGGATATTGTAACTGAGGGGAGTGGGAAGTTATGACTGAGGGTATTGCGATGTTGTAACTGACAGTAGTGGGATGTTGTAACTGAGGGGAGTTGGATGTTGTGACTGAGGGGAGTGTGATGTTGTAACTGAGTGAATTGGGATGTTGTAACTGAGAGGAGTGGGATGTTGTAACTGAGGGGTGTGGGATGTTGTAACTGAGGGGTGTGGGATGTTGTAACTGAGAGGAGTGGAATGTTGTGACTGAGAGGAGTGGGATGTTGTAACTGAGGGTTGTGGGATGTTGTGACTGAGGGGAGTGGGATGTTGTAACTGAGGGGTGTGGGATGTTGTAACTGAGGGGAGTGGGGTGTTGTAACAGAGAGGATTGGGATGTTGTGACTGAGGGGAGTGGGATGTTGTGACTGACGGGAGTGGGATGTAATAACTGAGGTGAGTGGGATGTCGTAACTGAGAGGAGTGGGATGTTGTAACTGAGAGGAGTGGTTTTGTTGTAACTGAGGGGAGTGGGATGTTGTAACTGAGAGGAGTTGGATGTTGTGACTGAGGGGAGTGGGATGATGTAAATGAGGGGAATGGGATGTTATGGCTGAGGGGAGTGGTATGTTGTAACTGAGAGAAGTGGGACGTTGTAACTGACGGGTGTCGGATATTGTAACTGAGGGGAGTGGGAAGTTATGACTGAGGGTATTGGGATGTTGTAACTGACAGTCGTGGGATGTTGTAACTGAGCGCAGTGGGATGTTGTAACTGAGGGGAGTGGGATGTTGAAACTGAGGTGAGTTGGATGTTGTAACTGAGGGGAGTGGGATGTTGTAACTGAGAGGAGAGGGATGTTTTAACTGAGTGGAGTGGGATGTTGTAACTTAGGGGTGTGGGATATTGTAACTGAGGGGAGAGGGATGTTATGACTGAGGGGAGTGGGATTTTGTAACAGAGAGGAGAGGGATGTTGTAACTGAGGTGTGTGTGATGTTTTACTGAGGGGTGTGGGATGTTGCACTGTGAGGAGTGGGATGTTGAGACTGAGGGGAGTGGGATTGTGTGAATGAGGGGAGTGGGAAGTTATAACTGAGGCGATTGTGATGTTGTAACTGAGAGGAGTTGGATGTTGTAACTGGGGGGTGTGGGATGTTGTAACTGAGGCGTGTGGGATGTTGTAACTGAGGGGTGTGGGATGTTGTAACTGAGAGGAGTGGGATGTTGCATCTGAGAGGAGGGGGATGTTGTAACTGAGGGGTGTGGGATGTTTTAACGAAGTGTTTGGGATGTTGTAACTGAGGGGAGTGGGATGTTGTAAATGAGGCGAGTGGGATGTTGTAACTGAGAGGAGTGGGATGTTGTGACTGAGGGGAGTGGGATGTTGTAACTGAGGGGAGTGGGATGTTTTAACTGAGAGGAGTGGGATGTTGTAACTGAGGGGAGTGGGATGTTGTAACTTAGTGGTCTGCGCTGTTGTAACTGAGAGGAGTGGGATGTTGTAACTAAGGGGTGTGGGATGTTCTAACTGAGAGGAGTGGGATGTTGTAACTGAGGGAAGTGGGTTGTTGTAACTGAGGGGTGTGGGATGTTGTGACTGAGGGGAGTGGGATGTTGTACCTGATTGGATTGGGATGTTTTATCTGAGGGGAGTGGAAAGTTGTAACTGAGGGGAGTGGGATGTTTTAAATGAGAGGAGTGGGATGTTGTATCTGAGGGGAGTGGGATGTTATAACTGAGTGGAGTGGGATGTTGTGACTGAGGGGTAAGGGATGCTGTAACTGAGAGGAGTGGGATGTTGTATCGTTTGGGTGTGGGCTGCTTTAACTGATGTTTGTGGGATGATGTAACTGAGGGGAGTGGGATGTTGTAACTGAGAGGAGTGGGATGTTGTAACTGAGAGGAGCGGGATGTTGTAACTGAGGGGAGTGGGATGTTGTGACTGTGAGGAGTGGGATTTTGTAACTTAGGGGTGTGGGTTGTTGTATATGAGGGGTAAGGGTTGTTGTAACTGAGAGGAGTGGGATGTTGCATCGGATGGGTGTGGGCTGCTTTAACTGATGTTTGTGGGATGATGTAACTGAGGGGAGTGGGATGTTGAAACTGAGAGGAGTGGGATGTTTTAACTGAGAGGAGAGGGATGTTGTAACTGAGGGGTGTGGGGTGTTGTAACTGAGGGGTGTGGGATGTTGTATCTGAGAGGAGCGGGATGTTGTAACTGAGGGGAGTGGGATGTTGTGACTGTGAGGAGTGGGATTTTGTAACTTAGGGGTGTGGGTTGTTGTATATGAGGGGTAAGGGATGTTGTAACTGAGAGGAGTGGGATGTTGCATCGGATGGGTGTGGGCTGCTTTAACTGATGTTTGTGGGATGATGTAACTGAGGGGAGTGGGATGTTGAAACTGAGAGGAGTGGGATGTTGTAACTGAGGGGAGTGGGATGTTGAAACTGAGAGGAGTGGGATGTTGTAAATGAGTGGAGTGGGATGTTTTAACTGAGAGGAGAGGGATGTTGTAACTGAGGGGTGTGGGGTGTTGTAACTGAGGGGTGTGGGATGTTGTATCTGAGAGGAGTGGGATGTTGTATCTGAGAGGAGGGGGATGTTGTAACTGAGGGGTGTGGGACGTTTTAACTGAGGGTTTGGGATGTTGTAACTGAGGTGAGTGGGATGTCGTAACTGAGAGGAGTGGGATGTTGTAACTGAGAGGAGTGGTTTTGTTGTAACTCAGGGGAGTGGAATGTTGTAACTGAGAGGAGTTGGATGTTGTGACTGAGGGGAGTGGGATGATGTAAATGAGGGGAATGGGATGTTATGGCTGAGGGGAGTGGTATGTTGTAACTGAGAGAAGTGGGACGTTGTAACTGACGGGTGTCGGATATTGTAACTGAGGGGAGTGGGAAGTTATGTCTGAGGGTATTGGGATGTTGTAACTGACAGTCGTGGGATGTTGTAACTGAGGGGTGTCGGATATTGTAACTGAGGGGAGTGGTAAGTTATGACTGAGGGGATTGGGATGTTGTAACTGACAGGAGTGGGATCTTGTAACTGAGGGGAGTTGGATGTTGTGACTGAGGGGAGTGTGATGTTGTAACTGAGTGAAGTGGGATGTTGTAACTGAGAGGAGTGGGATGTTGTAACTGAGGGGTGTGGGATGTTGTATCTGAGAGGAGTGGGATGTTGTAACTGAGGGGTGTGGGATGTTGTAACTGAGGGGAGTGTGGTGTTGTAACTGAGGGGAGTGGGATATTTTAACTGAGAGGAGTGGGATGTTGTGACTGAGGCGAGTGGGATGTTGTGACAGAGGGGAGTGGGATGTTGTGACGGAGGGGAGTGGGATGTTGTAACTGAGGGGAGTGGGATGTTGTAACTGACGGGAGTGGGATGTTGTAACTGAGAGGAGTGGGATGTTGTAACTGAGCGCAGTGGGATGTTGTAACTGAGGGGAGTGGGATGTTGAAACTGAGGTGAGTTGGATGTTGTAACTGAGGGGAGTGGGATGTTGTAACTGAGAGGAGAGGGATGTTTTAACTGAGTGGAGTGGGATGTTGTAACTTAGGGGTGTGGGATATTGTAACTGAGGGGAGAGGGATGTTATGACTGAGGGGAGTGGGATTTTGTAACAGAGAGGAGAGGGATGTTGTAACTGAGGTGTGTGTGATGTTTTACTGAGGGGTGTGGGATGTTGCACTGTGAGGAGTGGGATGTTGAGACTGAGGGGAGTGGGATTGTGTGAATGAGGGGAGTGGGAAGTTATAACTGAGGCGATTGTGATGTTGTAACTGAGAGGAGTTGGATGTTGTAACTGGGGGGTGTGGGATGTTGTAACTGAGGCGTGTGGGATGTTGTAACTGAGAGGAGTGGGATGTTATAACTGAGGGGAGTGGGGTGTTGTAACTGAAGGGAGTGGGATGTTGAGACTGAGAGGAGTGGGATGTTGTGACTGAGGGGAGTGGGATGTTGTAACTGAGGGGAGTGGGATGTTGTAACTGAGTGGAGTGGGATGTTTTAACGGAGAAGAGAGGGATGTTGTAACTGAGGGGTGTGGGATGTTGTAACTGAGGGGTGTGGGATGTTGTAACTGAGAGGAGTGGGATGTTGCATCTGAGAGGAGGGGGATGTTGTAACTGAGGGGTGTGGGATGTTTTAACGAAGTGTTTGGGATGTTGTAACTGAGGGGAGTGGGATGTTGTAAATGAGGCGAGTGGGATGTTGTAACTGAGAGGAGTGGGATGTTGTGACTGAGGGGAGTGGGATGTTGTAACTGAGGGGAGTGGGATGTTTTAACTGAGAGGAGTGGGATGTTGTAACTGAGGGGAGTGGGATGTTGTAACTTAGTGGTCTGCGCTGTTGTAACTGAGAGGAGTGGGATGTTGTAACTAAGGGGTGTGGGATGTTCTAACTGAGAGGAGTGGGATGTTGTAACTGAGGGTAGTGGGTTGTTGTAACTGAGGGGTGTGGGATGTTGTGACTGAGGGGAGTGGGATGTTGTACCTGATTGGATTGGGATGTTTTATCTGAGGGGAGTGGAAAGTTGTAACTGAGGGGAGTGGGATGTTTTAAATGAGAGGAGTGGGATGTTGTATCTGAGGGGAGTGGGATGTTATAACTGAGTGGAGTGGGATGTTGTGACTGAGGGGTAAGGGATGCTGTAACTGAGAGGAGTGGGATGTTGTATCGTTTGGGTGTGGGCTGCTTTAACTGATGTTTGTGGGATGATGTAACTGAGGGGAGTGGGATGTTGTAACTGAGAGGAGTGGGATGTTGTATCTGAGAGGAGCGGGATGTTGTAACTGAGGGGAGTGGGATGTTGTGACTGTGAGGAGTGGGATTTTGTAACTTAGGGGTGTGGGTTGTTGTATATGAGGGGTAAGGGATGTTGTAACTGAGAGGAGTGGGATGTTGCATCGGATGGGTGTGGGCTGCTTTAACTGATGTTTGTGGGATGATGTAACTGAGGGGAGTGGGATGTTGAAACTGAGAGGAGTGGGATGTTGTAACTGAGGGGAGTGGGATGTTGTAACTGAGGAGAGTGGGATGTTGTAACTGAGTGGAGTGGGATGTTTTAACTGAGAGGAGAGGGATGTTGTAACTGAGGGGTGTGGGGTGTTGTAACTGAGGGGTGTGGGATGTTGTATCTGAGAGGAGTGGGATGTTGTATCTGAGAGGAGGGGGATGTTGTAACTGAGGGGTGTGGGACGTTTTAACTGAGGGTTTGGGATGTTGTAACTGAGGGGAGTGGGATGTTGTAAATGAGACGAGAGGGATGTTGTAACTGGGAGGAGTGGGATGTTGTGACTGAGGGGAGTGGGATGTTGTAACTGAGGGGAGTGGGATGTTGTAACTAAGGGGTGTGGGATGTTGCAACTTAGGGGAGTGGGATATTGTAACTGAGGGGAGTGGGATGTTATGACTGAGGGGAGTGGGATGTTGTAACTGAGAGGAGTGGGATGTTGTAACTGAGGGAAGTGGGTTGTTGTAACTGAGGGGTGTGGGATGTTGTGAGTGAGGGGAGTGGGCTTTTGTACCTGATTGGATTGGGATGTTTTATCTGATGGGAGTGGAATGTTGTAACTGAGGGGAGTGGCATGTTTTAAATGAGAGGAGTGCGATGTTGTAACTGAGGGGAGTGGGATGTTGTAACTGAGTGGTGTGGGATGTTGTAACTGAGAGGAGTGGGATGTTGTAACTGAGGGGATTGGGATGTTGTAACTAAGAGGAGTGGGATGTTGTAACTGAGGGGAGTGGGATGTTGTAACTGAGGGGAGTGGGATGTTGTGATTGAGGGGAGTGGGATGTTGTAACTGAGGGGAGTGGGATGTTGTAACTGAGGGGAGTGGGATGTTATAATGAGGGTTGTGGGATGTTTTAACTGATGGAGTGGGATGTTGTAACTGAGTGGTGTGGGATATTATAACTGAGGGGAGTGGGATGTTATGACTGAGGGGAGTGGGTTGTTGTAACTGAGAGGAGTGGGATGTTGTGACTGTGAGGAGTGGGATTTGTAACTTAGGGGTGTGGGTTGTTGTATATGAGGGGTAAGGGATGCTGTAACTGTGAGGAGTGGGATGTTGTATCGGATGGGTGTGGGCTGCTTTATCTGATGTTTGTGGGATGATGTAACTGAGGGGAAAGGGCTGTTGTAACTGAGGGGAGTGGGATGTTATAACTGAGAGGAGTGGGATGTTGTGACTGAGGGGATTGGGATGTTGTAACTGAGGGGAGTGGGATGTTGTAACTGAGGGGTTTGGGACATTGTAACTGAGGGGAGAGGGATGTTATGACTGAGGGGAGTGGGTTGTTGTAACTGAGAGGAGTGTGATGTTGTAACTGAGGGGTGTGTGATGTTGTAACTGAGGGGAGTGGGATGTTGTATCTGATAGGAGGGGGATGTTGTAACTGAATGGGAGTGGGGTGTTGTAACTGAGGGGAGTGGGATGTTATAACTGCGAGGAGTGGGATGTTGTAACTGAAGGAAGTGGGATCTTGTAACTGAGTGGAGTGGGATGTTGTAACTCAGAGGTGTGGGATGTTGTAACTGAGGGGTGTGGGATGTTAAACTGAGGGGAGTGGGATGTTGTATCTGAGAGGAGGGGGATGTTGTAACTGAGGGGAGTGGGGTGTTGTAACTGAGGAGACTGTGATGTTTTAACTGAGAGGAGTGGGATGTTGTGACTGAGGGGAGTTGAATGTTGTAACTGAGGGGAGTGGGTTGTTGTAACTGAGGGGACTGGGATGTTTTAACTGAGAGGAGTGGGATATTGTAACTGAGGGGAGTGGGATGTTGTAACTGAGGGGTGTGGGATGTTGTAACTGAGGGGTGTGGGATGCTGTAACTGAGAGGAGTGGGATGTTGTATCTGAGAGGAGGGGGATGTTGTAACTGAGGGGTGTGGGATGTTTTAACTGAGGGTTTGGGATGTTGTAACTGAGGGGAGTGAGATGTTGTAAATGAGGCGAGTGGGATGTTTTAACTGAGAGGAGTGGGATGTTGTGACTGAGGGGAGTGGGATGTTATAACTGAGTGGATTGTGATGTTGTAACTGAGAGGAGTTGGATGTTGTAACTGGGGGGTGTGGCATGTTTTAACAGATGTAGTGCGATGTTGTAACTGAGTTGTGTGGGATGTGGTAACTGAGGGGAGTGGGATGTTGTAACTGAGTGGAGTGGGATGTTGAAACTAAGGGTAGTGGGATGTTGTAACTGAGGGGAGTGGGTGGTTGTAACTGAGTGGAGTGGGATGTTGTAACTGAGAGGAGTGGGATGTTGTAACTGAGAGGAGCAGGATGTTGTAACTGAGTTGAGTGGGATGTTGTGACTGTGAGGAGCGGGATTTTGTAACTTAAGGGTGTGGGTTGTTGTATATGAGGGGTAAGGGATGTTGTAACTGAGAGGAGTGGGATGTTGCATCGGATGGGTTTGGGCTGCTTTAACTGATGTTTGTGGGATGATGTAACTGAGGGGAGTGGGATGTTGAAACTGAGAGGAGTGGGATGTTGTAACTGAGGGGAGTGGGATGTTGTAACTGAGGAGAGTGGGATGTTGTAACTGAGTGGAGTGGGATGTTTTAACTGAGAGGAGAGGGATGTTGTAACTGAGGGGTGTGGGATGTTGTAACTGAGGGGTGTGGGATGTTGTATCTGAGAGGAGTGGGATGTTGTATCTGAGAGGAGGGGGATGTTGTAACTGAGGGGTGTGGAACGTTTTAACTGAGGGTTTGGGATGTTGTAACTGAGGGGAGTGGGATGTTGTAAATGAGACGAGAGGGATGTTGTAACTGAGAGGAGTGGGATGTTGTGACTGAGGGGAGTGGGATGTTGTAACTTAGTGGTCTGCGATTTTGTAACTGAGAGGAGTGGGATGTTGTAACTAAGGGGTGTGGGATGTTCTAACTGAGGGGTGTGGGATGTTGCAACTTAGGGGAGTGGGATATTGTAACTGAGGGGAGTGGGATGTTATGACTGAGGGGAGTGGGATGTTGTAACTGAGAGGAGTGGGATGTTGTAACTGAGGGATGTGGGTTGGTGTAACTGAGGGGTGTGGGATGTTGTGAGTGAGGGGAGTGGGCTGTTGTACCTGATTGGATTGGGATGTTTTATCTGATGGGAGTGGAATGTTGTAACTGAGGGGAGTGGCATGTTTTAAATGAGAGGAGTGCGATGTTGTAACTGAGGGGAGTGGGATGTTGTAACTGAGTGGTGTGGGATGTTGTAACTGAGAGGAGTGGGATGTTGTAACTGAGGGGATTGGGATGTTGTAACTAAGAGGAGTGGGATGTTGTAACTGAGGGGAGTGGGATGTTGTAACTGAGGGGAGTGGGATGTTGTGATTGAGGGGAGTGGGATGTTGTAACTGAGGGGAGTGGGATGTTATAATGAGGGTTGTGGGATGTTTTAACTGATGGAGTGGGATGTTGTAACTGAGTGGTGTGGGATATTGTAACTGAGGGGAGTGGGATGTTATGACTGAGGGGAGTGTGTTGTTGTAACTGAGAGGAGTGGGATGTTGTGACTGTGAGGAGTGGGATTTGTAACTTAGGGGTGTGGGTTGTCGTATATGAGGGGTAAGGGATGCTGTAACTGTGAGGAGTGGGATGTTGTATCTGATGTTTGTGGGATGATGTAAATGAGGGGAAAGGGCTGTTGTAACTGAGGGGAGTGGGATGTTATAACTGAGAGGAGTGGGATGTTGTGACTGAGGGGAGTGGGATGTTGTGACTGAGGAGAGTGGGATGTTGTAACTGAGAGGAGTGGGATGTTGTAACTGAGGGGAGTGGGATGTTGTAACTGAGGGGAGTGGGATGTTGTAACTGAGGGGTTTGGGACATTGTAACTGAGGGGAGAGGGATGTTATGACTGAGGGGAGTGGGTTGTTGTAACTGAGAGGAGTGTGATGTTGTAACTGAGGGGTGTGGGATGTTGTAACTGAGGGGAGTGGGATGTTGTATCTGATAGGAGTGGGGTGTTGTAACTGAGGGGAGTGGGATGTTTTAACTGAGGGTCTGGGATGTTGTAACTGAGGGGAGTGGGATGTTGTAAATGAGGCGAGTGGGATGTTTTAACTGAGAGGAGTGGGATGTTGTGACTGAGGGGAGTGGGATGTTATAACTGAGTGGATTGTGATGTTGTAACTGAGAGGAGTTGGATGTTGTAACTGGGGGGTGTGGGATGTTTTAACAGATGTAGTGCGATGTTGTAACTGAGTTGTGTGGGATGTGGTAACTGAGGGGAGTGGGATGTTGTAACTGAGGGGAGTGGGATGTTGTAACTGAGGGGAGTGGGATGTTGTAACTGAGTGGAGTGGGATGTTGTGACTGAGGGGCGTGGGATGTTGTAACTGAGTGGAGTGGGATGTTATACCTAAGGGGTGTGGGATGTTTTAACTGAGGGGTGTGGGCTGTTTTAACTGAGGGGTGTGGGATGTTGTATCTGAGGGGAGTGGGGTGTTGTAACTGAGGGGAGTGGGATGTTGTAACTGAGAGGAGTGTGATGTTGTGACTGTGGGGAGTGGGATGTATTGACTGAGGGGAGTGGGATGTTATAATTGAGGGGAGTGGGATGTTGTAACTGAGTGGAGTGTGATGTTGTAACTGAGGTGAGTGGGATGTTTTAACTGAGAGGAGTGGGATGTTGTAACTGAGGGGAGTGGGATGTTGTAACTGAGAGGAGTGGAATGTTGTACCTAAGGGGTGTGGGATGTTTTAATTGAGGGGTGTGGGTTGTTGTAACTGAGGGGCGTGAGATGTTGTAACTTAGGGGATTGGGATGTTGTAACTGAGAGGAGTGGGATGTTGTGACTGAGGGGAGTGGGATGTTGTGACTGAGGGGTGTGGGATGTTGTGACTGAGGGGAGTGGGATATTGTAACTGAGGGGAGTGGGTTGTTGTAACTGAGAGGAGTGTGATGTTGTAACTGAGGGGTGTGGGATGTTGTAACTGAGGGGAGTGGGATGTTGTATCTGATAGGAGGGGGATGTTGTAACTGAGGGGAGTGGGGTGTTGTAACTGAGGGGAGTGGAATGTTATAACTGCGAGGAGTGGGATGTTGTAACTGAAGGAAGTGGGATGTTGTAACTGAGTGGAGTGGGATGTTGAAACTCAGAGGTTTGGGATGTTGTAACTGAGGGGTGTGGGATGTTAAACTGAGGGGAGTGGGATGTTGTATCTGAGAGGAGGGGGATGTTGTAACTGAGGGGAGTGGGGTGTTGTAACTGAGGAGACTGGGATGTTTTAACTGAGAGGAGTGGGATGTTGTGACTGAGGGGAGTTGAATGTTGTAACTGAGGGGAGTGTGTTGTTGTAACTGAGGGGACTGGGATGTTTTAACTGAGAGGAGTGGGATATTGTAACTGAGGGGAGTGGGATGTTGTAACTGAGGGGTGTGGGATGTTGTAACTGAGGGGTGTGGGATGCTGTAACTGAGAGAAGTGGGATGTTGTATCTGAGAGGAGGGGGATGTTGTAACTGAGGGGTGTGGGTTGTTTTAACTGAGGGTTTGGGATGTTGTAACTGAGGGGAGTGGGATGTTGTAAATGAGGCGAGTGGGATGTTTTAATTGAGAGGAGTGGGATGTTGTGACTGAGTGGATTGTGATGTTGTAACTGAGAGGAGTTGGATGTTGTAACTGGGGTGTGTGGGATGTTTTAACAGATGTAGTGCGATGTTGTAACTGAGTTGTGTGGGATGTGGTAACTGAGTGGTTTGGGATGTTGAAAATGAGGGGAGTGGGATTTTGTAACTGAGGCGTGTGTGATATTGCAACTGAGGGGAGTGAGATGTTGTAACTGAGAAGAGTGGAATGTTGTAACGGAGGGGAGTGGGATGTTGTAACTGAGGGGAGTGGGATGTTGTAACTGAGAGGAGTGGGATGTTGGAACTGAGAGGAGTGGGATGTTGTAACAGAGAGGAGTGGGATGTTGTACCTGAGGGGTGTGGGATGTCGTAACTGAGGGGTGTGGGATGTTGTAACTGGAAGGAGTGGGATGCTGTATCTGAGAGGAGGGGGATGTTGTAACTGAGGGGTGTGGGATGTTTTAACTTAGGGGTATGGGATGTTGTAACTGAGGGGAGTGGGATGTTGTAAATGAGGGGAGTGAGATGTTGTAAGTGAGAGGAGAGGGATGTTGTGACTGAGGGGAGTGGGATGTTGTAACTGAGGGAAGTGGGATGTTTTAACTGAGAGGAGTGGGATGTTGTAACTGAGTGGTGTGGGATGTCGTAACTGAGAGGAGTGGGATGTTGTACCTATGGGGTGTGGGATGTTTTAACTGAGGGGTGTGGGATGTTGTAACTGAGGGGATTGGGATGTTGTAAGTGAGAGGAGTGGGATGTTGTGACTGAGGGGAGTGGGATGTTGTAACTGAGAGGATTGGGATGTTGTAACTGAGGGGAGTGGGATGTTGTGACTGAGGGGCGTGGGATGTTGTAACTGAGTGGAGTGGGATGTTATACCTAAGGGGTGTGGGATGTTTTAACTGAGGGGTGTGGGTTGTTGTAACTGAGGGGCGTGAGATGTTGTAACTTAGGGGAGTGGGATGTTGTAACTGAGAGGAGTGGGATGTTGTGACTGAGGGGAGTGGGATGTTGTGACTGAGGGGTGTGGGATGTTGTGACTGAGGGGAGTGGGATATTGTAACTGAGGGGAGTGGGATATTGTAACTGAGGGGAGTGGGATGTTGCAACTGAGGGGTGTGGGATGTTGTAACTGAGGGGAGTGGGGTGTTGTAACAGAGAGGATTGGGATGTTGTGACTGAGGAGAGTGGGATGTTGTGACTGAGGGGAGTGGGATGTTATAACTGAGGTGAATGGGATGTTGTAACTGAGAGGAGTGGGATGTTGTAACTGAGAGAAGTGGTTTTGTTGTAACTGAGGGGAGTGGGATGTTGTAACTGAGAGGAGTTGGATGTTGTGACTGAGGGGAGTGGGATGATGTAAATGAGGGGAATGGGATGTTATGACTGAGGGGAGTGGGATCTTGTAACTGAGAGGAGTGGGATGTTGTAACTGAGGGGTGTCGGATATTGTAACTGAGGGGAGTGGTAAGTTATGACTGAGGGGATTGGGATGTTGTAACTGACAGGAGTGGGATCTTGTAACTGAGGGGAGTTGGATGTTGTGACTGAGGGGAGTGTGATGTTGAAACTGAGGGGAGTGGGATGTTGTAACTGAGTGGAGAGGGATATTGTAACTGAGAGGAGTGGGATGCTGTAACTGACAGGAGTGGGATGTTGTATCTGAGAGGAGGTTGATGTTGTAACTGAGGGGTGTGGGATGTTTTAACTGAGGGTTTGGGATGTTGTAACTGAGGGGAGTGGGATGTTGTAAATGAGGCGAGTGGGATGTTGTAACTGAGAGGAGTGGGATGTTGTAACTGAGGGGTGTGGGATGTTGTAACTGAGGGGTGTGGGATTTTGTAACTGAGAGGAGTGGGATGTTGTAACTGAGAGGATAGGGATATAGTGACTGAGGGGTGTGGGATGTTGTAACTGAGGGAAGTGGGTTGTTGTAACGGAGGGGTGTGGGATTTTGTAACTGAGAGGTGTTTGATGTTGTAACTGAGGGGATTGGGATGTTGTAACTGAGAGGAGCGGGATGTTGTAACTGAGGGGCGTGAGATGTTGTAACTTAGGGGAGTGGCATGTTGTAACTGAGAGGAGTGGGAAGTTGTGACTGAGGGGAGTGGGATGTTGTGACTGAGGGGTGTGGGATGTTGTGACTGAGGGGAGTGGGATATTGTAACTGAGGGGAGTGGGATATTGTAACTGAGGGGAGTGGGATGTTGCAACTGAGGGGTGTGGGATGTTGTAACTGAGGGGTGTGGGATGTTGTAACTGAGGGGTGTGGGATTTTGTAACTGAGAGGAGTGGGATGTTGTAACTGAGAGGATAGGGATATAGTGACTGAGGGGTGTGGGATGTTGTAACTGAGGGAAGTGGGATGTTGTAACGGAGGGGTGTGGGATTTTGTAACTGAGAGGTGTTTGATGTTGTAACTGAGGGGATTGGGATGTTGTAACTGAGAGGAGCGGGATGTTGTAACTGAGGGGCGTGAGATGTTGTAACTTAGGGGAGTGGCATGTTGTAACTGAGAGGAGTGGGAAGTTGTGACTGAGGGGAGTGGGATGTTGTGACTGAGGGGTGTGGGATGTTGTGACTGAGGGGAGTGGGATATTGTAACTGAGGGGAGTGGGATATTGTAACTGAGGGGAGTGGGATGTTGCAACTGAGGGGTGTGGGATGTTGTAACTGAGGGGAGTGGGGTGTTGTAACAGAGAGGATTGGGATGTTGTGACTGTGAGGAGTGTGATTTGTAACTTAGGGGTGTGGGTTGTTGTATATGAGGGGTAAGGGATGCTGTAACTGTGAGGAGTGGGATGTTGTATCGGATGGGTGTGGGCTGCTTTATCTGATGTTTGTGGGATGATGTAACTGAGGGGAAAGGGCTGTTGTAACTGAGGGGAGTGGGATGTTATAACTGAGAGGAGTGGGATGTTGTGACTGAGGGGAGTGGGATGTTGTGACTGAGGAGAGTGGGATGTTGTAACTGAGAGGAGTGGGATGTTGTAACTGAGGGGAGTGGGATGTTGTAACTGAGGGGAGTGGGATGTTGTAACTGAGGGGTTTGGGACATTGTAACTGAGGGGAGAGGGATGTTATGACTGAGGGGAGTGGGTTGTTGTAACTGAGAGGAGTGTGATGTTGTAACTGAGGGGTGTGGGATGTTGTAACTAAGGGGAGTGGGATGTTGTATCTGATAGGAGGGGGATGTTGCAACTGAGGGGAGTGGGGTGTTGTAACTGAGGGGAGTGGGATGTTATAACTGCGAGGAGTGGGATGTTGTACCTGAATGAAGTGGGATGTTGTAACTGAGTGGAGTAGGATGTTGTAACTCAGAGGTGTGGGAGGTTGTAACTAAGGGGTGTGGAATGTTAAACTGAGGGGAGTGGGATGTTGTATCTGAGAGGAGGGGGATGTTGTAACTGAGGGGAGTGGGGTGTTGTAACTGAGCGGACTGGGATGTTTTAACTGAGAGGAGTGGGATGTTGTTACTGAGGGGAGTTGAATGTTGTAACTGAGGGGAGTGGTATGTTGTCACTGAGAGGAGTGGGATGTTGTGACTGAGAGGAGTGGGATGTTTTAACTGAGGGGAGTGGGATGTTGTAACTGAGAGGAGTGGGATGTTGTAACTGAGGGGAGCGGGATGTTGTAACTGAGAGGAGTGGGATGTTGTGACTGAGGGGAGTGGGATGTAGTGACTGAGGGAAGTGGGATATTGTAACTGAGGAAAGTGGGAAGTTGTAACTGAGGGGAGTGGGATATTGTAACTGAGCGGATTGGTTTTGTTGTAACTGAGGGGAGTGGGATGTTGTGTCTGAGAGGAGTGGGATGTTGTGACTGAGGGGAGTGGGATGTTGAAACTCAGGTGAGTGGGATGTTATGACTGAGGGGAGTGGGATGTTGTAAATGAGGCGTGTGTGATATTGCAACTGAGGGGAGTGAGATGTTGTAACTGAGAAGAGTGGAATGTTGTAACGGAGGGGAGTGGGATGTTGTAACTGAGGGGAGTGGGATGTTGTAACTGAGAGGAGTGGGATGTTGGAACTGAGAGGAGTGGGATGTTGTAACAGAGAGGAGTGGGATGTTGTACCTGAGGGGTGTGGGATGTCGTAACTGAGGGGTGTGGGATGTTGTAACTGGAAGGAGTGGGATGCTGTATCTGAGAGGAGGGGGATGTTGTAACTGAGGGGTGTGGGATGTTTTAACTTAGGGGTATGGGATGTTGTAACTGAGGGGAGTGGGATGTTGTAAATGAGGGGAGTGGGATGTTGTAAGTGAGAGGAGAGGGATGTTGTAACTGAGGGGAGTGGGATGTTGTAACTGAGGGAAGTGGGATGTTTTAACTGAGAGGAGTGGGATGTTGTAACTGAGTGGTGTGGGATGTTGTAACTGAGAGGAGTGGGATGTTGTACCTAAGGGGTGTGGGATGTTTTAACTGAGGGGTGTGGGATGTTGTAACTGAGGGGATTGGGATGTTGTAAGTGAGAGGAGTGGGATGTTGTGACTGAGGGGAGTGGGATGTTGTAACTGAGAGGATTGGGATGTTGTAACTGAGGGGAGTGGGATGTTGTGACTGAGGGGCGTGGGATGTTGTAACTGAGTGGATTGGGATGTTATACCTAAGGGGTGTGGGACGTTTTAACTGAGGGGTGTGGGTTGTTGTAACTGAGGGGCGTGAGATGTTGTAACTTAGGGGAGTGGGATGTTGTAACTGAGAGGAGTGGGATGTTGTGACTGAGGGGAGTGGGATGTTGTGACTGAGGGGAGTGGGATGTTATAACTGAGGTGAATGGGATGTTGTAACTGAGAGGAGTGGGATGTTGTAACTGAGAGAAGTGGTTTTGTTGTAACTGAGGGGAGTGGGATGTTGTAACTGAGAGGAGTTGGATGTTGTGACTGAGGGGAGTGGGATGATGTAAATGAGGGGAATGGGATGTTATGACTGAGGGGAGTGGGATCTTGTAACTGAGAGGGGTGGGATGTTGTAACTGAGGGGTGTCGGATATTGTAACTGAGGGGAGTGGTAAGTTATGACTGAGGGGATTGGGATGTTGTAACTGACAGGAGTGGGATCTTGTAACTGAGGGGAGTTGGATGTTGTGACTGAGGGGAGTGTGATGTTGAAACTGAGGGGAGTGGGATGTTGTAACTGAGTGGAGAGGGATATTGTAACTGAGAGGAGTGGGATGCTGTAACTGACAGGAGTGGAATGTTGTATCTGAGAGGAGGGGGATGTTGTAACTGAGGGGTGTGGGATGTTTTAACTGAGGGTTTGGGATGCTGTAACTGAGGGGAGTGGGATGTTGTAAATGAGGTGAGTGGGATGTTGTAACTGAGAGGAGTGGGATGTTGTAACTGAGGGGTGTGGGATGTTGTAACTGAGGGGTGTGGGATTTTGTAACTGATAGGAGTGGGATGTTGTAACTGAGAGGATAGGGATATAGTGACTGAGGGGTGTGGGATGTTGTAACTGAGGGAAGTGGGTTGTTGTAACGGAGGGGTGTGGGATTTTGTAACTGAGAGGTGTTTGATGTTGTAACTGAGGGGATTGGGATGTTGTAACTGAGAGGAGCGGGATGTTGTAACTGAGGGGCGTGAGATGTTGTAACTTAGGGGAGTGGGATGTTGTAACTGAGAGGAGTGGGATGTTGTGACTGAGGGGAGTGGGATGTTGTGACTGAGGGGTGTGGGATGTTGTGACTGAGGGGAGTGGGATATTGTAACTGAGGGGAGTGGGATATTGTAACTGAGGGGAGTGGGATGTTGCAACTGAGGGGTGTGGGATGTTGTAACTGAGGGGAGTGGGGTGTTGTAACAGAGAGGATTGGGATGTTGTGACTGAGGAGAGTGGGATGTTGTGACTGAGGGGAGTGGGATGTTATAACTGAGCTGAATGGGATGTTGTAACTGAGAGGAGTGGGATGTTGTAACTGAGAGAAGTGGTTTTGTTGTAACTGAGGGGAGTGGGATGTTGTAACTGAGAGGAGTTGGATGTTGTGACTGAGGGGAGTGGGATCTTGTAACTGAGAGGAGTGGGATGTTGTAACTGAGGGGTGTCGGATATTGTAACTGAGGGGAGTGGTAAGTTATGACTGAGGGGATTGGGATGTTGTAACTGACAGGAGTGGGATCTTGTAACTGAGGGGAGTTGGATGTTGTGACTGAGGGGAGTGTGATGTTGAAACTGAGGGGAGTGGGATGTTGTAACTGAGTGGAGAGGGATATTGTAACTGAGAGGAGTGGGATGTTGTAACTGAGGGGTGTGGGATGTTGTAACTGAGGGGTGTGGGATGCTGTAACTGACAGGAGTGGGATGTTGTATCTGAGAGGAGGGGGATGTTGTAACTGAGGGGTGTGGGATGTTGTAACTGAGGGGTGTGGGATTTTGTAACTGAGAGGAGTGGGATGTTGTAAATGAGGCGAGTGGGATGTTGTAACTGAGAGGAGTGGGATGTTGTAACTGAGGGGTGTGGGATGTTGTAACTGAGGGGTGTGGGATTTTGTAACTGAGAGGAGTGGGATGTTGTAACTGAGAGGATTGGGATATAGTGACTGAGGGGTGTGGGATGTTGTAACTGAGGGAAGTGGGTTGTTGTAACGGAGGGGTGTTGGATTTTGTAACTGAGAGGTGTGTGATGTTGTAACTGAGGGGATTGCGATGTTGTAACTGAGAGGAGCGGGATGTTGTAACTGAGGGGAGTGGGATGTTGTGACTGTGAGGAGTGGGATTTTGTAACTTAGGGGTGTGGGTTGTTGTATATAAGGGGTAAGGGATGTTTTAACTGAGAGGAGTGGGATGTTGCATCGGAAGGATGTGGGCTGCTTTAACTGATGTTTGTGGGATGATGTAACTGAGGGGAGAGGGATGTTGGAACTGAGAGGAGTGGGATGTTGTAACTGAGGGGAGTGGGATGTTGTAACTGAGGGGAGTGGGATGTTGTAACTGAGTGGAGTGGGATGTTTTAACTGAGAGGAGAGGGATGTTGTAACTGAGGGGTGTGGGATGTTGTAACTGAGGGGTGTGGGATTTTGTAACTGATAGGAGTGGGATGTTGTAACTGAGAGGATAGGGATATAGTGACTGAGGGGTGTGGGATGTTGTAACTGAGGGAAGTGGGTTGTTGTAACGGAGGGGTGTGGGATTTTGTAACTGAGAGGTGTTTGATGTTGTAACTGAGGGGATTGGGATGTTGTAACTGAGAGGAGCGGGATGTTGTAACTGAGGGGCGTGAGATGTTGTAACTTAGGGGAGTGGGATGTTGTAACTGAGAGGAGTGGGATGTTGTGACTGAGGGGAGTGGGATGTTGTGACTGAGGGGTGTGGGATGTTGTGACTGAGGGGAGTGGGATATTGTAACTGAGGGGAGTGGGATATTGTAACTGAGGGGAGTGGGATGTTGCAACTGAGGGGTGTGGGATGTTGTAACTGAGGGGAGTGGGGTGTTGTAACAGAGAGGATTGGGATGTTGTGACTGAGGAGAGTGGGATGTTGTGACTGAGGGGAGTGGGATGTTATAACTGAGGTGAAAGGGATGTTGTAACTGAGAGGAGTGGGATGTTGTAACTGAGAGGAGTGGTTTTGTTGTAACTGAGGGGAGTGGGATGTTGTAACTGAGAGGAGTTGGATGTTGTGACTGAGGGGAGTGGGATGATGTAAATGAGGGGAATGGGATGTTATGACTGAGGGGAGTGGGATCTTGTAACTGAGAGGAGTGGGATGTTGTAACTGAGGGGTGTCGGATATTGTAACTGAGGGGAGTGGTAAGTTATGACTGAGGGGATTGGGATGTTGTAACTGACAGGAGTGGGATCTTGTAACTGAGGGGAGTTGGATGTTGTGACTGAGGGGAGTGTGATGTTGAAACTGAGGGGAGTGGGATGTTGTAACTGAGTGGAGAGGGATATTGTAACTGAGAGGAGTGGGATGTTGTAACTGAGGGGTGTGGGATGTTGTAACTGAGGGGTGTGGGATGCTGTAACTGACAGGAGTGGGATGTTGTATCTGAGAGGAGGGGGATGTTGTAACTGAGGGGTGTGGGATGTTTTAACTGAGGGTTTGGGATGTTGTAACTGAGGGGAGTGGGATGTTGTAAATGAGGCGAGTGGGATGTTGTAACTGAGAGGAGTGGGATGTTGTAACGGAGGGGTGTGGGATTTTGTAACTGAGAGGTGTGTGATGTTGTAACTGAGGGGATTGGGATGTTGTAACTGAGAGGAGCGGGATGTTGTAACTGAGGGGAGTGGGATGTTGTGACTGTGAGGAGTGGGATTTTGTAACTTAGGGGTGTGGGTTGTTGTATATAAGGGGTAAGGGATGTTTTAACTGAGAGGAGTGGGATGTTGCATCGGAAGGGTGTGGGCTGCTTTAACTGATGTTTGTGGGATGATGTAACTGAGGGGAGAGGGATGTTGGAACTGAGAGGAGTGGGATGTTGTAACTGAGGGGAGTGGGATGTTGTAACTGAGGGGATTGGGATGTTGTAACTGAGTGGAGTGGGATGTTTTAACTGAGAGGAGAGGGATGTTGTAACTGAGGGGTGTGGGATGTTGTAACTGAGGGGTGTGGGATGTTGTATCTGAGAGGAGTGGGATGTTGTATCTGAGAGGAGGGGGATGTTGTAACTGAGGGGAGTGGGATGTTGTAACTGAGTGGTGTGGGATGTTGTAACTGAGAGGAGTGGGATGTTGTAACTGAGGGGATTGGGATGTTGTAACTAAGTGGAGTGGGATGTTGTAACTGAGAGGAGTGGGATGTTGTGATTGAGGGGAGTGGGATGTTGTAACTGAGGGGAGTGGGATGTTGTAACTGAGGGGAGTGGGATGTTATAATGAGGGGTGTGGGATGTTTTAACTGATGGAGTGGGATGTTGTAACTGAGTGGTGTGGGATATTGTAACTGAGGGGAGTGGGATGTTGTAACTGAGTGGAGTGTGATGTTGTGACTGTGAGGAGTGTGATTTGTAACTTAGGGGTGTGGGTTGTTGTATATGAGGGGTAAGGGATGCTGTAACTGTGAGGAGTGGGATGTTGTATCGGATGGGTGTGGGCTGCTTTATCTGATGTTTGTGGGATGATGTAACTGAGGGGAAAGGGCTGTTGTAACTGAGGGGCGTGGGATGTTATAACTGAGAGGAGTGGGATGTTGTGACTGAGGGGAGTGGGATGTTGTGACTGAGGAGAGTGGGATGTTGTAACTGAGAGGAGTGGGATGTTGTAACTGAGGGGAGTGGGATGTTGTAACTGAGGGGAGTGGGATGTTGTAACTGAGGGGTTTGGGACATTGTAACTGAGGGGAGAGGGATGTTATGACTGAGGGGAGTGGGTTGTTGTAACTGAGAGGAGTGTGATGTTGTAACTGAGGGGTGTGGGATGTTGTAACTAAGGGGAGTGGGATGTTGTATCTGATAGGAGGGGGATGTTGCAACTGAGGGGAGTGGGGTGTTGTAACTGAGGGGAGTGGGATGTTATAACTGCGAGGAGTGGGATGTTGTACCTGAATGAAGTGGGATGTTGTAACTGAGTGGAGTAGGATGTTGTAACTCAGAGGTGTGGGAGGTTGTAACTAAGGGGTGTGGAATGTTAAACTGAGGGGAGTGGGATGTTGTATCTGAGAGGAGGGGGATGTTGTAACTGAGGGGAGTGGGGTGTTGTAACTGAGCGGACTGGGATGTTTTAACTGAGAGGAGTGGGATGTTGTGACTGAGGGGAGTTGAATGTTGTAACTGAGGGGAGTGGTATGTTGTCACTGAGAGGAGTGGGATGTTGTGACTGAGAGGAGTGGGATGTTTTAACTGAGGGGAGTGGGATGTTGTAACTGAGAGGAGTGGGATGTTGTAACTGAGGGGAGCGGGATGTTGTAACTGAGAGGAGTGGGATGTTGTGACTGAGGGGAGTGGGATGTAGTGACTGAGGGAAGTGGGATGTTGTAACTGAGGAAAGTGGGAAGTTGTAACTGTGGGGAGTGGGATATTGTAACTGAGCGGATTGGTTTTGTTGTAACTGAGGGGAGTGGGATGTTGTGTCTGAGAGGAGTGGGATGTTGTGACTGAGGGGAGTGGGATGTTGAAACTCAGGTGAGTGGGATGTTATGACTGAGGGAATTGGGATGTTGTAACTGAGGGGAGTGGGATGTTATGACTGAGGGGAGTGGGATGTTGTAAATGAGGAGTATGGGATGTTGTAACTGAGGGGAGTGGGATGTTGTAACTGAGAGGAGTGGGATGTTGTAACTGAGTGGTGTGTGGGGTGTTTTAACTGAGGGGTGTGGCATGGTGTAACAGAGGGGAGTGGGATGTTGTAAGTGAGGGTTGTGGGATGTTGTAACTGAGAGGAGTGGGATGTTGTATCTGAAAAAAGTGGGATGTGGTTAATGAGGGGAGTGGGATGTTGTGACTGAGGGGAGTTGGATGTTGAAACTGAGGGGATTGGGATGTTGTAACTGAGAGGAGTGGGATGTTGTAACTGAGTGGAGAGGGATGTTGTGACTGAGGGGTTAGGGATGTTGTAACTGAGGTGAGTGGGATGTTGTAACTGTGGGTTGTGGGATATTGTAACTGAGGGGAGTGGAATGTTATGACTGAGGGGAGTGGGATGTCGTAACTGAGAGGAGTGGGATGTTGTAACTGAGGGGAGCTGGATGTTGTAACTTAGTGGAGTGGGATGTTGTAACTGACAGGACTGGGATGTTGTAACTGAGGGGTGTGGGATGTTGTAACTGAGATTAGTGGGATGTTGTAACTGAGGGGTGTGGGATGTTGTAACTGAGTGGAGTGGGATGTTGTAACTGAGGCCAGTGGGATCTTGTAACTGAGAAAAGTGAGATGTTGTGACTGAGGGGAGTGGGATGTTGTGACTGAGGGGACTGGGATGCTGTGTCTGAGGAGAGTGGGATGATGTAACTGAGAGCAGTGGGATTTTGTAATTGAGGGGAGTGGGAATTCGTAACTGAGTGGAGTGGGATGTTGTGACTGAGGGGAGTGGGATGTTGTAACTGAGGGGAGTGGGATGTTGTAACTGAGAAGAGTGGGATGTTATGACTGAGGGAGTGGGATGTTGTGACCGAGGGGAGTGGGATGTTGTAACTGAGGGGAGTGGGATGTTATGACTGAGGGAGTGGGATGTTGTGACCGAGGGGAGTGGGATGTTGTAACTGAGGGGAGTGGGATGTTGTAACTGAGAAAAGTGGGATGTTGTGACTGAGGGGAGTGGGATGTTGTGACTGAGGGGAGTGGGATGTTGAAACTGAGAGGAGTGGGATGTTGTGTCTGAGGGGAGTGGGATGTAGTGACTGAGGGAAGTGGGATGTTGTAACTGAGGGGAGTGGGAAGTTGTAACTGAGGGGAGTGGGATGTTGTAACTGAGGGGAGTGGGATGTTGTAACTGAGAGGAGTGGGATGCTGTGACTCAGGGGAGTGGGTTGTAGTGACTGCGGGAAGTGGGATGTTGTAACTGAGGTGAGTGGGAATTTGTAACTGAGGGGAGTGGGATGTTGTAAATGAGAGGATTGGTTTTGTTGTAACTGAGGGGAGTAGGATGTTGTAACTGAGAGGAGTGGGATGTTGTAACTGAGGGGAGTGGGATGTTATGAATGAGGGGAGTTGGATGTTGAAACTGAGGGGATTGGGATGTTGTAACTGAGAGGAGTGGGATGTTGTAACTGAGTGGAGAGGGATGTTGTGACTGAGCGGTTAGGGATGTTGTAACTGAGGGGAGTGGGATGTTGTAACTTAGTGGAGTGGGATGTTTAACTGAGGGAAGTGGGATGTTGTAACTGAGGGGTGTGGGATGTTGTAACTGAGATTAGTGGGATGTTGTAACTGAGGGGTGTGGGATGTTGTAACTGAGTGGAGTGGGATGTTGTCACTGAGAGGAGTGGGATGTTGTGACTGAGGGGAGTGGGATGTTGTGACTGAGGAGAGTGGGATGTTGTAACTGAGGGGAGTGGGATGTTGAAACTGAGGGGTTTAGGATGTTATAACTGAGAGAAGTGCGATGTTGTAACTTAGGGGTGTGGGATATTGTAACTGAGGGGAGTGGGATGTTATGACTGAGGGGAGTGGGATGTTGTAACTGAGAGGAGTGGTATGTTGTAACAGAGGGGTGTGGGATGTTTTAACATAAGGCACTGGGATGTTTAACTGAGGGAAGTGGGATGTTGTAACTGACGCCAGTGGGATGTTGTAACTGAGAAAAGGGAGATGTTGCGACTGAGGGGAGTGGGATGTTGTGTCTGAGGAGAGTGGGATGTTGTAACTGAGAGCAGTGGGATTTTGTAATTGAGGGGAGTGGGAATTCGTAACTGAGTGGAGTGGGATGTTGTGACTAAGGGTAGTGGGATGTTGTAACTGAGGGGTGTGGGATGTTTAAACTGAGAAGAGTGGGATGTTATGACTGAGGGAGTGGGATGTTGTGACCGAGGGGAGTGGGATGTTGTAACTGAGGGGAGTGGGATGTTGTAACTGAGAAAAGTGGGATGTTGTAACAGAGGGGAGTGGGATGTTGTAACTGAGGGGTGTGGGATGTTGTAACTGAGAGGAGTGGGATGTTGTATCTGAAAAAAGTGGGATGTTGTTAATGAGGGGAGTGGGATGTTGCAACTGAAAGGACTGGTATGTTGTAACTGAGGGGAGTCGGATGTTGTAACCGAGAGGAGTGGGATGTTGTAACTGAGGGGAGTTGGATGTTGTAACTTAGTGGAGTGGGATGTTGTAACTGAGAGGACTGGGATGTTGTAACTGAGGGGTGTGGGATGCTGTAACTGAGATTAGTGGGATTTTGTAACTGAGGGGTGTGGGATGTTGTAACTGAGTGGAGTTGGATGTTGGAACTGAGAGGAGTGTGATGTTGTGACTGAGGGGAGTGGGATGTAGTGACTGAGGGAAGTGGGATGTTGTAACTGAGGGGAGTGGGAAGTTGTAACTGAGGGGAGTGGGATGTTGTAACTGAGGGGAGTGGGATGTTATGAATGAGGGGAGTGGGATGTTGTAACTGAGAGGAGTGGTATGTTGTAACTGAGGGGAGTTGGATGTTGTAACTGAGTGGAATGGGATGTTGTAACTGAGAGGACTGGGATGTTGTAACTGAGGGGTGTGGGATGTTGTAACTGAGAGGAGTGGGATGTTGTAACTGAGGGGTATGGGATGTGGTAACTGAGGGGGGTGGGATGCTGTAACTGAGGGGAGTTGGATGTTGTAACTGAGGGTAATGGGATGTTGTAACTGAGGGGAGTGGGATGTTGTAACTGAGGGGAGTGGGATGTTGTAACTGAGTGGTGTGGGATGTTGTAACTTAGGTGTGTGGGGTGTTTTAACTGAGGGGTGTGGCATGTTGTAACTGAGGGGAGTGGGATGTTGTAACTGAGGAGTGTCGGATGTTGTAACTGAGAGGAGTGGGATGTTGTATCTGAAAAAAGTGGGATGTTGTTATTGAGGGGAGTGGGATGTTGTAACTGAGAGGAGTGGGATGTTGTAACTGAGGGGAGTTGGATGTTGTAACTTAGTGGAGTGGGTTGTTGTAACTGAGGGGTGTGGGATGCTGTAACTGAGATTAGTGGGATTTTGTAACTGAGGGGTGTGGGATGTTGTAACTGAGTGGAGTTGGATGTTGAAACTGAGAGGAGTGGGATGTTGTAACTGAGAGAAGTGGGATGTTGTAACTGAGGGGTGTGGGATGCTTAACTGAGATTAGTGGGATTTTGTAACTGAGGGGTGTGGGATGTTGTAACTGAGTGGAGTTGGATGTTTTAACATAAGGGTCTGGGATGTTGTAACTGAGGGAAGTGGGATGTTATAACTGAGGCCAGTGGGATGTTGTAACTGAGAAAAGTGAGATGTTGTGACTGAGGGGAGTGGGATGTTGTGACTGAGGTGAGTGGGATGCTGTGTCTGAGGAGAGTGGGATGTTGTAACTGAGGGGAGTGGGATGTTGAAAGTGAGGGGTGTGGGATGTTGTAACTGAGAGGAGTGGGATGTTGAATCTGAAAAAAGTGGGATGTTGTTAATGAGGGGAGTGGGATGCTGTGACTGAGGGGAGTGGGATGGTGTAACTGAGGGGATTGGAATGTTGTAACTGAGAGGAGTGTGATGTTGTAACTGAGGGGAGTGGGATGTTAAAACTGAGGGGTTTAGGATGTTATAACTGAGAGAAGTGCGATGTTGTAACTTAGGGGTGTGGGATATTGTAACTGAGGGGAGTGGGATGTTATGACTGAGGGGAGTGGGATGTTGTAACTGCGAGGAGTGGGATGTTGTAACAGAGGGGTGTGGGATGTTTTAACATAAGGGTCTGGGATGTTGTAACTGAGGGAAGTGGGATGTTATAACTGAGGCCAGTGGGATGTTGTAACTGAGAAAAGTGAGATGTTGTGACTGAGGGGAGTGGGATGTTGTGACTGAGGGGAGTGGGATGCTGTGTCTGAGGAGAGTGCGATGTTGTAACTGAGGGGAGTGGGATGTTGTAAATGAGAGGATTGGTTTTGTTGTAACTGAGGGGAGTAGGATGTTGTAACTGAGAGGAGTGGGATGTTGTGACTGAGGGGAGTGGGATGTTGAAACTCAGGTGAGCGGGATGTTATGACTGAGGGAAGTGGGATGTTGTAACTGAGGGGTCTGGCATATTGTAACTGAGGGGAGTGGGATGTTATGAATGAGGGGAGTGGGATGTTGTCACTGAGGGGAGTTGGATATTGTAACTGAGTGGAATGGGATGTTGTAACTGAGAGGACTGGGGTGTTGTAACTGAGGGGAGTGGGATGCTGTAACTGAGGGGAGTGGGATGTTGTAACTGAGGGTAATGGGATGTTGTAACTGAGGGGAGTGGGATGTTGTAACTGAGGGGAGTGGGATGTTGTAACTGAGTGGTGTGGGATGTTGTAACTTAGGTGTGTGGGGTGTTTTAACTGAGGGGTGTGGCATGTTGTAACAGAGGGGAGTGGGATGTTGTAACTGAGGGGTGTGGGATGTTGTAACTGAGAGGAGTGGGATGTTGTATCTGAGTGGTGTGGGATGTTGTAACTTAGGGGTGTGGGGTGTTTTAACTGAGGGGTCTGGAATGTTGTAACTGAGGGGAGTGGGATGTTGTAACTGAGAGGCGTGGGATGTTCTGACTGAGGGGAGTGGGATGTTGTGACTGAGGGGAGTGGGATGTTGTGACTGAGAGGAGTGGGATGTTGTAACTGAGGGGTGTGGGTTGTTCTATATGAGGGGTGTGGGATGCTGTAACTGAGAGGAGTGGGTTGTTGTATCGGAGGGGTGTGGGATGTTTTAACTGAGGGGAGTGGGATGTTGTAACTGAGGGGAGTGGGAAATTGTAACTGAGTGGTGTGGGATGTTGTAACTTAGGGGTGTGGGGTGTTTTAACTGAGGGGTGTGGCATGTTGTAACTGAGGGGAGTGGGATGTTGTTACTGAGGGGTGTGGGATGTTGTTACTGAAGGGTGTGGGATGTTGTAACTGAGAGGAGTAGGATGTTGTAACTGAGGGGAGTGGGATGTTTTAACTGAGATGAGTGGGATGTTGTAACTGAGGGGAGTTGGATGTCGTAACTGAGTGGTGTGGGATGTTGTAGCTTAGGGGTGTGGGGTGTTTTAACTGAGGGGTGTGGCATGTTGTAACTGAGGGGAGTGGGATGTTGTAACTGAGAGGCGTGGGATGTTCTGACTGAGGGGAGTGGGATGTTGTGACTGAGGGGAGTGGGATGTTGTGACTGAGAGGAGTGGGATGTTGTAACTGAGGGCAGTGGGATGTTGTAACTGAGAGGAGAGGGATGTTGTGACTGAGGGGTTAGGGATGTTGTAATTGAGGGGAGTGGGATGTTGTTACTGAGGGGAGTGGGATGTTGTAACTGAGAGGATTGGTTTTGTTGTAACTGAGGGGAGTGGGATGTTGTAACTGAGAGGAGTGGGATGTTGTGACTGAGGGGAGAGGGATGTTATAACTGAGGTGAGTGTGATGTTATGACTGAGGGGAGTGGGATGTTGTAACTGAGAGGATTGGTTTTGTTGTAACTGAGCGGAGTGGGATGTTGTAACTGAGAGGAGTGGGATGTTGTAACTGAGAGGAGAGGGATGTTGTGACTGAGGGGTTAGGGATGTTTTAATTGAGGGGTGTGGGATGTTGTAATTGAGGGGAGTGGGATTTTGTAACTGAGAGGTGTGGGATGTTGTGACTGAGGGGAGTGGGATGTTGCAACTGAGGGGAGCGGGATGTTGTAACTGAGAGGAGTGGTATGTTGTGACTGAGGGGAGTGGGATGTTGTGACTGAGGGAAGTGGGATGTTGTAACTGAGCGGAGTGGGATGTTGTAACTGAGGTTAGTGGGATGTTGTAACTGAGAGGATTGGTTTTGTTGTAACTGAGGGGAGTGGGATGTTGTAACTGAGAGGAGTGGGATGTTGTGACTGAGGGGAGTGGGATGTTATAACTGAGGTGAGTTTGATGTTATGACTGAGGGGAGCGGGATGTTGTAACTGAGGGGTGTGGGATATTGTAACTGAGGGGAGTGGGATGTTATGACTGAGGGGAGTGGGATGTTGTAACTGAGAGGAGTGGGATGTTGTAACTGAGGGGAGTTGGATGTTGTAACTGAGTGGAGTGGGATGTTGTAACTGAGAGGAGTGGGATGTTGTAACTGAGGGGTGTGGGATATTGTAACTGAGGGCAGTGGGAAGTTATGACTAAGGGGAGTGGGATGTTGTAACTGAGAGGAGTGGGATGTTGTAACTGAGGGGAGTGGGATGTTGTAACTTAGGTGTGTGGGGTGTTTTAACTGAGGGGTGTGGCATGTTGTAACAGAGGGGAGTGGGATGTTGTAACTGAGGGGTGTGGGATGTTGTAACTGAGAGGAGTGGGATGTTGTATCTGAAAAAAGTGGGATGTTGTTAATGAGGGGAGTGGGATGTTGCAACTGAAAGGACTGGTATGTTGTAACTGAGGGGAGTGGGATGTTGTAACCGAGAGGAGTGGGATGTTGTAACTGAGGGGAGTTGGATGTTTAACTTAGTGGAGTGGGATGTTGTAACTGAGAGGACTGGGATGTTGTAACTGAGGGGTGTGGGATGCTGTAACTGAGATTAGTGGGATTTTGTAACTGAGGGGTGTGGGATGTTGTAACTGAGTGGAGTTGGATGTTGGAACTGAGAGGAGTGTGATGTTGTGACTAAGGGGAGTGGGATGTTGTAACTGAGAGGAGTGGGATGTTGTAACTGAGGGGAGTGGGATGTTGTAACTTAGGTGTGTGGGGTGTTTTAACTGAGGGGTGTGGCATGTTGTAACAGAGGGGAGTGGGATGTTGTAACTGAGGGGTGTGGGATGTTGTAACTGAGAGGAGTGGGATGTTGTATCTGAAAAAAGTGGGATGTTGTTAATGAGGGGAGTGGGATGTTGCAACTGAAAGGACTGGTATGTTGTAACTGAGGGGAGTGGGATGTTGTAACCGAGAGGAGTGGGATGTTGTAACTGAGGGGAGTTGGATGTTTAACTTAGTGGAGTGGGATGTTGTAACTGAGAGGACTGGGATGTTGTAACTGAGGGGTGTGGGATGCTGTAACTGAGATTAGTGGGATTTTGTAACTGAGGGGTGTGGGATGTTGTAACTGAGTGGAGTTGGATGTTGGAACTGAGAGGAGTGTGATGTTGTGACTGAGGGGAGTGGGATGTAGTGACTGAGGGAAGTGGGATGTTGTAACTGAGGGGAGTGGGAAGTTGTAACTGAGGGGAGTGGGATGTTGTAACTGAGGGGAGTGGGATGTTATGAATGAGGGGAGTGGGATGTTGTAACTGAGAGGAGTGGTATGTTGTAACTGAGGGGAGTTGGATGTTGTAACTGAGTGGAATGGGATGTTGTAACTGAGAGGACTGGGATGTTGTAACTGAGGGGTGTGGGATGTTGTAACTGAGAGGAGTGGGATGTTGTAACTGAGGGGTATGGGATGTGGTAACTGAGGGGGGTGGGATGCTGTAACTGAGGGGAGTTGGATGTTGTAACTGAGGGTAATGGGATGTTGTAACTGAGGGGAGTGGGATGTTGTAACTGAGGGGAGTGGGATGTTGTAACTGAGTGGTGTGGGATGTTGTAACTTAGGTGTGTGGGGTGTTTTAACTGAGGGGTGTGGCATGTTGTAACTGAGGGGAGTGGGATGTTGTAACTGAGGAGTGTCGGATGTTGTAACTGAGAGGAGTGGGATGTTGTATCTGAAAAAAGTGGGATGTTGTTATTGAGGGGAGTGGGATGTTGTAACTGAGAGGAGTGGGATGTTGTAACTGAGGGGAGTTGGATGTTGTAACTTAGTGGAGTGTGTTGTTGTAACTGAGGGGTGTGGGTGCTGTAACTGAGATTAGTGGGATTTTGTAACTGAGGGGTGTGGGATGTTGTAACTGAGTGGAGTTGGATGTTGAAACTGAGAGGAGTGGGATGTTGTAACTGAGAGAAGTGGGATGTTGTAACTGAGGGGTGTGGGATGCTTAACTGAGATTAGTGGGATTTTGTAACTGAGGGGTGTGGGATGTTGTAACTGAGTGGAGTTGGATGTTGAAACTGAGAGGAGTGGGATGTTGTGACTGAGGGGAGTGGGATGTAGTGACTGAGGGAAGTGGGATGTTGTAACTGAGGGGAGTGGGAAGTTGTAACTGAGGGGAGTGGGATGTTGTAACTGAGGGGAGTGGGATGTTGTAACTGAGGGGAGTGGGATGTTGTAACTGAGAGAAGTGGGATGTTGTGACTGAGGGGAGTGGGTTGTAGTGACTGAGGGAAGTGGGATGTTGTAACTGAGGGGAGTGGGAAGTTGTAACTGAGGGGAGTGGGATGTTGTAACTGAGGGGAGTGGGATGTTGTAACTGAGGAGAGTGGGATGTTGTAACTGAGAGAAGTGGGATGTTGTGACTGAGGGGAGTGGGTTGTAGTGACTGAGGGAAGTGGGATGTTGTAACTGAGGGGAGTGGGAAGTTGTAACTGAGGGGAGTGGGATGTTGTAACTGAGAGGATTGGTTTTGTTGTAACTGAGGGGAGTGGGATGTTGTAACTGAGAGGAGTGGGATGTTGTGACTAAGGGGAGTGGGATGTTGAAACTCAGGTGAGTGGGATGTTATGACTGAGGGGAGTGGGATGTTGTAACTGAGAGGAGTGGGATATTGTAACTGAGAGGACTGGGATGTTGTAACTGAGGGGTGTGGGATGTTGTAACTGAGAGGAGTGGGATGTTGTAATTGAGGGGTATGGGATGTGGCAACTGAGGGGAGTGGGATGCTGTAACTGAGGGGAGTGGGATGTTGTAACTGAGGGGTATGGGATGTTGTAACTGAGGGGAGTGGGATGTTGTAACTGAGGGGATTGGGATGTTGTAACTGAGTTTTGTATGATGTTGTAACTTAGGTGTGTGGGGTGTTTTAACTGAGGGGTGTGGCATGTTGTAACAGAGGGGAGTGGGATGTTGAAAGTGAGGGGTGTGGGATGTTGTAACTGAGAGGAGTGGGATGTTGAATCTGAAAAAAGTGGGATGTTGTTAATGAGGGGAGTGGGATGCTGTGACTGAGGGGAGTGGGATGGTGTAACTGAGGGGATTGGAATGTTGTAACTGAGAGGAGTGTGATGTTGTAACTGAGGGGAGTGGGATGTTAAAACTGAGGGGTTTAGGATGTTATAACTGAGAGAAGTGCGATGTTGTAACTTAGGGGTGTGGGATATTGTAACTGAGGGGAGTGGGATGTTATGACTGAGGGGAGTGGGATGTTGTAACTGCGAGGAGTGGGATGTTGTAACAGAGGGGTGTGGGATGTTTTAACATAAGGGTCTGGGATGTTGTAACTGAGCGAAGTGGGATGTTATAACTGAGGCCAGTGGGATGTTGTAACTGAGAAAAGTGAGATGTTGTGACTGAGGGGAGTGGGATGTTGTGACTGAGGGGAGTGGGATGCTGTGTCTGAGGAGAGTGGGATGTTGTAACTGAGGGGAGTGGGATGTTGTAAATGAGAGGATTGTTTTTGTTGTAACTGAGGGGAGTAGGATGTTGTAACTGAGAGGAGTGGGATGTTGTGACTGAGGGGAGTGGGATGTTGAAACTCAGGTGAGCGGGATGTTATGACTGAGGGAAGTGGGATGTTGTAACTGAGGGGTCTGGCATATTGTAACTGAGGGGAGTGGGATGTTATGAATGAGGGGAGTGGGATGTTGTAACTGAGAGGAGTGGTATGTTGTCACTGAGGGGAGTTGGATGTTGTAACTGAGTGGAATGGGATGTTGTAACTGAGAGGACTGGGGTGTTGTAACTGAGGGGAGTGGGATGCTGTAAGTGAGGGGAGTGGGATGTTGTAACTGAGGGTAATGGGATGTTGTAACTGAGGGGAGTGGGATGTTGTAACTGAGGGGAGTGGGATGTTGTAACTGAGTGGTGTGGGATGTTGTAACTTAGGTGTGTGGGGTGTTTTAACTGAGGGGTGTGGCATGTTGTAACAGAGGGGAGTGGGATGTTGTAACTGAGGGGTGTGGGATGTTGTAACTGAGAGGAGTGGGATGTTGTATCTGAAAAAAGTGGGATGTTGTTAATGAGGGGAGTGGGATGTTGCAACTGAAAGGACTGGTATGTTGTAACTGAGGGGAGTCGGATGTTGTAACCGAGAGGAGTGGGATGTTGTAACTGAGGGGAGTTGGATGTTTAACTTAGTGGAGTGGGATGTTGTAACTGAGAGGACTGGGATGTTGTAACTGAGGGGTGTGGGATGCTGTAACTGAGATTAGTGGGATTTTGTAACTGAGGGGTGTGGGATGTTGTAACTGAGTGGAGTTGGATGTTGGAACTGAGAGGAGTGTGATGTTGTGACTGAGGGGAGTGGGATGTAGTGACTGAGGGAAGTGGGATGTTGTAACTGAGGGGAGTGGGAAGTTGTAACTGAGGGGAGTGGGATGTTGTAACTGAGGGGAGTGGGATGTTATGAATGAGGGGAGTGGGATGTTGTAACTGAGAGGAGTGGTATGTTGTAACTGAGGGGAGTTGGATGTTGTAACTGAGTGGAATGGGATGTTGTAACTGAGAGGACTGGGATGTTGTAACTGAGGGGTGTGGGATGTTGTAACTGAGAGGAGTGGGATGTTGTAACTGAGGGGTATGGGATGTGGTAACTGAGGGGGGTGGGATGCTGTAACTGAGGGGAGTTGGATGTTGTAACTGAGGGTAATGGGATGTTGTAACTGAGGGGAGTGGGATGTTGTAACTGAGGGGAGTGGGATGTTGTAACTGAGTGGTGTGGGATGTTGTAACTTAGGTGTGTGGGGTGTTTTAACTGAGGGGTGTGGCATGTTGTAACTGAGGGGAGTGGGATGTTGTAACTGAGGAGTGTCGGATGTTGTAACTGAGAGGAGTGGGATGTTGTATCTGAAAAAAGTGGGATGTTGTTATTGAGGGGAGTGGGATGTTGTAACTGAGAGGAGTGGGATGTTGTAACTGAGGGGAGTTGGATGTTGTAACTTAGTGGAGTGGGTTGTTGTAACTGAGGGGTGTGGGATGCTGTAACTGAGATTAGTGGGATTTTGTAACTGAGGGGTGTGGGATGTTGTAACTGAGTGGAGTTGGATGTTGAAACTGAGAGGAGTGGGATGTTGTAACTGAGAGAAGTGGGATGTTGTAACTGAGGGGTGTGGGATGCTTAACTGAGATTAGTGGGATTTTGTAACTGAGGGGTGTGGGATGTTGTAACTGAGTGGAGTTGGATGTTTTAACATAAGGGTCTGGGATGTTGTAACTGAGGGAAGTGGGATGTTATAACTGAGGCCAGTGGGATGTTGTAACTGAGAAAAGTGAGATGTTGTGACTGAGGGGAGTGGGATGTTGTGACTGAGGTGAGTGGGATGCTGTGTCTGAGGAGAGTGGGATGTTGTAACTGAGGGGAGTGGGATGTTGAAAGTGAGGGGTGTGGGATGTTGTAACTGAGAGGAGTGGGATGTTGAATCTGAAAAAAGTGGGATGTTGTTAATGAGGGGAGTGGGATGCTGTGACTGAGGGGAGTGGGATGGTGTAACTGAGGGGATTGGAATGTTGTAACTGAGAGGAGTGTGATGTTGTAACTGAGGGGAGTGGGATGTTAAAACTGAGGGGTTTAGGATGTTATAACTGAGAGAAGTGCGATGTTGTAACTTAGGGGTGTGGGATATTGTAACTGAGGGGAGTGGGATGTTATGACTGAGGGGAGTGGGATGTTGTAACTGCGAGGAGTGGGATGTTGTAACAGAGGGGTGTGGGATGTTTTAACATAAGGGTCTGGGATGTTGTAACTGAGGGAAGTGGGATGTTATAACTGAGGCCAGTGGGATGTTGTAACTGAGAAAAGTGAGATGTTGTGACTGAGGGGAGTGGGATGTTGTGACTGAGGGGAGTGGGATGCTGTGTCTGAGGAGAGTGCGATGTTGTAACTGAGGGGAGTGGGATGTTGTAAATGAGAGGATTGGTTTTGTTGTAACTGAGGGGAGTAGGATGTTGTAACTGAGAGGAGTGGGATGTTGTGACTGAGGGGAGTGGGATGTTGAAACTCAGGTGAGCGGGATGTTATGACTGAGGGAAGTGGGATGTTGTAACTGAGGGGTCTGGCATATTGTAACTGAGGGGAGTGGGATGTTATGAATGAGGGGAGTGGGATGTTGTCACTGAGGGGAGTTGGATATTGTAACTGAGTGGAATGGGATGTTGTAACTGAGAGGACTGGGGTGTTGTAACTGAGGGGAGTGGGATGCTGTAACTGAGGGGAGTGGGATGTTGTAACTGAGGGTAATGGGATGTTGTAACTGAGGGGAGTGGGATGTTGTAACTGAGGGGAGTGGGATGTTGTAACTGAGTGGTGTGGGATGTTGTAACTTAGGTGTGTGGGGTGTTTTAACTGAGGGGTGTGGCATGTTGTAACAGAGGGGAGTGGGATGTTGTAACTGAGGGGTGTGGGATGTTGTAACTGAGAGGAGTGGGATGTTGTATCTGAGTGGTGTGGGATGTTGTAACTTAGGGGTGTGGGGTGTTTTAACTGAGGGGTCTGGAATGTTGTAACTGAGGGGAGTGGGATGTTGTAACTGAGAGGCGTGGGATGTTCTGACTGAGGGGAGTGGGATGTTGTGACTGAGGGGAGTGGGATGTTGTGACTGAGAGGAGTGGGATGTTGTAACTGAGGGGTGTGGGTTGTTCTATATGAGGGGTGTGGGATGCTGTAACTGAGAGGAGTGGGTTGTTGTATCGGAGGGGTGTGGGATGTTTTAACTGAGGGGAGTGGGATGTTGTAACTGAGGGGAGTGGGAAATTGTAACTGAGTGGTGTGGGATGTTGTAACTTAGGGGTGTGGGGTGTTTTAACTGAGGGGTGTGGCATGTTGTAACTGAGGGGAGTGGGATGTTGTTACTGAGGGGTGTGGGATGTTGTTACTGAAGGGTGTGGGATGTTGTAACTGAGAGGAGTAGGATGTTGTAACTGAGGGGAGTGGGATGTTTTAACTGAGATGAGTGGGATGTTGTAACTGAGGGGAGTTGGATGTCGTAACTGAGTGGTGTGGGATGTTGTAGCTTAGGGGTGTGGGGTGTTTTAACTGAGGGGTGTGGCATGTTGTAACTGAGGGGAGTGGGATGTTGTAACTGAGAGGCGTGGGATGTTCTGACTGAGGGGAGTGGGATGTTGTGACTGAGGGGAGTGGGATGTTGTGACTGAGAGGAGTGGGATGTTGTAACTGAGGGCAGTGGGATGTTGTAACTGAGAGGAGAGGGATGTTGTGACTGAGGGGTTAGGGATGTTGTAATTGAGGGGAGTGGGATGTTGTTACTGAGGGGAGTGGGATGTTGTAACTGAGAGGATTGGTTTTGTTGTAACTGAGGGGAGTGGGATGTTGTAACTGAGAGGAGTGGGATGTTGTGACTGAGGGGAGAGGGATGTTATAACTGAGGTGAGTGTGATGTTATGACTGAGGGGAGTGGGATGTTGTAACTGAGAGGATTGGTTTTGTTGTAACTGAGCGGAGTGGGATGTTGTAACTGAGAGGAGTGGGATGTTGTAACTGAGAGGAGAGGGATGTTGTGACTGAGGGGTTAGGGATGTTTTAATTGAGGGGTGTGGGATGTTGTAATTGAGGGGAGTGGGATTTTGTAACTGAGAGGTGTGGGATGTTGTGACTGAGGGGAGTGGGATGTTGCAACTGAGGGGAGCGGGATGTTGTAACTGAGAGGAGTGGTATGTTGTGACTGAGGGGAGTGGGATGTTGTGACTGAGGGAAGTGGGATGTTGTAACTGAGCGGAGTGGGATGTTGTAACTGAGGTTAGTGGGATGTTGTAACTGAGAGGATTGGTTTTGTTGTAACTGAGGGGAGTGGGATGTTGTAACTGAGAGGAGTGGGATGTTGTGACTGAGGGGAGTGGGATGTTATAACTGAGGTGAGTTTGATGTTATGACTGAGGGGAGCGGGATGTTGTAACTGAGGGGTGTGGGATATTGTAACTGAGGGGAGTGGGATGTTATGACTGAGGGGAGTGGGATGTTGTAACTGAGAGGAGTGGGATGTTGTAACTGAGGGGAGTTGGATGTTGTAACTGAGTGGAGTGGGATGTTGTAACTGAGAGGAGTGGGATGTTGTAACTGAGGGGTGTGGGATATTGTAACTGAGGGCAGTGGGAAGTTATGACTAAGGGGAGTGGGATGTTGTAACTGAGAGGAGTGGGATGTTGTAACTGAGGGGAGTGGGATGTTGTAACTTAGGTGTGTGGGGTGTTTTAACTGAGGGGTGTGGCATGTTGTAACAGAGGGGAGTGGGATGTTGTAACTGAGGGGTGTGGGATGTTGTAACTGAGAGGAGTGGGATGTTGTATCTGAAAAAAGTGGGATGTTGTTAATGAGGGGAGTGGGATGTTGCAACTGAAAGGACTGGTATGTTGTAACTGAGGGGAGTGGGATGTTGTAACCGAGAGGAGTGGGATGTTGTAACTGAGGGGAGTTGGATGTTTAACTTAGTGGAGTGGGATGTTGTAACTGAGAGGACTGGGATGTTGTAACTGAGGGGTGTGGGATGCTGTAACTGAGATTAGTGGGATTTTGTAACTGAGGGGTGTGGGATGTTGTAACTGAGTGGAGTTGGATGTTGGAACTGAGAGGAGTGTGATGTTGTGACTAAGGGGAGTGGGATGTTGTAACTGAGAGGAGTGGGATGTTGTAACTGAGGGGAGTGGGATGTTGTAACTTAGGTGTGTGGGGTGTTTTAACTGAGGGGTGTGGCATGTTGTAACAGAGGGGAGTGGGATGTTGTAACTGAGGGGTGTGGGATGTTGTAACTGAGAGGAGTGGGATGTTGTATCTGAAAAAAGTGGGATGTTGTTAATGAGGGGAGTGGGATGTTGCAACTGAAAGGACTGGTATGTTGTAACTGAGGGGAGTGGGATGTTGTAACCGAGAGGAGTGGGATGTTGTAACTGAGGGGAGTTGGATGTTTAACTTAGTGGAGTGGGATGTTGTAACTGAGAGGACTGGGATGTTGTAACTGAGGGGTGTGGGATGCTGTAACTGAGATTAGTGGGATTTTGTAACTGAGGGGTGTGGGATGTTGTAACTGAGTGGAGTTGGATGTTGGAACTGAGAGGAGTGTGATGTTGTGACTGAGGGGAGTGGGATGTAGTGACTGAGGGAAGTGGGATGTTGTAACTGAGGGGAGTGGGAAGTTGTAACTGAGGGGAGTGGGATGTTGTAACTGAGGGGAGTGGGATGTTATGAATGAGGGGAGTGGGATGTTGTAACTGAGAGGAGTGGTATGTTGTAACTGAGGGGAGTTGGATGTTGTAACTGAGTGGAATGGGATGTTGTAACTGAGAGGACTGGGATGTTGTAACTGAGGGGTGTGGGATGTTGTAACTGAGAGGAGTGGGATGTTGTAACTGAGGGGTATGGGATGTGGTAACTGAGGGGGGTGGGATGCTGTAACTGAGGGGAGTTGGATGTTGTAACTGAGGGTAATGGGATGTTGTAACTGAGGGGAGTGGGATGTTGTAACTGAGGGGAGTGGGATGTTGTAACTGAGTGGTGTGGGATGTTGTAACTTAGGTGTGTGGGGTGTTTTAACTGAGGGGTGTGGCATGTTGTAACTGAGGGGAGTGGGATGTTGTAACTGAGGAGTGTCGGATGTTGTAACTGAGAGGAGTGGGATGTTGTATCTGAAAAAAGTGGGATGTTGTTATTGAGGGGAGTGGGATGTTGTAACTGAGAGGAGTGGGATGTTGTAACTGAGGGGAGTTGGATGTTGTAACTTAGTGGAGTGTGTTGTTGTAACTGAGGGGTGTGGGTGCTGTAACTGAGATTAGTGGGATTTTGTAACTGAGGGGTGTGGGATGTTGTAACTGAGTGGAGTTGGATGTTGAAACTGAGAGGAGTGGGATGTTGTAACTGAGAGAAGTGGGATGTTGTAACTGAGGGGAGTGGGATGCTTAACTGAGATTAGTGGGATTTTGTAACTGAGGGGTGTGGGATGTTGTAACTGAGTGGAGTTGGATGTTGAAACTGAGAGGAGTGGGATGTTGTGACTGAGGGGAGTGGGATGTAGTGACTGAGGGAAGTGGGATGTTGTAACTGAGGGGAGTGGGAAGTTGTAACTGAGGGGAGTGGGATGTTGTAACTGAGGGGAGTGGGATGTTGTAACTGAGGGGAGTGGGATGTTGTAACTGAGTGTAGTGGGATGTTGTGACTGAGGGGAGTGGGTTGTAGTGACTGAGGGTAGTGGGATGTTGTAACTGAGGGGAGTGGGAAGTTGTAACTGAGGGGAGTGGGATGTTGTAACTGAGAGGATTGGTTTTGTTGTAACTGAGGGGAGTGGGATGTTGTAACTGAGAGGAGTGGGATGTTGTGACTAAGGGGAGTGGGATGTTGAAACTCAGGTGAGTGGGATGTTATGACTGAGGGAAGTGGGATGTGGTAACTGAGGGGTCTGGGATATTGTAACTGAGGGGAGTGGGATGTTATGACTGAGGGGAGTGGGATGTTGTAACTGAGAGGAGTGGGATATTGTAACTGAGGGGAGTTGGATGTTGTAACTGAGTAGAGTGGGATGTTGTAACTGAGAGGACTGGGATGTTGTAACTGAGGGGTGTGGGATGTTGTAACTGAGAGGAGTGGGATGTTGTAATTGAGGGGTATGGGATGTGGCAACTGAGGGGAGTGGGATGTTGTAACTGAGGGGAGTGGGATGTTGTAACTGAGAGAAGTGGGATGTTGTGACTGAGGGGAGTGGGTTGTAGTGACTGAGGGAAGTGGGATGTTGTAACTGAGGGGAGTGGGAAGTTGTAACTGAGGGGAGTGGGATGTTGTAACTGAGAGGATTGGTTTTGTTGTAACTGAGGGGAGTGGGATGTTGTAACTGAGAGGAGTGGGATGTTGTGACTAAGGGGAGTGGGATGTTGAAACTCAGGTGAGTGGGATGTTATGACTGAGGGAAGTGGGATGTGGTAACTGAGGGGTCTGGGATATTGTAACTGAGGGGAGTGGGATGTTATGACTGAGGGGAGTGGGATGTTGTAACTGAGAGGAGTGGGATATTGTAACTGAGGGGAGTTGGATGTTGTAACTGAGTAGAGTGGGATGTTGTAACTGAGAGGACTGGGATGTTGTAACTGAGGGGTGTGGGATGTTGTAACTGAGAGGAGTGGGATGTTGTAATTGAGGGGTATGGGATGTGGCAACTGAGGGGAGTGGGATGCTGTAACTGAGGGGAGTGGGATGTTGTAACTGAGGGGTATGGGATGTTGCAACTGAGGGGAGTGGGATGTTGTAACTGAGGGGATTGGGATGTTGTAACTGAGTTTTGTATGATGTTGTAACTTAGGTGTGTGGGGTGTTTTAACTGAGGGGTGTGGCATGTTGTAACAGTGGGGAGTGGGATGTTGAAAGTGAGGGGTGTGGGATGTTGTAACTGAGAGGAGTGGGATGTTGAATCTGAAAAAAGTGGGATGTTGTTAATGAGGGGAGTGGGATGCTGTGACTGAGGGTAGTGGGATGTTGTAACTGCGAGGAGTGGGATGTTGTAACAGAGGGGTGTGGGATGTTTTAACATAAGGGTCTGGGATGTTGTAACTGAGGGAAGTGGAATGTTATAACTGAGGCCAGTGGGATGTTGTAACTGAGAAAAGTGAGATGTTGTGACTGAGGGGAGTGGGATGTTGTGACTGAGGTGAGTGGGATGCTGTGTCTGAGGAGAGTGGGATGTTGTAACTGAGGGGAGTGGGATGTTGTAAATGAGGGGAGTGGGATGTTGTAACTGAGAGGAGTGGTATGTTGTCACTGAGGGGAGTTGGATGTTGTAACTGAGTGGAATGGGATGTTGTAACTGAGAGGACTGGGATGTTGTTACTGAGGGGAGTGGGATGCTGTAACTGAGGGGAGTGGGATGTTGTAACTGAGGGTGATGGGATGTTGTAACTGAGGGGAGTGGGATGTTGTAACTGAGGGGAGTGGGATGTTGTAACTGAGTGGTGTGGGATGTTGTAACTGAGGTGTGTGGGGTGTTTTAACTGAGAAAAGCGGGATGTTGTAACTGAGGGGAGTGGGATGTTGTAAATGAGAGGATTGGTTTTGTTGTAACTGAGGGGAGTAGGATGTTGTAACTGAGAGGAGTGGGATGTTGTGACTGAGGGGAGTGGGATGTTGAAACTCAGGTGAGCGGGATGTTATGACTGAGGGAAGTGGGATGTTGTAACTGAGGGGTCTGGCATATTGTAACTGAGGGGAGTGGGATGTTATGAATGAGGGGAGTGGGATGTTGTAACTGAGAGGAGTGGTATGTTGTCACTGAGGGGAGTTGGATGTTGTAACTGAGGGGAGAGGGATGTTGTAACTGAGTGGTGTGGGATGTTGTAACTTAGGGGTGTGGGGTGTTTTAACTGAGGGGTGTGGAATGTTGTAACTGAGGGGAGTGGGATGTTGTAACTGAGAGGCGTGGGATGTTCTGACTGAGGGGAGTGGGATGTTGTGACTGAGGGGAGTGGGATGTTGTGACTGAGAGGAGTGGGATGTTGTAACTGAGGGGTGTGGGTTGTTCTATATGAGGGGTGTGGGATGCTGTAACTGAGAGGAGTGGGTTGTTGTATCGGAGGGGTGTGGGATGTTTTAACTGAGGGGAGTGGGATGTTGTAACTGAGGGGAGTGGGAAATTGTAACTGAGTGGTGTGGGATGTTGTAACTTAGGGGTGTGGGGTGTTTTAACTGAGGGGTGTGGCATGTTGTAACTGAGGGGAGTGGGATGTTGTTACTGAGGGGTGTGGGATGTTGTAACTGAGAGGAGTAGGATGTTGTAACTGAGGGGAGTGGGATGTTTTAACTGAGATGAGTGGGATGTTGTAACTGAGGGGAGTTGGATGTCGTAACTGAGTGGTGTGGGATGTTGTAGCTTAGGGGTGTGGGGTGTTTTAACTGAGGGGTGTGGCATGTTGTAACTGAGGGGAGTGGGATGTTGTAACTGAGAGGCGTGGGATGTTCTGACTGAGGGGAGTGGGATGTTGTGACTGAGGGGAGTGGGATGTTGTGACTGAGAGGAGTGGGATGTTGTAACTGAGGGCAGTGGGATGTTGTAACTGAGAGGAGAGGGATGTTGTGACTGAGGGGTTAGGGATGTTGTAATTGAGGGGAGTGGGATGTTGTTACTGAGGGGAGTGGGATGTTGTAACTGAGAGGATTGGTTTTGTTGTAACTGAGGGGAGTGGGATGTTGTAACTGAGAGGAGTGGGATGTTGTGACTGAGGGGAGAGGGATGTTATAACTGAGGTGAGTGTGATGTTATGACTGAGGGGAGTGGGATGTTGTAACTGAGAGGATTGGTTTTGTTGTAACTGAGCGGAGTGGGATGTTGTAACTGAGAGGAGTGGGATGTTGTAACTGAGAGGAGAGGGATGTTGTGACTGAGGGGTTAGGGATGTTTTAATTGAGGGGTGTGGGATGTTGTAATTGAGGGGAGTGGGATTTTGTAACTGAGAGGTGTGGGATGTTGTGACTGAGGGGAGTGGGATGTTGCAACTGAGGGGAGCGGGATGTTGTAACTGAGAGGAGTGGTATGTTGTGACTGAGGGGAGTGGGATGTTGTGACTGAGGGAAGTGGGATGTTGTAACTGAGCGGAGTGGGATGTTGTAACTGAGGTTAGTGGGATGTTGTAACTGAGAGGATTGGTTTTGTTGTAACTGAGGGGAGTGGGATGTTGTAACTGAGAGGAGTGGGATGTTGTGACTGAGGGGAGTGGGATGTTATAACTGAGGTGAGTTTGATGTTATGACTGAGGGGAGCGGGATGTTGTAACTGAGGGGTGTGGGATATTGTAACTGAGGGGAGTGGGATGTTATGACTGAGGGGAGTGGGATGTTGTAACTGAGAGGAGTGGGATGTTGTAACTGAGGGGAGTTGGATGTTGTAACTGAGTGGAGTGGGATGTTGTAAATGAGAGGAGTGGGATGTTGTAACTGAGGGGTGTGGGATATTGTAACTGAGGGCAGTGGGATGTTATGACTAAGGGGAGTGGGATGTTGTAACTGAGAGGAGTGGGATGTTGTAACTGAGGGGAGTGGGATGTTGTAACTGAGAGGATTGGGATGTTGTGACTGAGAGGAGTGGGATGTTTTAACTGAGGGGAGTGGGATGTTCTAAATGAGGGGAGTGGGATGTTGTAAGTGAGGGGAGTGGGATGTTGTAACTGAGAGGAGTGGGATGTTGTAACTGAGGGGAGTGGAATGTTGTAACTGAGGGGTGTGGGATATTGTAACTGAGGGCAGCGGGATGTTATGACTAAGGGGAGTGGCATGTTGTAACTGAGGGGATTGGGATGTTGTAACTGAGAGGAGTGGGATGTTGAAACTGAGGGGTGTGGGATGTTGTAACTGAGGGGAGTGGGATTTTGTGACTGTGGGGAGTGGGATGTTATGACTGAGGGGAGTGGGATGTTATAACTGAGGGGATTGGGATGTTGTAACTGAGAGGAGTGGGATGCTGAAACTTAGGTGTGCAGGATTTTGTAACTGAGGGGTGTGGGATGTTGTAACTGAGGGGAGTGGTATGTTATAACTGAGGGGTGTGGGATGTTTTAACTGAGGGGTGTGGGATGTTGTAACTGAGGGGAGTGGGGTGTTGTAACTGAGGGGAGTGGGATGTTGTAACTGAGAGGAGAGGGATGTTGTGACTGAGGGATTAGGGATGTTGTAACTGAGGGTAGTGGGATGTTGTAATAGAGGGGAGGGGGATTTTATAACTGAGAGGACTGGTATGTTGTAACTGAGGGGTGTGGGATGTTGTAACTGAGGGGAGTGGGATGTTGTAACTGAGAAAAGCGGGATGTTGTGACTGAGGGGAGTGGGATGTTGTGACTGAGAGGAGTGGGATGTTGTAACTGAGGGGTGTGGGATGTTGTAACTGAGGGGTTTGGGATGTTGTAACTGAAAGGACTGGTAGGTTGTAACTTAGGGGAGAGGGATTTTGTAACTGAGGGGAGTGGGATGTTGTAACTGAGAGGAGAGGGATGTTGTGACTGAGGGGTTAGGGATGTTGTAACTGAGGGGAGTGGGATATTGTAATTGAGGGGAGTGGGATTTTGTAACTGAGACGAGTGGGATGTTGTGACTGAGTGGAGTGGGATGTTGTAACTGAGGGGAGCCGGATGTTGTAACTGAGAGGAGTGGGATGTTGTGACTGAGGGGAGTGGGATGTTGTGACTGCGGGAAGTGGGATGTTGTAACTGAGCGGAGTGGGATGTTGTAACTGAGGGGAGTGGGATGTTGTAACTGAGAGGATTGGTTTTGTTGTAACTGAGGGCAGTGGGATGTTGTAACTGAGGGGAGTGGGATGTTGTGACTGAGGGGAGTGGGATGTTATAACTGAGGTGAGTGTGATGTTATGACTGATGGGAGTGGGATATTGTAACTGAGCGGTGTGGGATATTGTAACTGAGGGGAGTTGGATGTTGTAACTGAGAGGACTGGGATGTTGTAATGGAGGGGTGTGGGATGTTGTAACTGAGAGGAGTGGGATGTTGTAACTGAGGGGTGTGGGATGTTGTAACTTAGGGGTGTGGGGTGTTTTAACTGAGGGGATGGGGATGTTATGACTGACAGGAGTGGGATGCTGTAACTGAGAGGAGGTATGTTATAACTGAGGGGTGTGGGATGTTTTAACTGAGGGTTGTGGGATGTTGTAACTGAGGGGAGTGGGGTGTTGTAACTGAGGGGAGTGGGATGTTGTAACTGAGAGGAGTGGGATTTTGTGACAGAGGCGAGTGGGATGTTGTGACTGAGGGTCGTGGGATGTTGCAACTGAGGGGAGTGGGATGTTGTAACTGAGGTGAGTGGGATGTTGTAACTGATCGGAGTGGGATGTTGTAACTGAGGGGAGTGGGATGTTGTAACTGAGAGGAGAGGGATGTTGTGACTGAGGGGTTAGGAATGTTGTAACTGAGGGGAGTGGGATGTTGTAATTGAGGGGAGTGGGATTTTGTAACTGAGAGGTGTGGGATGTTGTGACTGAGGGGAGTGGGATGTTGAAACTGAGGGGAGCGGGATGTTGTAACTGAGAGGAGTGGTATTTTGTGACTGAGGGGAGTGGGATGTTGTGACTGAGGGAAGTGGGTTCTTGTATCTGAGCGGAGTGGGATGTTGTAACTGAGGGGAGTGCCATGTTGTAACTGAGAGGACTGGTTTTGTTGTAACTGAGGGGAGTGGGATTTTGTAACTGAGAGGAGTGGCATGTTGTGACTGAGGGGAGTGGGATGTTATAACTGAGTTGAGTGTGATGTTATGACTGAGGGGAGTGGGATGTTGTAACTGAGGGGTGTGGGATATTGTAACTGAGGGGAGTGGGATGTTATGACTGAGGGGTGTGGGATGTTGTAACTGAGAGGACTGCGATGTAGTAACTGAGGGGTGTGTGATGTTGTAACTGAGGGGAGTGGGATGTTATGACTGAGGGGAGCGGGATGTTGTAACTGAGGGGTGTGGGATATTGTAACTGAGGGGAGTTTGATGTTATGACTGAGGCGAGTGGGATGTTGTAACTGAGAGGAGTGGGATGTTGTAACTGAGGGGAGTTGGATGTTGTAACTGAGTGGAGTGGGATGTTGTAATTGAGAGGACTGCGATGTAGTAACTGAGGGGTGTGGGATGTTGTAACTGAGGGGAGTGGGATGTTGTAACTGAGAGGAGTGGGATGTTGTAACTGTGGGGAGTGGGATGTTGTAACTGAGAGGAGTGGGATGTTGTAACTGAGAGGAGTGGGATGTTGTAACTGAGGGGTGTGGGATATTGTAACTGAGGGCAGAGGGATGTTATGACTAAGGGGAGTGGGATGTTGTAACGAAGAGGAGTGGGATGTTGTAACTGAGGGGAGTGGGATGTTGTAACTGAGAGGATTGGGATGTTGTGACTGAGAGGAGTGGGATGTTTTAACTGAGGGGAGTGGGATGTTCTAAATGAGGGGAGTGGGATGTTGTAAGTGAGGGGAGTGGGATGTTGTAACTGAGAGGAGTGGGATGTTGTAACTGAGGGGAGTGGAATGTTGTAACTGAGGGGTGTGGGATATTGTAACTGAGGGCAGCGGGATGTTATGACTAAGGGGAGTGGCATGTTGTAACTGAAGGGATTGGGATGTTGTAACTGAGAGGAGTGGGATGTAGAAACTGAGGGGTGTGGGATGTTGTAACTGAGGGGAGTGGGATGTTGTGACTGTGGGGAGTGGGATGTTATGACTGAGGGGAGTGGGATGTTATAACTGAGGGGATTGGGATGTTGTAACTGAGAGGAGTGGGATGCTGAAACTTAGGTGTGCAGGATTTTGTAACTGAGGGGTGTGGGATGTTTTAACTGAGGGGTGTGGGATGTTGTAACTGAGGGGAGTGGGGTGTTGTAACTGAGGGGAGTGGGATGTTGTAACTGAGAGGAGTGGGATTTTGTGACAGAGGCGAGTGGGATGTTGTGACTGAGGGTCGTGGGATGTTGCAACTGAGGGGAGTGGGATCTTGTAACTAAGGTGAGTGGGATGTTGTAACTGATCGGAGTGGGATGTTGTAACTGAGGGGAGTGGGATGTTGTAACTGAGAGGAGAGGGATGTTGTGACTGAGGGGTTAGGAATGTTGTAACTGAGGGGAGTGGGATGTTGTAATTGAGGGGAGTGGGATTTTGTAACTGAGAGGTGTGGGATGTTGTGACTGAGGGGAGTGGGATGTTGAAACTGAGGGGAGCGGGATGTTGTAACTGAGAGGAGTGGTATTTTGTGACTGAGGGGAGTGGGATGTTGTGACTGAGGGAAGTGGGTTCTTGTATCTGAGCGGAGTGGGATGTTGTAACTGAGGGGAGTGCCATGTTGTAACTGAGAGGACTGGTTTTGTTGTAACTGAGGGGAGTGGGATTTTGTAACTGAGAGGAGTGGCATGTAGTGACTGAGGGGAGTGGGATGTTATAACTGAGTTGAGTGTGATGTTATGACTGAGGGGAGTGGGATGTTGTAACTGAGGGGTGTGGGATATTGTAACTGAGGGGAGTGGGATGTTATGACTGAGGGGTGTGGGATGTTGTAACTGAGAGGACTGCGATGTAGTAACTGAGGGGTGTGGGATGTTGTAACTGAGGGGAGTGGGATGTTATGACTGAGGGGAGCGGGATGTTGTAACTGAGGGGTGTGGGATATTGTAACTGAGGGGAGTTTGATGTTATGACTGAGGCGAGTGGGATGTTGTAACTGAGAGGAGTGGGATGTTGTAACTGAGGGGAGTTGGATGTTGTAACTGAGTGGAGTGGGATGTTGTAACTGAGAGGACTGCGATGTAGTAACTGAGGGGTGTGGGATGTTGTAACTGAGGGGAGTGGGATGTTGTAACTGAGAGGAGTGGGATGTTGTAACTGTGGGGAGTGGGATGTTGTAACTGAGAGGAGTGGGATGTTGTAACTGAGAGGAGTGGGATGTTGTAACTGAGAGGAGTGGGATGTTGTAACTGAGGGGAGTGGAATGTTGTAACTGAGGGGTGTGGGATATTGTAACTGAGGGCAGCGGGATGTTATGACTAAGGGGAGTGGCATGTTGTAAATGAAGGGATTGGGATGTTGTAACTGAGAGGAGTGGGATGTTGAAACTGAGGGGTGTGGGATGTTGTAACTGAGGGGAGTGGGATGTTGTGACTGTGGGGAGTGGGATGTTATGACTGAGGGGAGTGGGATGTTATAACTGAGGGGATTGGGATGTTGTAACAGAGAGGAGTGGGATGCTGAAACTTAGGTGTGCAGGATTTTGTAACTGAGGGGTGTGGGATGTTGTAACTGAGGGGAGTGGTATGTTATAACTGAGGGGTGTGGGATGTTTTAACTGAGGGGTGTGGGATGTTGTAACTGAGGGGAGTGGGGTGTTGTAACTGAGGGGAGTGGGATGTTGTAACTGAGAGGAGTGGGATTTTGTGACAGAGGCGAGTGGGATGTTGTGACTGAGGGTCGTGGGATGTTGCAACTGAGGGGAGTGGGATCTTGTAACTAAGGTGAGTGGGATGTTGTAACTGATCGGAGTGGGATGTTGTAACTGAGGGGAGTGGGATGTTGTAACTGAGAGGAGAGGGATGTTGTGACTGAGGGGTTAGGAATGTTGTAACTGAGGGGAGTGGGATGTTGTAATTGAGGGGAGTGGGATGTTGTAAATGAGGGGAGTGGGATGTTGTAACTGTGGGGAGTGGGATGTTGTAACTGAGAGGAGTGGGATGTTGTAACTGAGGGGTGTGGGATATTGTAACTGAGGGCAGTGGGATGTTATGACTAAGGGGAGTGGGATGTTGTAACTGAGAGGAGTGGGATGTTGTAACTGAGGGGAGTGGGATGTTGTAACTGAGAGGATTGGGATGTTGTGACTGAGGGGAGTGGGATGTTTTAACTGAGGGGAGTGGGATGTTCTAACTGAGTGGAGTGGGATGTTGTAAGTGAGGGGAGTGGGATGTTGTAACTGAGAGGAGTGGGATGTTGTAACTGAGGGGAGTGGAATGTTGTAACTGAGAAGAGTGGGATGTTGAAACCGAGGGGTGTGGGATGTTGTAACTGAGGGGAGTGGGATGTTGTGACTGAGGGGATTCGGATGTTGTAACTGAGAGGAGTGGAATGTTGAAACTTAGGTGTGCGGGATGTTGTAACTGAGGGGTGTGGGATGTTGTAACTGAGGGGAGTGGGATGTTGTAACTGAGGGGATTCGGATGTTGTAACTGAAGGGAGTGGGATGTTGTAACTGAGAGGATTGGGATGTTGTGACTGAGAGGAGTGGGATGTTTTAACTGAGGGGAGTGGGATGTTCTAAATGAGGGGAGTGGGATGTTGTAACTGAGGGGTGTGGGATATTGTAACTGAGGGCAGCGGGATGTTATGACTAAGGGGAGTGGCATGTTGTAAATGAAGGGATTGGGATGTTGTAACTGAGAGGAGCGGGATGTTGTAACTGAGGGGAGTGGAATGTTGTAACTGAGGGGTGTGGGATATTGTAACAGAGGGCAGCGGGATGTTATGACTAAGGGGAGTGGCATGTTGTGACTGAGGGGATTGGGATGTTGTAACTGAGAGGAGTGGGATGTTGAAACTGAGGGGTGTGGGATGTTGTAACTGAGGGGAGTGGGATGTTGTGACTGTGGGGATTGGGATGTTATGACTGAGGGGAGTGGGATGTTGTAACTGAGGGGATTGGGATGTTGTAACTGAGAGGAGTGGGATGCTGAAACTTAGGTGTGCGGGATTTTGTAACTGAGGGGTGTGGGATGTTGTAACTGAGGGGAGTGGTATGTTATAACTGAGGGGTGTGGGATGTTTTAACTGAGGGGTGTGGGATGTTGTAACTGAGGGGAGTGGGGTGTTGTAACTGAGGGGAGTGGGATGTTGTAACTGAGAGGAGTGGGATTTTGTGACAGAGGCGAGTGGGATGTTGTGACTGAGGGTCGTGGGATGTTGCAACTGAGGGGAGTGGGATGTTGTAACTGAGGTGAGTGGGATGTTGTAACTGATCGGAGTGGGATGTTGTAACTGAGGGGTGTGGGATGTTGTAACTGAGGGGAGTGGTATGTTATAACTGAGGGGTGTGGGATGTTTTAACTGAGGGGTGTGGGATGTTGTAACTGAGGGGAGTGGGGTGTTGTAACTGAGGGGAGTGGGATGTTGTAACTGAGAGGAGTGGGATTTTGTGACAGAGGCGAGTGGGATGTTGTGACTGAGGGTCGTGGGATGTTGCAACTGAGGGGAGTGGGATGTTGTAACTGAGGTGAGTGGGATGTTGTAACTGATCGGAGTGGGATGTTGTAACTGAGGGGAGTGGTATTTTGTGACTGAGGGGAGTGGGATGTTGTGACTGAGGAAAGTGGGTTCTTGTATCTGAGCGGTGTGGGATGTTGTAACTGAGGGGAGTGCCATGTTGTAACTGAGAGGATTGGTTTTGTTGTAACTGAGGGGAGTTGGATTTTGTAACTGAGAGGAGTGGCATGTTGTGACTGAGGGGAGTGGGATGTTATAACTGAGGTGAGTGTGATGTTATGACTGAGGGGAGTGGGATGTTGTAACTGAGGGGTGTGGGATATTGTAACTGAGGGGAGTGGGATGTTATGACTGAGGGGTGTGGGATGTTGTAACTGAGAGGACTGCGATGTAGTAACTGAGGGGTGTGGGATGTTGTAACTGAGGGGAGTGGGATGTTATGACTGAGGGGAGCGGGATGTTGTAACTGAGGGGTGTGGGATATTGTAACTGAGGGGAGTTTGATGTTATGACTGAGGGGAGTGGGATGTTGTAACTGAGAGGAGTGGGATGTTGTAACTGAGGGTTGTTGGATGTTGTAACTGAGTGGAGTGGGATGTTGTAACTGAGAGGAGTGGGATTTTGTGACAGAAGCGAGTGGGATGTTGTGACTGAGGGTCGTGGGATGTTGCAACTGAGGGGAGTGGGATGTTGTAACTGAGGTGAGTGGGATGTTGTAACTGATCGGAGTGGGATGTTGTAACTGAGGAGTGTGGGATGTTGTAACTGAGGGGAGCGGTATGTTATAACTGAGGGGTGTGGGATGTATTAACTGAGGGGTGTGGGATGTTGTAACTGAGGGGAGTGGGGTGTTGTAACTGAGGGGAGTGGGATGTTGTAACTGAGAGGAGTGGGATTTTGTGACAGAGGAGGGTGGGATGTTGTGACTGAGGGTCGTGGGATGTTGCAACTGAGTGGAGTGGGATGTTGTAACTGAGGTGAGTGGGATGTTGTAACTGATCGGAGTGGGATGTTGTAACTGAGGGGAGTGGGATGTTGTAACTGAGAGGAGAGGGATGTTGTGACTGAGGGGTTAGGAATGTTGTAACTGAGGGGAGTGGGATGTTGTAATTGAGGGGAGTGGGATTTTGTAACTGAGAGGTGTGGGATGTTGTGACTGAGGGGAGTGGGATGTTGAAACTGAGGGGAGCGGGATGTTGTAACTGAGAGGAGTGGTATTTTGTGACTGAGGGAAGTGGGTTCTTGTATCTGAGCGGAGTGGGATGTTGTAACTGAGGGGAGTGCCATGTTGTAACTGAGAGGATTGGTTTTGTTGTAACTGAGGGGAGTGGGATTTTGTAACTGAGAGGAGTGGCATGTTGTGACTGAGGGGAGTGGGATGTTGTAACTGAGAGGACTGCGATGTAGTAACTGAGGGGTGTGGGATGTTGTAACTGAGGGGAGTGGGATGTTATGACTGAGGGGAGCCGGATGTTGTAACTGAGAGGAGTGGTATTTTGTGACTGAGGGGAGTGGGATGTTGTGACTGAGGGAAGTGGGTTCTTGTATCTGAGCGGAGTGGGATGTTGTAACTGAGGGGAGTGCCATGTTGTAACTGAGAGGATTGGTTTTGTTGTAACTGAGGGGAGTGGGATTTTGTAACTGAGAGGAGTGGCATGTTGTGACTGAGGGGAGTGGGATGTTATAACTGAGGTGAGTGTGATGTTATGACTGAGGGGAGTGGGATGTTGTAACTGAGGGGTGTGGGATATTGTAACTGAGGGGAGTGGGATGTTATGACTGAGGGGTGTGGGATGTTGTAACTGAGAGGACTGCGATGTAGTAACTGAGGGGTGTGGGTTGTTGTAACTGAGGGGAGTGGGATGTTATGACTGAGGGGAGCGGGATGTTGTAACTGAGGGGTGTGGGATATTGTAACTGAGGGGAGTTTGATGTTATGACTGAGGGGAGTGGGATGTTGTAACTGAGAGGAGTGGGATGTTGTAACTGAGGGGAGTTGGATGTTGTAACTGAGTGGACTGGGATGTTGTAACTGAGAGGACTGCGATGTAGTAACTGAGGGGTGTGGGATGTTGTAACTGAGGGGAGTGGGATGTTGTAACTGAGAGGAGTGGGATGTTGTAACTGTGGGGAGTGGGATGTTGTAACTGAGAGGAGTGGGATGTTGTACCTGAGAGGAGTGGGATGTTGTAACTGAAGGGTGTGGGATATTGTAACTGAGGGCAGTGGGATGTTATGACTAAGGGGAGTGGGATGTTGTAACGGAGAGGAGTGGGATGTTGTAACTGAGGGGAGTGGGATGTTGTAACTGAGAGGATTGGGATGTTGTGACTGAGAGGAGTGGGATGTTTTAACTGAGGGGAGTGGGATGTTCTAAATGAGGGGAGTGGGATGTTGTAAGTGAGGGGATTGGGATGTTGTAACTGAGAGGAGTGGGATGTTGTAACTGAGGGGAGTGGAATGTTGTAACTGAGGGGTGTGGGATATTGTAACTGAGGGCAGCGGGATGTTATGACTAAGGGGAGTGGCATGTTGTAACTGAGGGGATTGGGATGTTGTAACTGAGAGGAGTGGGATGTTGAAACTGAGGGGTGTGGGATGTTGTAACTGAGGGGAGTGGGATGTTGTGACTGTGGGGAGTGGGATGTTATGACTGAGGGGAGTGGGATGTTGTAACTGAGGGGATTGGGATGTTGTAACTGAGAGGAGTGGGATGCTGAAACTTAGATGTGCGGGATTTTGTAACTGAGGGGTGTGGGATGTTGTAACTGAGGGGAGTGGTATGTTATAACTAAGGGGTGTGGGATGTTTTAACTGAGGGGTGTGGGATGTTGTAACTGAGGGGAGTGGGGTGTTGTAACTGAGGGGAGTGGGATGTTGTAACTGAGAGGAGTGGGATTTTGTGACAGAGGCGAGTGGGATGTTGTGACTGAGGGGCGTGGGATGTTGCAACTGAGGGGAGTGGGATGTTGTAACTGAGGTGAGTGGGATGTTGTAACTGATCGGAGTGGGATGTTGTAACTGAGGGGAGTGGGATGTTGTAACTGAGAGGAGAGGGATGTTGTAACTGAGGGGTTAGGAATGTTGTAACTGAGGGGAGTGGGATGTTGTAATTGAGGGGAGTGGGATTTTGTAACTGAGAGGTGTGGGATGTTGTGACTGAAGGGAGTGGGATGTTGAAACTGAGGGGAGCGGGATGTTGTAACTGAGAGGAGTGGTATGTTGTGACTGAGGGGAGTGGGATGTTGTGACTGAGGGAAGTGGGTTCTTGTATCTGAGCGGAGTGGGATGTTGTAACTGTGGGGAGTGCCATGTTGTAACTGAGAGTATTGGTTTTGTTGTAACTGAGGGGAGTGGGATTTTGTAACTGAGAGGAGTGGCATGTTATGACTGAGGGGAGTGGGATGTTGTAACTGAAGGGAGTGGGATGTTGTAACTGAGAGGATTGGGATGTTGTGACTGAGAGGAGTGGGATGTTTTAACTGAGGGGAGTGGGATGTTCTAAATGAGGGGAGTGGGATGTTGTAAGTGAGGGGAGTGGGATGTTGTAACTGAGAGGAGTGGGATGTTGTAACTGAGGGGAGTGGAATGTAGTAACTGAGGGGTGTGGGATATTGTAACTGAGGGCAGCGGGATGTTATGACTAAGGGGAGTGGCATGTTGTAACTGAGGGGATTGGGATGTTGTAACTGAGAGGAGTGGGATGTTGAAACTGAGGGGTGTGGGATGTTGTAACTGAGGGGAGTGGGATGTTGTGACTGTGGGGAGTGGGATGTTATGACTGAGGGGAGTGGGATGTTGTAACTGAGGTGATTGGGATGTTGTAACTGAGAGGAGTGGGATGCTGAAACTTAGGTGTGCGGGATTTTGTAACTGAGGGGTGTGGGATGTTGTAACTGAGGGGAGTGGTATGTTATAACTGAGGGGTGTGGGATGTTTTAACTGAGGGGTGTGGGATATTGTAACTGAGGGGAGTGGGGTGTTGTAACTGAGGGGAGTGGGATGTTGTAACTGAGAGGAGTGGGATTTTGTGACAGAGGCGAGTGGGATGTTGTGACTGAGGGACGTGGGATGTTGCAACTGAGGGGAGTGGGATGTTGTAACTGAGGTGAGTGGGATGTTGTAACTGATCGGAGTGGGATGTTGTAACTGAGGGGAGTGGGATGTTGTAACTGAGAGGAGAGGGATGTTGTGACTGAGGGGTTAGGAATGTTGTAACTGAGGGGAGTGGGATGTTGTAATTGAGGGGAGTGGGATTTTCTAACTGAGAGGTGTGGGATGTTGTGACTGAGGGGAGTGGGATGTTGAAACTGAGGGGAGCGGGATGTTGTAACTGAGAGGAGTGGTATGTTGTGACTGAGCGGAGTGGAATGTTGTGACTGAGGGAAGTGGTTTCTTGTATCTGAGCGGAGTGGGATGTTGTAACTGAGGAGAGTGCCATGTTGTAACTGAGAGGATTGGTTTTGTTGTAACTGAGGGGAGTGGGATTTTGTAACTGAGAGGAGTGGCATGTTGTGACTGAGGGGAGTGGGATGTTATAACTGAGGTGAGTGTGATGTTATGACTGAGGGGAGTGGGATGTTGTAACTGAGGGGTGTGGGATATTGTAACTGAGAGGAGTGGGATGTTATGACTGAGGGGTGTGGGATTTTGTAACTGAGAGGACTGCGATGTAGTAACTGAGGGGTGTGGGATGTTGTAAATGAGGGGAGTGGGATGTTGTAACTGTGGGGAGTGGGATGTTGTAACTGAGAGGAGTGGGATGTTGTAACTGAGGGGTGTGGGATATTGTAACTGAGGGCAGTGGGATGTTATGACTAAGGGGAGTGGGATGTTGTAACTGAGAGGAGTGGGATGTTGTAACTGAGGGGAGAGGGATGTTGTAACTGAGAGGATTGGGATGTTGTGACTGAGGGGAGTGGGATGTTTTAACTGAGGGGAGTGGGATGTTCTAACTGAGTGGAGTGGGATGTTGTAAGTGAGGGGAGTGGGATGTTGTAACTGAGAGGAGTGGGATGTTGTAACTGAGGGGAGTGGAATGTTGTAACTGAGAAGAGTGGGATGTTGAAACCGAGGGGTGTGGGATATTGTAACTGAGGGCAGTGGGATGTTATGACTAAGGGGAGTGGGATGTTGTAACTGAGAGGAGTGGGATGTTGTAACTGAGGGGAGTGGAATGTTGTAACTGAGGGGTGTGGGATATTGTAACTGAGGGCAGCGGGATGTTATGACTAAGGGGAGTGGCATGTTGTAACTGAGGGGATTGGGATGTTGTAACTGAGAGGAGTGGGATGTTGAAACTGAGGGGTGTGGGATGTTGTAACTGAGGGGAGTGGGATGTTGTGACTGTGGGGAGTGGGATGTTATGACTGAGGGGAGTGGGATGTTGTAACTGAGGGGATTGGGATGTTGTAACTGAGAGGAGTGGGATGCTGAAACTTAGGTGTGCGGGATTTTGTAACTGAGGGGTGTGGGATGTTGTAACTGAAAGGAGTGGTATGTTATAACTGAGGGGTGTGGGATGTTTTAACTGAGGGGTGTGGGATGTTGTAACTGAGGGGAGTGGGGTGTTGTAACTGAGGGGAGTGGGATGTTGTAACTGAGAGGAGTGGGATTTTGTGACAGAGGCGAGTGGGATTTGGGACTGAGGGTCGTGGGATGTTGCAACTGAGGGGAGTGGGATGTTGTAACTGAGGTGAGTGGGATGTTGTAACTGATCGGAGTGGGATGTTGTAACTGAGGGGTGTGGGATGTTGTAACTGAGGGGAGTGGTATGTTATAACTGAGGGGTGTGGGATGTTTTAACTGAGGGGTGTGGGATGTTGTAACTGAGGGGAGTGGGGTGTTGTAACTGAGGGGAGTGGGATGTTGTAACTGAGAGGAGTGGGATTTTGTGACAGAGGCGAGTGGGATGTTGTGACTGAGGGTCGTGGGATGTTGCAACTGAGGGGAGTGGGATGTTGTAACTGAGGTGAGTGGGATGTTGTAACTGATCGGAGTGGGATGTTGTAACTGAGGGGAGTGGGATGTTGTAACTGAGAGGAGAGGGATGTTGTGACTGAGGGGTTAGGAATGTTGTAACTGAGGGGAGTGGGATGTTGTAATTGAGGGGAGTGGGATTTTGTAACTGAGAGGTGTGGGATGTTGTGACTGAGGGGAGTGGGATGTTGAAACTGAGGGGAGCGGGATGTTGTAACTGAGAGGAGTGGTATTTTGTGACTGAGGGGAGTGGGATGTTGTGACTGAGGGAAGTGGGTTCTTGTATCTGAGCGGAGTGGGATGTTGTAACTGAGGGGAGTGCCATGTTGTAACTGAGAGGATTGGTTTTTTTGTAACTGAGGGGAGTGGGATTTTGTAACTGAGAGGAGTGGCATGTTGTGACTGAGGGGAGTGGGATGTTATAACTGAGGAGAGTGTGATGTTATGACTGAGGGGAGTGGGATGTTGTAACTGAGGGTGTGGGATATTGTAACTGAGGGGAGTGGGATGTTATGACTGAGAGGTGTGGGACGTTGTAACTGAGAGGACTGCGATGTAGTAACTGAGGGGTGTGGGATGTTGTAACTGAGGGGAGTGGGATGTTATGACTGAGGGGAGCGGGATGTTGTAACTGAGAGGAGTGGTATTTTGTGACTGAGGGGAGTGGGATGTTGAGACTGAGGAAAGTGGGTTCTTGTATATGAGCGGAGTGGGATGTTGTAACTGAGGGGAGTGCCATGTTGTAACTGAGAGGATTGGTTTTGTTGTAACTGAGGGGAGTTGGATTTTGTAACTGAGAGGAGTGGCATGTTGTGACTGAGGGGAGTGGGATGTTATAACTGAGGTGAGTGTGATGTTATGACTGAGGGGAGTGGGATGTTGTAACTGAGGGGTGTGGGATATTGTAACTGAGGGGAGTGGGATGTTATGACTGAGGGGAGCGGGATGTTGTAACTGAGGGGTGTGGGATATTGTAACTGAGGGGAGTTTGATGTTATGACTGAGGGGTGTGGGATATTGTAACTGAGAGGACTGCGATGTAGTAACTGAGGGGTGTGGGATGTTGTAACTGAGGGGAGTGGGATGTTGTAACTGAGAGGAGTGGGATGTTGTAACTGTGGGGAGTGGGATGTTGTAACTGAGAGGAGTGGGATGTTGTAACTGAGAGGAGTGGGATGTTGTAACTGAGGGGTGTGGGATATTGTAACTGAGGGCAGTGGGATGTTATGACTAAGGGGATTGGGATGTTGTGACTGAGAGGAGTGGGATGTTTTAACTGAGGGGAGTGGAATGTTCTAAATGAGGGGAGTGGGATGTTGTAAGTGAGGGGATTGGGATGTTGTAACTGAGAGGCGTGGGATGTTGTAACTGAGGGGAGTGGAATGTTGTAACTGAGGGGTGTGGGATATTGTAACTGAGGGCAGCGGGATGTTATGACTAAGGGGAGTGGCATGTTGTAACTGAGGGGATTGGGATGTTGTAACTGAGAGGAGTGGGATGTTGAAACTGAGGGGTGTGGGATGTTGTAACTGAGGGGAGTGGGATGTTGTGACTGTGGGGAGTGGGATGTTATGACTGAGGGGAGTGGGATGTTGTAACTGAGGGGATTGGGATGAAGTAACTGAGAGGAGTGGGATGCTGAAACTTAGGTGTGCGGTATTTTGTAACTGAGGGGTGTGGGATGTTGTAACTGAGGGGAGTGGTATGTTATAACTGAGGGGTGTGGGATGTTTTAACTGAGGGGTGTGGGATGTTGTAACTGAGGGGAGTGGGGTGTTGTAACTGAGGGGAGTGGGATGTTGTAACTGAGAGGAGTGGGATTTTGTGACAGAGGCGAGTGGGATGTTGTGACTGAGGGGCGTGGGATGTTGCAACTGAGGGGAGTGGGATGTTGTAACTGAGGTGAGTGGGATGTTGTAACTGATCGGAGTGGGATGTTGTAACTGAGGGGAGTGGGATGTTGTAACTGAGAGGAGAGGGATGTTGTAACTGAGGGGTTAGGAATGTTGTAACTGAGGGGAGTGGGATGTTGTAATTGAGGGGAGTGGGATTTTGTAACTGAGAGGTGTGGGATGTTGTGACTGAGGGGAGTGGGATGTTGTAACTGAGAGGAGTGGTATGTTGTGACTGAGGGGAGTGGGATGTTGTGACTGAGGGAAGTGGGTTCTTGTATCTGAGCGGAGTGGGATGTTGTAACTGTGGGGAGTGCCATGTTGTAACTGAGAGGATTGGTTTTGTTGTAACTGAGGGGAGTGGGATTTTGTAACTGAGAGGAGTGGCATGTTGTGACTGAGGGGAGTGGGATGTTGTAACTGAAGGGAGTGGGATGTTGAAACTGAGAGGATTGGGATGTTGTGACTGAGAGGAGTGAGATGTTTTAACTGAGGGGAGTGGGATGTTCTAAATGAGGGGAGCGGGATGTTGTAAGTGAGGGGAGTGGGATGTTGTAACTGAGAGGAGTGGGATGTTGTAACTGAGGGGAGTGGAATGTAGTAACTGAGGGGTGTGGGATATTGTAACTGAGGGCAGCGGGATGTTATGACTAAGGGGAGTGGCATGTTGTAACTGAGGGGATTGGGATGTTGTAACTGAGAGGAGTGGGATGTTGAAACTGAGGGGTGTGGGATGTTGTAACTGAGGGGAGTGGGATGTTGTGACTGTGGGGAGTGGGATGTTATGACTGAGGGGAGTGGGATGTTGTAACTGAGGGGATTGGGATGTTGTAACTGAGAGGAGTGGGATGCTGAAACTTAGGTGTGCGGGAAATGTAACTGAGGGGTGTGGGATGTTGTAACTGAGGGGAGTGGTATGTTATAACTGAGGGGTGTGGGATGTTTTAACTGAGGGGTGTGGGATGTTGTAACTGAGGGGAGTGGGGTGTTGTAACTGAGGGGAGTGGGATGTTGTAACTGAGAGGAGTGGGATTTTGTGACAGAGGCGAGTGGGATGTTGTGACTGAGGGACGTGGGATGTTGCAACTGAGGGGAGTGGGATGTTGTAACTGAGGTGAGTGGGATGTTGCAACTGATCGGAGTGGGATGTTGTAACTGAGGGGAGTGGGATGTTGTAACTGAGAGGAGAGGGATGTTGTGACTGAGGGGTTAGGAATGTTGTAACTGAGGGGAGTGGGATGTTGTAATTGAGGGGAGCGGGATTTTCTAACTGAGAGGTGTGGGATGTTGTGACTGAGGGGAGTGGGATGTTGAAACTGAGGGGAGCGGGATGTTGTAACTGAGAGGAGTGGTATGTTGTGACTGAGCGGAGTGGAATGTTGTGACTGAGGGAAGTGGGTTCTTGTATCTGAGCGGAGTGGGATGTTGTAACTGAGGGGAGTGCCATGTTGTAACTGAGAGGATTGGTTTTGTTGTAACTGAGGGGAGTGGGATTTTGTAACTGAGAGGAGTGGCATGTTGTGACTGAGGGGAGTGGGATGTTATAACTTGGGTGAGTGTGATGTTATGACTGAGGGGAGTGGGATGTTATAACTGAGGGGTGTGGGATATTGTAACTGAGGGGAGTGGGATGTTATGACTGAGGGGTGTGGGATTTTGTAACTGAGAGGACTGCGATGTAGTAACTGAGGGGTGTGGGATGTTGTAAATGAGGGGAGTGGGATGTTGTAACTGTGGGGAGTGGGATGTTGTAACTGAGAGGAGTGGGATGTTGTAACTGAGGGGTGTGGGATATTGTAACTGAGGGCAGTGGGATGTTATGACTAAGGGGAGTGGGATGTTGTAACTGAGAGGAGTGGGATGTTGTAACTGAGGGGAGTGGGATGTTGTAACTGAGAGGATTGGGATGTTGTAACTGAGAGGAGTGGTATGTTGTGACTGAGGGGAGTGGGATGTTGTGACTGAGGGAAGTGGGTTCTTGTATCTGAGCGGAGTGGGATGTTGTAACTGTGGGGAGTGCCATGTTGTAACTGAGAGGATTGGTTTTGTTGTAACTGAGGGGAGTTGGATTTTGTAACTGAGAGGAGTGGCATGTTGTGACTGAGGGGAGTGGGATGTTGTAACTGAGTGGAGTGGGATGTTGTAACTGAGAGGACTGCGATGTAGTAACTGAGGGGTGTGGGATGTTGTAACTGAGGGGAGTGGGATGTTGTAACTGAGAGGAGTGGGATGTTGTAACTGTGGGGAGTGGGATGTTGTAACTGAGAGGAGTGGGATGTTGTAACTGAGAGGAGTGGGATGTTGTAACTGAGGGGTGTGGGATATTGTAACTGAGGGCAGTGGGATGTTATGACTAAGGGGATTGGGATGTTGTGACTGAGAGGAGTGGGATGTTTTAACTGAGGGGAGTGGAATGTTCTAAATGAGGGGAGTGGGATGTTGTAAGTGAGGGGATTGGGATGTTGTAACTGAGAGGCGTGGGATGTTGTAACTGAGGGGAGTGGTATGTTGTAACTGAGGGGTGTGGGATATTGTAACTGAGGGCAGCGGGATGTTATGACTAAGGGGAGTGGCATGTTGTAACTGAGGGGATTGGGATGTTGTAACTGAGAGGAGTGGGATGTTGAAACTGAGGGGTGTGGGATGTTGTAACTGAGGGGAGTGGGATGTTGTGACTGTGGGGAGTGGGATGTTATGACTGAGGGGAGTGGGATGTTGTAACTGAGGGGATTGGGATGAAGTAACTGAGAGGAGTGGGATGCTGAAACTTAGGTGTGCGGTATTTTGTAACTGAGGGGTGTGGGATGTTGTAACTGAGGGGAGTGGTATGTTATAACTGAGGGGTGTGGGATGTTTTAACTGAGGGGTGTGGGATGTTGTAACTGAGGGGAGTGGGGTGTTGTAACTGAGGGGAGTGGGATGTTGTAACTGAGAGGAGTGGGATTTTGTGACAGAGGCGAGTGGGATGTTGTGACTGAGGGGCGTGGGATGTTGCAACTGAGGGGAGTGGGATGTTGTAACTGAGGTGAGTGGGATGTTGTAACTGATCGGAGTGGGATGTTGTAACTGAGGGGAGTGGGATGTTGTAACTGAGGGGTTAGGAATGTTGTAACTGAGGGGAGTGGGATGTTGTAATTGAGGGGAGTGGGATTTTGTAACTGAGAGGTGTGGGATGTTGTGACTGAGGGGAGTGGGATGTTGTAACTGAGAGGAGTGGTATGTTGTGACTGAGGGGAGTGGGATGTTGTGACTGAGGGAAGTGGGTTCTTGTATCTGAGCGGAGTGGGATGTTGTAACTGTGGGGAGTGCCATGTTGTAACTGAGAGGCTTGGTTTTGTTGTAACTGAGGGGAGTGGGATTTTGTAACTGAGAGGAGTGGCATGTTGTGACTGAGGGGAGTGGGATGTTGTAACTGAAGGGAGTGGGATGTTGAAACTGAGAGGATTGGGATGTTGTGACTGAGAGGAGTGGGATGTTTTAACTGAGGGGAGTGGGATGTTCTAAATGAGGGGAGCGGGATGTTGTAAGTGAGGGGAGTGGGATGTTGTAACTGAGAGGAGTGGGATGTTGTAACTGAGGGGAGTGGAATGTAGTAACTGAGGTGTGTGGGATATTGTAACTGAGGGCAGCGGGATGTTATGACTAAGGGGAGTGGCATGTTGTAACTGAGGGGATTGGGATGTTGTAACTGAGAGGAGTGGGATGTTGAAACTGAGGGGTGTGGGATGTTGTAACTGAGGGGAGTGGGATGTTGTGACTGTGGGGAGTGGGATGTTATGACTGAGGGGAGTGGGATGTTGTAACTGAGGGGATTGGGATGTTGTAACTGAGAGGAGTGGGATGCTGAAACTTAGGTGTGCGGGATTTTGTAACTGAGGGGTGTGGGATGTTGTAACTGAGGGGAGTGGTATGTTATAACTGAGGGGTGTGGGATGTTTTAACTGAGGGGTGTGGGATGTTGTAACTGAGGGGAGTGGGGTGTTGTAACTGAGGGGAGTGGGATGTTGTAACTGAGAGGAGTGGGATTTTGTGACAGAGGCGAGTGGGATGTTGTGACTGAGGGACGTGGGATGTTGCAACTGAGGGGAGTGGGATGTTGTAACTGAGGTGAGTGGGATGTTGTAACTGATCGGAGTGGGATGTTGTAACTGAGGGGAGTGGGATGTTGTAACTGAGAGGAGAGGGATGTTGTGACTGAGGGGTTAGGAATGTTGTAACTGAGGGGAGTGGGATGTTGTAATTGAGGGGAGTGGGATTTTCTAACTGAGAGGTGTGGGATGTTGTGACTGAGGGGAGTGGGATGTTGAAACTGAGGGGAGCGGGATGTTGTAACTGAGAGGAGTGGTATGTTGTGACTGAGCGGAGTGGAATGTTGTGACTGAGGGAAGTGGGTTCTTGTATCTGAGCGGAGTGGGATGTTGTAACTGAGGGGAGTGCCATGTTGTAACTGAGAGGATTGGTTTTGTTGTAACTGAGGGGAGTGGGATGTTGTAACTGAGAGGAGTGGCATGTTGTGACTGAGGGGAGTGGGATGTTGTAACTGAAGGGAGTGGGATGTTGAAACTGAGAGGATTGGGATGTTGTGACTGAGAGGAGTGGGATGTTTTAACTGAGGGGAGTGGGATGTTCTAAATGAGGGGAGCGGGATGTTGTAAGTGAGGGGAGTGGGATGTTGTAACTGAGAGGAGTGGGATGTTGTAACTGAGGGGAGTGGAATGTTATAACTGAGGTGAGTGTGATGTTATGACTGAGGGGAGTGGGATGTTGTAACTGAGGGGTGTGGGATATTGTAACTGAGGGGAGTGGGATGTTATGACTGAGGGGTGTGGGATTTTGTAACTGAGAGGACTGCGATGTAGTAACTGAGGGGTGTGGGATGTTGTAAATGAGGGGAGTGGGATGTTGTAACTGTGGGGAGTGGGATGTTGTAACTGAGAGGAGTGGGATGTTGTAACTGAGGGGTGTGGGATATTGTAACTGAGGGCAGTGGGATGTTATGACTAAGGGGAGTGGGATGTTGTAACTGAGAGGAGTGGGATGTTGTAACTGAGGGGAGTGGGATGTTGTAACTGAGAGGATTGGGATGTTGTAACTGAGAGGAGTGGTATGTTGTGACTGAGGGGAGTGGGATGTTGTGACTGAGGGAAGTGGGTTCTTGTATCTGAGCGGAGTGGGATGTTGTAACTGTGGGGAGTGCCATGTTGTAACTGAGAGGATTGGTTTTGTTGTAACTGAGGGGAGTTGGATTTTGTAACTGAGAGGAGTGGCATGTTGTGACTGAGGGGAGTGGGATGTTGTAACTGAGTGGAGTGGGATGTTGTAACTGAGAGGACTGCGATGTAGTAACTGAGGGGTGTGGGATGTTGTAACTGAGGGGAGTGGGATGTTGTAACTGAGAGGAGTGGGATGTTGTAACTGTGGGGAGTGGGATGTTGTAACTGAGAGGAGTGGGATGTTGTAACTGAGAGGAGTGGGATGTTGTAACTGAGGGGTGTGGGATATTGTAACTGAGGGCAGTGGGATGTTATGACTAAGGGGATTGGGATGTTGTGACTGAGAGGAGTGGGATGTTTTAACTGAGGGGAGTGGAATGTTCTAAATGAGGGGAGTGGGATGTTGTAAGTGAGGGGATTGGGATGTTGTAACTGAGAGGAGTGGGATGTTGTAACTGAGGGGAGTGGAATGTTGTAACTGAGGGGTGTGGGATATTGTAACTGAGGGCAGCGGGATGTTATGACTAAGGGGAGTGGCATGTTGTAACTGAGGGGATTGGGATGTTGTAACTGAGAGGAGTGGGATGTTGAAACTGAGGGGTGTGGGATGTTGTAACTGAGGGGAGTGGGATGTTGTGACTGTGGGGAGTGGGATGTTATGACTGAGGGGAGTGGGATGTTGTAACTGAGGGGATTGGGATGTTGTAACTGAGAGGAGTGGGATGCTGAAACTTAGGTGTGCGGTATTTTGTAACTGAGGGGTGTGGGATGTTGTAACTGAGGGGAGTGGTATGTTATAACTGAGGGGTGTGGGATGTTTTAACTGAGGGGTGTGGGATGTTGTAACTGAGGGGAGTGGGGTGTTGTAACTGAGGGGAGTGGGATGTTGTAACTGAGAGGAGTGGGATTTTGTGACAGAGGCGAGTGGGATGTTGTGACTGAGGGGCGTGGGATGTTGCAACTGAGGGGAGTGGGATGTTGTAACTGAGGTGAGTGGGATGTTGTAACTGATCGGAGTGGGATGTTGTAACTGAGGGGAGTGGGATGTTGTAACTGAGAGGAGAGGGATGTTGTAACTGAGGGGTTAGGAATGTTGTAACTGAGGGGAGTGGGATGTTGTAATTGAGGGGAGTGGGATTTTCTAACTGAGAGGTGTGGGATGTTGTGACTGAGGGGAGTGGGATGTTGTAACTGAGAGGAGTGGTATGTTGTGACTGAGGGGAGTGGGATGTTGTGACTGAGGGGAGTGGGATGTTGTGACTGAGGGAAGTGGGTTCTTGTATCTGAGCGGAGTGGGATGTTGTAACTGTGGGGAGTGCCATGTTGTAACTGAGAGGATTGGTTTTGTTGTAACTGAGGGGAGTGGTATGTTGTGACTGAGGGGAGTGGGATGTTGTGACTGAGGGAAGTGGGTTCTTGTATCTGAGCGGAGTGGGATGTTGTAACTGTGGGGAGTGCCACGTTGTAACTGAGAGGATTGGTTTTGTTGTAACTGAGGGGAGTGGGATTTTGTAACTGAGAGGAGTGGCATGTTGTGACTGAGGGGTGTGGGATATTGTAACTGAGGGCAGTGGGATGTTATGACTAAGGGTATTGGGATGTTGTGACTGAGAGGAGTGGGATGCTGAAACTTAGGTGTGCGGGATTTTGTAACTGAGGGGTGTGGGATGTTGTAACTGAGGGGAGTGGTATGTTATAACTGAGGGGTGTGGGATGTTTTAACTGAGGGGTGTGGGATGTTGTAACTGAGGGGAGTGGGGTGTTGTAACTGAGGGGAGTGGGATGTTGTAACTGAGAGGAGTGGGATTTTGTGACAGAGGCGAGTGGGATGTTGTGACTGAGGGACGTGGGATGTTGCAACTGAGGGGTGTGGGATATTGTAACTGAGAGGACTGCGATGTAGTAACTGAGGGGTGTGGGATGTTGTAACTGAGGGGAGTGGGATGTTGTAACTGAGAGAAGTGGGATGTTGTAACTGTGGGGAGTGGGATGTTGTAACTGAGAGGAGTGGGATGTTGTAACTGAGAGGAGTGGGATGTTGTAACTGAGGGGTGTGGGATATTGTAACTGAGGGCAGTGGGATGTTATGACTAAGGGGATTGGGATGTTGTGACTGAGAGGAGTGGGATGTTTTAACTGAGGGGAGTGGAATGTTCTAAATGAGGGGAGTGGGATGTTGTAAGTGAGGGGATTGGGATGTTGTAACTGAGAGGCGTGGGATGTTGTAACTGAGGGGAGTGGAATGTTGTAACTGAGGGGTGTGGGATATTGTAACTGAGGGCAGCGGGATGTTATGACTAAGGGGAGTGGCATGTTGTAACTGAGGGGATTGGGATGTTGTAACTGAGAGGAGTGGGATGTTGAAACTGAGGGGTGTGGGATGTTGTAACTGAGGGGAGTGGGATGTTGTGACTGTGGGGAGTGGGATGTTATGACTGAGGGGAGTGGGATGTTGTAACTGAGGGGATTGGGATGAAGTAACTGAGAGGAGTGGGATGCTGAAACTTAGGTGTGCGGTATTTTGTAACTGAGGGGTGTGGGATGTTGTAACTGAGGGGAGTGGTATGTTATAACTGAGGGGTGTGGGATGTTTTAACTGAGGGGTGTGGGATGTTGTAACTGAGGGGAGTGGGGTGTTGTAACTGAGGGGAGTGGGATGTTGTAACTGAGAGGAGTGGGATTTTGTGACAGAGGCGAGTGGGATGTTGTGACTGAGGGGCGTGGGATGTTGCAACTGAGGGGAGTGGGATGTTGTAACTGAGGTGAGTGGGATGTTGTAACTGATCGGAGTGGGATGTTGTAACTGAGGGGAGTGGGATGTTGTAACTGAGAGGAGAGGGATGTTGTAACTGAGGGGTTAGGAATGTTGTAACTGAGGGGAGTGGGATGTTGTAATTGAGGGGAGTGGGATTTTGTAACTGAGAGGTGTGGGATGTTGTGACTGAGGGGAGTGGGATGTTGTAACTGAGAGGAGTGGTATGTTGTGACTGAGGGGAGTGGGATGTTGTGACTGAGGGAAGTGGGTTCTTGTATCTGAGCGGAGTGGGATGTTGTAACTGTGGGGAGTGCCATGTTGTAACTGAGAGGATTGGTTTTGTTGTAACTGAGGGGAGTGGGATTTTGTAACTGAGAGGAGTGGCATGTTGTGACTGAGGGGAGTGGGATGTTGTAACTGAAGGGAGTGGGATGTTGAAACTGAGAGGATTGGGATGTTGTGACTGAGAGGAGTGGGATGTTTTAACTGAGGGGAGTGGGATGTTCTAAATGAGGGGAGCGGGATGTTGTAAGTGAGGGGAGTGGGATGTTGTAACTGAGAGGAGTGGGATGTTGTAACTGAGGGGAGTGGAATGTAGTAACTGAGGTGTGTGGGATATTGTAACTGAGGGCAGCGGGATGTTATGACTAAGGGGAGTGGCATGTTGTAACTGAGGGGATTGGGATGTTGTAACTGAGAGGAGTGGGATGTTGAAACTGAGGGGTGTGGGATGTTGTAACTGAGGGGAGTGGGATGTTGTGACTGTGGGGAGTGGGATGTTATGACTGAGGGGAGTGGGATGTTGTAACTGAGGGGATTGGGATGTTGTAACTGAGAGGAGTGGGATGCTGAAACTTAGGTGTGCGGGATTTTGTAACTGAGGGGTGTGGGATGTTGTAACTGAGGGGAGTGGTATGTTATAACTGAGGGGTGTGGGATGTTTTAACTGAGGGGTGTGGGATGTTGTAACTGAGGGGAGTGGGGTGTTGTAACTGAGGGGAGTGGGATGTTGTAACTGAGAGGAGTGGGATTTTGTGACAGAGGCGAGTGGGATGTTGTGACTGAGGGACGTGGGATGTTGCAACTGAGGGGAGTGGGATGTTGTAACTGAGGTGAGTGGGATGTTGTAACTGATCGGAGTGGGATGTTGTAACTGAGGGGAGTGGGATGTTGTAACTGAGAGGAGAGGGATGTTGTGACTGAGGGGTTAGGAATGTTGTAACTGAGGGGAGTGGGATGTTGTAATTGAGGGGAGTGGGATTTTCTAACTGAGAGGTGTGGGATGTTGTGACTGAGGGGAGTGGGATGTTGAAACTGAGGGGAGCGGGATGTTGTAACTGAGAGGAGTGGTATGTTGTGACTGAGCGGAGTGGAATGTTGTGACTGAGGGAAGTGGGTTCTTGTATCTGAGCGGAGTGGGATGTTGTAACTGAGGGGAGTGCCATGTTGTAACTGAGAGGATTGGTTTTGTTGTAACTGAGGGGAGTGGGATTTTGTAACTGAGAGGAGTGGCATGTTGTGACTGAGGGGAGTGGGATGTTATAACTGAGGTGAGTGTGATGTTATGACTGAGGGGAGTGGGATGTTGTAACTGAGGGGTGTGGGATATTGTAACTGAGGGGAGTGGGATGTTATGACTGAGGGGTGTGGGATTTTGTAACTGAGAGGACTGCGATGTAGTAACTGAGGGGTGTGGGATGTTGTAAATGAGGGGAGTGGGATGTTGTAACTGTGGGGAGTGGGATGTTGTAACTGAGAGGAGTGGGATGTTGTAACTGAGGGGTGTGGGATATTGTAACTGAGGGCAGTGGGATGTTATGACTAAGGGGAGTGGGATGTTGTAACTGAGAGGAGTGGGATGTTGTAACTGAGGGGAGTGGGATGTTGTAACTGAGAGGATTGGGATGTTGTAACTGAGAGGAGTGGTATGTTGTGACTGAGGGGAGTGGGATGTTGTGACTGAGGGAAGTGGGTTCTTGTATCTGAGCGGAGTGGGATGTTGTAACTGTGGGGAGTGCCATGTTGTAACTGAGAGGATTGGTTTTGTTGTAACTGAGGGGAGTTGGATTTTGTAACTGAGAGGAGTGGCATGTTGTGACTGAGGGGAGTGGGATGTTGTAACTGAGTGGAGTGGGATGTTGTAACTGAGGGGAGTGGGATGTTGTAATTGAGGGGAGTGGGATTTTCTAACTGAGAGGTGTGGGATGTTGTGACTGAGGGGAGTGGGATGTTGTAACTGAGAGGAGTGGTATGTTGTGACTGAGGGGAGTGGGATGTTGTGACTGAGGGAAGTGGGTTCTTGTATCTGAGCGGAGTGGGATGTTGTAACTGTGGGGAGTGCCATGTTGTAACTGAGAGGATTGGTTTTGTTGTAACTGAGGGGAGTGGGATTTTGTAACTGAGAGGAGTGGCATGTTGTGACTGAGGGGAGTGGGATGTTGTAACTGAAGGGAGTGGGATGTTGAAACTGAGAGGATTGGGATGTTGTGACTGAGAGGAGTGGGATGTTTTAACTGAGGGGAGTGGGATGTTCTAAATGAGGGGAGCGGGATGTTGTAAGTGAGGGGAGTGGGATGTTGTAACTGAGAGGAGTGGGATGTTGTAACTGAGGGGAGTGGAATGTTATAACTGAGGTGAGTGTGATGTTATGACTGAGGGGAGTGGGATGTTGTAACTGAGGGGTGTGGGATATTGTAACTGAGGGGAGTGGGATGTTATGACTGAGGGGTGTGGGATTTTGTAACTGAGAGGACTGCGATGTAGTAACTGAGGGGTGTGGGATGTTGTAAATGAGGGGAGTGGGATGTTGTAACTGTGGGGAGTGGGATGTTGTAACTGAGAGGAGTGGGATGTTGTAACTGAGGGGTGTGGGATATTGTAACTGAGGGCAGTGGGATGTTATGACTAAGGGGAGTGGGATGTTGTAACTGAGAGGAGTGGGATGTTGTAACTGAGGGGAGTGGGATGTTGTAACTGAGAGGATTGGGATGTTGTAACTGAGAGGAGTGGTATGTTGTGACTGAGGGGAGTGGGATGTTGTGACTGAGGGAAGTGGGTTCTTGTATCTGAGCGGAGTGGGATGTTGTAACTGTGGGGAGTGCCATGTTGTAACTGAGAGGATTGGTTTTGTTGTAACTGAGGGGAGTTGGATTTTGTAACTGAGAGGAGTGGCATGTTGTGACTGAGGGGAGTGGGATGTTGTAACTGAGTGGAGTGGGATGTTGTAACTGAGAGGACTGCGATGTAGTAACTGAGGGGTGTGGGATGTTGTAACTGAGGGGAGTGGGATGTTGTAACTGAGAGGAGTGGGATGTTGTAACTGTGGGGAGTGGGATGTTGTAACTGAGAGGAGTGGGATGTTGTAACTGAGAGGAGTGGGATGTTGTAACTGAGGGGTGTGGGATATTGTAACTGAGGGCAGTGGGATGTTATGACTAAGGGGATTGGGATGTTGTGACTGAGAGGAGTGGGATGTTTTAACTGAGGGGAGTGGAATGTTCTAAATGAGGGGAGTGGGATGTTGTAAGTGAGGGGATTGGGATGTTGTAACTGAGAGGAGTGGGATGTTGTAACTGAGGGGAGTGGAATGTTGTAACTGAGGGGTGTGGGATATTGTAACTGAGGGCAGCGGGATGTTATGACTAAGGGGAGTGGCATGTTGTAACTGAGGGGATTGGGATGTTGTAACTGAGAGGAGTGGGATGTTGAAACTGAGGGGTGTGGGATGTTGTAACTGAGGGGAGTGGGATGTTGTGACTGTGGGGAGTGGGATGTTATGACTGAGGGGAGTGGGATGTTGTAACTGAGGGGATTGGGATGTTGTAACTGAGAGGAGTGGGATGCTGAAACTTAGGTGTGCGGTATTTTGTAACTGAGGGGTGTGGGATGTTGTAACTGAGGGGAGTGGTATGTTATAACTGAGGGGTGTGGGATGTTTTAACTGAGGGGTGTGGGATGTTGTAACTGAGGGGAGTGGGGTGTTGTAACTGAGTGGAGTGGGATGTTGTAACTGAGAGGAGTGGGATTTTGTGACAGAGGCGAGTGGGATGTTGTGACTGAGGGGCGTGGGATGTTGCAACTGAGGGGAGTGGGATGTTGTAACTGAGGTGAGTGGGATGTTGTAACTGATCGGAGTGGGATGTTGTAACTGAGGGGAGTGGGATGTTGTAACTGAGAGGAGAGGGATGTTGTAACTGAGGGGTTAGGAATGTTGTAACTGAGGGGAGTGGGATGTTGTAATTGAGGGGAGTGGGATTTTCTAACTGAGAGGTGTGGGATGTTGTGACTGAGGGGAGTGGGATGTTGTAACTGAGAGGAGTGGTATGTTGTGACTGAGGGGAGTGGGATGTTGTGACTGAGGGAAGTGGGTTCTTGTATCTGAGCGGAGTGGGATGTTGTAACTGTGGGGAGTGCCATGTTGTAACTGAGAGGATTGGTTTTGTTGTAACTGAGGGGAGTGGGATTTTGTAACTGAGAGGAGTGGCATGTTGTGACTGAGGGGAGTGGGATGTTGTAACTGAAGGGAGTGGGATGTTGAAACTGAGAGGATTGGGATGTTGTGACTGAGAGGAGTGGGATGTTTTAACTGAGGGGAGTGGGATGTTCTAAATGAGGGGAGCGGGATGTTGTAAGTGAGGGGAGTGGGATGTTGTAACTGAGAGGAGTGGGATGTTGTAACTGAGGGGAGTGGAATGTAGTAACTGAGGGGTGTGGGATATTGTAACTGAGGGCAGCGGGATGTTATGACTAAGGGGAGTGGCATGTTGTAACTGAGGGGATTGGGATGTTGTAACTGAGAGGAGTGGGATGTTGAAACTGAGGGGTGTGGGATGTTGTAACTGAGGGGAGTGGGATGTTGTGACTGTGGGGAGTGGTATGTTATAACTGAGGGGTGTGGGATGTTTTAACTGAGGGGTGTGGGATGTTGTAACTGAGGGGAGTGGGGTGTTGTAACTGAGGGGAGTGGGATGTTGTAACTGAGAGGAGTGGGATTTTGTGACAGAGGCGAGTGGGATGTTGTGACTGAGGGACGTGGGATGTTGCAACTGAGGGGTGTGGGATGTTGTAACTGAGGTGAGTGGGATGTTGTAACTGATCGGAGTGGGATGTTGTAACTGAGGGGAGTGGGATGTTGTAACTGAGAGGAGAGGGATGTTGTGACTGAGGGGTTTAGGAATGTTGTAACTGAGGGGAGTGGGATGTTGTAATTGAGGGGAGTGGGATTTTCTAACTGAGAGGTGTGGGATGTTGTGACTGAGGGGAGTGGGATGTTGAAACTGAGGGGAGCGGGATGTTGTAACTGAGAGGAGTGGTATGTTGTGACTGAGCGGAGTGGAATGTTGTGACTGAGGGAAGTGGGTTCTTGTATCTGAGCGGAGTGGGATGTTGTAACTGAGGGGAATGCCATGTTGTAACTGAGAGGATTGGTTTTGTTGTAACTGAGGGGAGTGGGATTTTGTAACTGAGAGGAGTGGCATGTTGTGACTGAGGGGAGTGGGATGTTATAACTGAGGTGAGTGTGATGTTATGACTGAGGGGAGTGGGATGTTGTAACTGAGGGGTGTGGGATATTGTAACTGAGGGGAGTGGGATGTTATGACTCAGGGGTGTGGGATTTTGTAACTGAGAGGACTGCGATGTAGTAACTGAGGGGTGTGGGATGTTGTAAATGAGGGGAGTGGGATGTTGTAACTGTGGGGAGTGGGATGTTGTAACTGAGAGGAGTGGGATGTTGTAACTGAGGGGTGTGGGATATTGTAACTGAGGGCAGTGGGATGTTATGACTAAGGGGAGTGGGATGTTGTAACTGAGAGGAGTGGGATGTTGTAACTGAGGGGAGTGGGATGTTGTAACTGAGAGGATTGGGATGTTGTAACTGAGAGGAGTGGTATGTTGTGACTGAGGGGAGTGGGATGTTGTGACTGAGGGAAGTGGGTTCTTGTATCTGAACGGAGTGGGATGTTGTAACTGTGGGGAGTGCCATGTTGTAACTGAGAGGATTGGTTTTGTTGTAACTGAGGGGAGTTGGATTTTGTAACTGAGAGGAGTGGCATGTTGTGACTGAGGGGAGTGGGATGTTGTAACTGAAGGGAGTGGGATGTTGTAACTGAGAGGAGTGGGATGTTGAAACTGAGGGGTGTGGGATGTTCTAAATGAGGGGAGTGGGATGTTGTAAGTGAGGGGAGTGGGATGTTGTAACTGAGAGGAGTGGGATGTTGTAACTGAGGGGAGTGGAATGTAGTAACTGAGGGGTGTGGGATATTGTAACTGAGGGCAGCGGGATGTTATGACTAAGGGGAGTGGCATGCTGTAACTGAGGGGATTGGGATGTTGTAACTGAGAGGAGTGGGATGTTGAAACTGAGGGGTGTGGGATGTTGTAAGTGAGGGGAGTGGGATGTTGTGACTGTGGGGAGTGGGATGTTATGACTGAGGGGAGTGGGATGTTGTAACTGAGGGGATTGGGATGTTGTAACTGAGAGGAGTGGGATGCTGAAACTTAGGTGTGCGGGATTTTGTAACTGAGGGGTGTGGGATGTTGTAACTGAGGGGAGTGGTATGTTATAACTGAGGGGTGTGGGATGTTATAACTGAGGGGTGTGGGATGTTTTAACTGAGGGGTGTGGGATGTTGTAACTGAGGGGAGTGGGGTGTTGTAACTGAGAGGAGTGGGATTTTGTGACAGAGGCGAGTGGGATGTTGTGACTGAGGGACGTGGGATGTTGCAACTGAGGGGAGTGGGATGTTGTAACTGAGGTGAGTGGGATGTTGTAACTGATCGGAGTGGGATGTTGTAACTGAGGGGAGTGGGATGTTGTAACTCAGAGGAGAGGGATGTTGTGACTGAGGGGTTAGGAATGTTGTAACTGAGGGGAGTGGGATGTTGTAATTGAGGGGAGTGGGATTTTCTAACTGAGAGGTGTGGGATGTTGTGACTGAGGGGAGTGGGATGTTGAAACTGAGGGGAGCGGGATGTTGTAACTGAGAGGAGTGGTATTTTGTGACTGAGGGGAGTGGGATGTTGTGACTGAGGAAAGTGGGTTCTTGTATCTGAGCGGAGTGGGATGTTGTAACTGAGGGGAGTGCCATGTTGTAACTGAGAGGATTGGTTTTGTTGTAACTGAGGGGAGTGGGATTTTGTAACTGAGAGGAGTGGCATGTTGTGACTGAGGGGAGTGGGATGTTATAACTGAGGTGAGTGTGATGTTATGACTGAGGGGAGTGGGATGTTGTAACTGAGGGGTGTGGGATATTGTAACTGAGGGGAGTGGGATGTTATGACTGAGGGGTGTGGGATGTTGTAACTGAGAGGACTGCGATGTAGTAACTGAGGGGTGTGGGATGTTGTAACTGAGGGGAGTGGGATGTTATGACTGAGGGGAGCGGGATGTTGTAACTGAGGGGTGTGGGATATTGTAACTGAGGGGAGTTTGATGTTATGACTGAGGGGAGTGGGATGTTGTAACTGAGAGGAGTGGGATGTTGTAACTGAGGGTTGTTGGATGTTGTAACTGAGTGGAGTGGGATGTTGTAACTGAGAGGACTGCGATGTAGTAACTGAGGGGTGTGGGATGTTGTAACTGAGGGGAGTGGGATGTTGTAACTGAGAGGAGTGGGATGTTGTAACTGTGGGGAGTGGGATGTTGTAACTGAGAGGAGTGGGATGTTGCAACTGAGAGGAGTGGGATGTTGTAACTGAGCGGTGTGGGATATTGTAACTGAGGGCAGTGGGATGTTATGACTAAGGGGATTGGGATGTTGTGACTGAGAGGAGTGGGATGTTTTAACTGAGGGGAGTGGAATGTTGTAACTGAGGGGTGTGGGATGTTGTAACTGAGAGGAGTGGGATGTTGTAACTGTGGGGAGTGGGATGTTGTAAGTGAGGGGATTGGGATGTTGTAACTGAGAAGAGTGGGATGTTGTAACTGAGGGGAGTGGAATGTTGTAACTGAGGGGTGTGGGATATTGTAACTGAGGGCAGCGGGATGTTATGACTAAGGGGAGTGGCATGTTGTAACTGAGGGGATTGGGATGTTGTAACTGAGAGGAGTGGGATGTTGAAACTGAGGGGTGTGGGATGTTGTAACTGAGGGGAGTGGGATGTTGTGACTGTGGGGAGTGGGATGTTATGACTGAGGGGAGTGGGATGTTGTAACTGAGGGGATTGGGATGAAGTAACTGAGAGGAGTGGGATGCTGAAACTTAGGTGTGCGGTATTTTGTAACTGAGGGGTGTGGGATGTTGTAACTGAGGGGAGTGGTATGTTATAACTGAGGGGTGTGGGATGTTTTAACTGAGGGGTGTGGGATGTTGTAACTGAGGGGAGTGGGGTGTTGTAACTGAGGGGAGTGGAATGTTGTAACTGAGAGGAGTGGGATTTTGTGACAGAGGCGAGTGGGATGTTGTGACTGAGGGGCGTGGGATGTTGCAACTGAGGGGAGTGGGATGTTGTAACTGAGGTGAGTGGGATGTTGTAACTGATCGGAGTGGGATGTTGTAACTGAGGGGAGTGGGATGTTGTAACTGAGAGGAGAGGGATGTTGTAACTGAGGGGTTAGGAATGTTGTAACTGAGGGGAGTGGGATGTTGTAATTGAGGGGAGTGGGATTTTGTAACTGAGAGGTGTGGGATGTTGTGACTGAGGGGAGTGGGATGTTGTAACTGAGAGGAGTGGTATGTTGTGACTGAGGGGAGTGGGATGTTGTGACTGAGGGAAGTGGGTTCTTGTATCTGAGCGGAGTGGGATGTTGTAACTGTGGGGAGTGCCATGTTGTAACTGAGAGGATTGGTTTTGTTGTAACTGAGGGGAGTGGGATTTTGTAACTGAGAGGAGTGGCATGTTGTGACTGAGGGGAGTGGGATGTTGTAACTGAAGGGAGTGGATGTTGAAACTGAGAGGATTGGGATGTTGTGACTGAGAGGAGTGGGATGTTTTAACTGAGGGGAGTGGGATGTTCTAAATGAGGGGAGTGGGATGTTGTAAGTGAGGGGAGTGGGATGTTGTAACTGAGAGGAGTGGGATGTTGTAACTGAGGGGAGTGGAATGTAGTAACTGAGGGGTGTGAGATATTGTAACTGAGGGCAGCGGGATGTTATGACTAAGGGGAGTGGCATGTTGTAACTGAGGGGATTGGGATGTTGTAACTGAGAGGAGTGGGATGTTGAAACTGAGGGGTGTGGGATGTTGTAACTGAGGGGAGTGGGATGTTGTGACTGTGGGGAGTGGGATGTTATGACTGAGGGGAGTGGGATGTTGTAACTGAGGGGATTGGGATGTTGTAACTGAGAGGAGTGGGATGCTGAAACTTAGGTGTGCGGGATTTTGTAACTGAGGGGTGTGGGATGTTGTAACTGAGGGGAGTGGTATGTTATAACTGAGGGGTGTGGGATGTTTTAACTGAGGGGTGTGGGATGTTGTAACTGAGGGGAGTGGGGTGTTGTAACTGAGGGGAGTGGGATGTTGTAACTGAGAGCAGTGGGATTTTGTGACAGAGGCGAGTGGGATGTTGTGACTGAGGGACGTGGGATGTTGCAACTGAGGGGAGTGGGATGTTGTAACTGAGGTGAGTGGGATGTTGTAACTGATCGGAGTGGGATGTTGTAACTGAGGGGAGTGGGATGTTGTAACTGAGAGGAGAGGGTTGTTGTGACTGAGGGGTTAGGAATGTTGTAACTGAGGGGAGTGGGATGTTGTAATTGAGGGGAGTGGGATTTTCTAACTGAGAGGTGTGGGATGTTGTGACTGAGGGGAGTGGGATGTTGAAACTGAGGGGAGCGGGATGTTGTAACTGAGAGGAGTGGTATGTTGTGACTGAGCGGAGTGGAATGTTGTGACTGAGGGAAGTGGGTTCTTGTATCTGAGCGGAGTGGGATGTTGTAACTGAGGGGAGTGCCATGTTGTAACTGAGAGGATTGGTTTTGTTGTAACTGAGGGGAGTGGGATTTTGTAACTGAGAGGAGTGGCATGTTGTGACTGAGGTGAGTGGGATGTTGTAACTGATCGGAGTGGGATGTTGTAACTGAGGGGAGTGGGATGTTGTAACTGAGAGGAGAGGGATGTTGTAACTGAGGGGTTAGGAATGTTGTAACTGAGGGGAGTGGGATGTTGTAATTGAGGGGAGTGGGATTTTGTAACTGAGAGGTGTGGGATGTTGTGACTGAGGGGAGTGGGATGTTGTAACTGAGAGGAGTGGTATGTTGTGACTGAGGGGAGTGGGATGTTGTGACTGAGGGAAGTGGGTTCTTGTATCTGAGCGGAGTGGGATGTTGTAACTGTGGGGAGTGCCATGTTGTAACTGAGAGGATTGGTTTTGTTGTAACTGAGGGGAGTGGGATTTTGTAACTGAGAGGAGTGGCATGTTGTGACTGAGGGGAGTGGGATGTTGTAACTGAAGGGAGTGGGATGTTGAAACTGAGAGGATTGGGATGTTGTGACTGAGAGGAGTGGGATGTTTTAACTGAGGGGAGTGGGATGTTCTAAATGAGGGGAGTGGGATGTTGTAAGTGAGGGGAGTGGGATGTTGTAACTGAGAGGAGTGGGATGTTGTAACTGAGGGGAGTGGAATGTAGTAACTGAGGGGTGTGGGATATTGTAACTGAGGGCAGCGGGATGTTATGACTAAGGGTAGTGGCATGTTGTAACTGAGGGGATTGGGATGTTGTAACTGAGAGGAGTGGGATGTTGAAACTGAGGGGTGTGGGATGTTGTAACTGAGGGGAGTGGGATGTTGTGACTGTGGGGAGTGGGATGTTATGACTGAGGGGAGTGGGATGTTGTAACTGAGGGGATTGGGATGTTGTAACTGAGAGGAGTGGGATGCTGAAACTTAGGTGTGCGGGATTTTGTAACTGAGGGGTGTGGGATGTTGTAACTGAGGGGAGCGGTATGTTATAACTGAGGGGTGTGGGATGTTTTAACTGAGGGGTGTGGGATGTTGTAACTGAGGGGAGTGGGGTGTTGTAACTGAGGGGAGTGGGATGTTGTAACTGAGAGGAGTGGGATTTTGTGACAGAGGCGAGTGGGATGTTGTGACTGAGGGACGTGGGATGTTGCAACTGAGGGGAGTGGGATGTTGTAACTGAGGTGAGTGGGATGTTGTAACTGATCGGAGTGGGATGTTGTAACTGAGGGGAGTGGGATGTTGTAACTGAGAGGAGAGGGTTGTTGTGACTGAGGGGTTAGGAATGTTGTAACTGAGGGGAGTGGGATGTTGTAATTGAGGGGAGTGGGATTTTCTAACTGAGAGGTGTGGGATGTTGTGACTGAGGGGAGTGGGATGTTGAAACTGAGGGGAGCGGGATGTTGTAACTGAGAGGAGTGGTATGTTGTGACTGAGCGGAGTGGAATGTTGTGACTGAGGGAAGTGGGTTCTTGTATCTGAGCGGAGTGGGATGTTGTAACTGAGGGGAGTGCCATGTTGTAACTGAGAGGATTGGTTTTGTTGTAACTGAGGGGAGTGGGATTTTGTAACTGAGAGGAGTGGCATGTTGTGACTGAGGGGAGTGGGATGTTATAACTGAGGTGAGTGTGATGTTATGACTGAGGGGAGTGGGATGTTGTAACTGAGGGGAGTGGGATATTGTAACTGAGGGGAGTGGGATGTTATGACTGAGGGGTGTGGGATTTTGTAACTGAGAGGACTGCGATGTAGTAACTGAGGGGTGTGGGATGTTGTAAATGAGGGGAGTGGGATGTTGTAACTGTGGGGAGTGGGATGTTGTAACTGAGAGGAGTGGGATGTTGTAACTGAGGGGTGTGGGATATTGTAACTGAGGGCAGTGGGATGTTATGACTAAGGGGAGTGGGATGTTGTAACTGAGAGGAGTGGGATGATGTAACTGAGGGGAGTGGGATGTTGTAACTGAGAGGATTGGGATGTTGTAACTGAGAGGAGTGGTATGTTGTGACTGAGGGGAGTGGGATGTTGTGACTGAGGGAAGTGGGTTCTTGTATCTGAGCGGAGTGGGATGTTGTAACTGTGGGGAGTGCCATGTTGTAACTGAGAGGATTGGTTTTGTTGTAACTGAGGGGAGTTGGATTTTGTAACTGAGAGGAGTGGCATGTTGTGATTGAGGGGAGTGGGATGTTGTAACTGAAGGGAGTGGGATGTTGTAACTGAGAGGATTGGGATGTTGTGACTGAGAGGAGTGGGATGTTTTAACTGAGGGGAGTGGGATGTTCTAAATGAGGGGAGTGGGATGTTGTAAGTGAGGGGAGTGGGATGTTGTAACTGAGAGGAGTGGGATGTTGTAACTGAGGGGAGTGGAATGTAGTAACTGAGGGGTGTGGGATATTGTAACTGAGGGCAGCGGGATGTTATGACTAAGGGGAGTGGCATGCTGTAACTGAGGGGATTGGGATGTTGTAACTGAGAGGAGTGGGATGTTGAAACTGAGGGGTGTGGGATGTTGTAACTGAGGGGAGTGGGATGTTGTGACTGTGGGGAGTGGGATGTTATGACTGAGGGGAGTGGGATGTTGTAACTGAGGGGATTGGGATGTTGTAACTGAGCGGAGTGGGATGCTGAAACTTAGGTGTGCGGGATTTTGTAACTGAGGGGTGTGGGATGTTGTAACTGAGGGGAGTGGTATGTTATAACAAAGGGGTGTGGGATGTTTTAACTGAGGGGTGTGGGATGTTGTAACTGAGGGGAGTGGGGTGTTGTAACTGAGGGGAGTGGGATGTTGTAACTGAGAGGAGTGGGATTTTGTGACAGAGGCGAGTGGGATGTTGTGACTGAGGGACGTGGGATGTTGCAACTGAGGGGAGTGGGATGTTGTAACTGAGGTGAGTGGGATGTTGTAACTGATCGGAGTGGGATGTTGTAACTGAGGGGAGTGGGATGTTGTAACTGAGAGGAGAGGGATGTTGTGACTGAAGGGTTAGGAATGTTGTAACTGAGGGGAGTGGGATGTTGTAATTGAGGGGAGTGGGATTTTCTAACTGAGAGGTGTGGGATGTTGTGACTGAGGGGAGTGGGATGTTGAAACTGAGGGGAGCGGGATGTTGTAACTGAGAGGAGTGGTATGTTGTGACTGAGCGGAGTGGAATGTTGTGACTGAGGGAAGTGGGTTCTTGTATCTGAGCGGAGTGGGATGTTGTAACTGAGGGGAGTGCCATGTTGTAACTGAGAGGATTGGTTTTGTTGTAACTGAGGGGAGTGGGATTTTGTAACTGAGAGGAGTGGCATGTTGTGACTGAGGGGAGTGGGATGTTATAACTGAGGTGAGTGTGATGTTATGACTGAGGGGAGTGGGATGTTGTAACTGAGGGGTGTGGGATATTGTAACTGAGGGGAGTGGGATGTTATGACTGAGGGGTGTGGGATTTTGTAACTGAGAGGACTGCGATGTAGTAACTGAGGGGTGTGGGATGTTGTAAATGAGGGGAGTGGGATGTTGTAACTGTGGGGAGCGGGATGTTGTAACTGAGAGGAGTGGGATGTTGTAACTGAGGGGTGTGGGATATTGTAACTGAGGGCAGTGGGATGTTATGACTAAGGGGAGTGGGATGTTGTAACTGAGAGGAGTGGGATGTTGTAACTGAGGGGAGTGGGATGTTGTAACTGAGAGGATTGGGATGTTGTGACTGAGGGGAGTGGGATGTTTTAACTGAGGGGAGTGGGATGTTCTAACTGAGTGGAGTGGGATGTTGTAAGTGAGGGGAGTGGGATGCTGAAACTTAGGTGTGCGGGATTTTGTAACTGAGGGGTGTGGGATGTTGTAACTGAGGGGAGTGGTATGTTATAACTGAGGGGTGTGGGATGTTTTAACTGAGGGGTGTGGGATGTTGTAACTGAGGGGAGTGGGGTGTTGTAACTGAGGGGCGTGGGATGTTGTAACTGAGAGGAGTGGGATTTTGTGACAGAGGCGAGTGGGATGTTGTGACTGAGGGTCGTGGGATGTTGCAACTGAGGGGAGTGGGATGTTGTAACTGAGGTGAGTGGGATGTTGTAACTGATCGGAGTGGGATGTTGTAACTGAGGGGTGTGGGATGTTGTAACTGAGGGGAGTGGTATGTTATAACTGAGGGGTGTGGGATGTTTTAACTGAGGGGTGTGGGATGTTGTAACTGAGGGGAGTGGGGTGTTGTAACTGAGGGGAGTGGGATGTTGTAACTGAGGGGAGTGGGATGTTGTAAGTGAGGGGATTGGGATGTTGTAACTGAGAGGAGTGGGATGTTTTAACTGAGGGGAGTGGAATGTTGTAACTGAGGGGTGTGGGATATTGTAACTGAGGGCAGCGGGATGTTATGACTAAGGGGAGTGGCATGTTGTAACTGAGGGGATTGGGATGTTGTAACTGAGAGGAGTGGGATGTTGAAACTGAGGGGTGTGGGATGTTGTAATTGAGGGGAGTGGGATTTTGTAACTGAGAGGTGTGGGATGTTGTGACTGAGGGGAGTGGGATGTTGAAACTGAGGGGAGCGGGATGTTGTAACTGAGAGGAGTGGTATTTTGTGACTGAGGGGAGTGGGATGTTGTGACTGAGGGAAGTGGGTTCTTGTATCTGAGCGGAGTGGGATGTTGTAACTGAGGGGAGTGCCATGTTGTAACTGAGAGGATTGGTTTTGTTGTAACTGAGGGGAGTGGGATTTTGTAACTGAAAGGAGTGGCATGTTGTGACTGAGGGGAGTGGGATGTTATAACTGAGGTGAGTGTGATGTTATGACTGAGGGGAGTGGGATGTTGTAACTGAGGGGTGTGGGATATTGTGACTGAGGGGAGTGGGATGTTATGACTGAGGGGTGTGGGATGTTGTAACTGAGAGGTCTGCGATGTAGTAACTGAGGGGTGTGGGATGTTGTAACTGAGGGGAGTGGGATGTTATGACTGAGGGGAGCCGGATGTTGTAACTGAGAGGAGTGGTATTTTGTGACTGAGGGGAGTGGGATGTTGTGACTGAGGGAAGTGGGTTCTTGTATCTGAGCGGAGTGGGATGTTGTAACTGAGGGGAGTGCCATGTTGTAATTGAGAGGATTGGTTTTGTTGTAACTGAGGGGAGTGGGATTTTGTAACTGAGAGGAGTGGCATGTTGTGACTGAGGGGAGTGGGATGTTATAACTGAGGTGAGTGTGATGTTATGACTGAGGGGAGTGGGATGTTGTAACTGAGGGGTGTGGGATATTGTAACTGAGGGGAGTGGGATGTTATGACTGAGGGGTGTGGGATGTTGTAACTGAGAGGACTGCGATGTAGTAACTGAGGGGTGTGGGATGTTGTAACTGAGGGGAGTGGGATGTTATGACTGAGGGGAGCGGGATGTTGTAACTGAGGGGTGTGGGATATTGTAACTGAGGGGAGTTTGATGTTATGACTGAGGGGAGTGGGATGTTGTAACTGAGAGGAGTGGGATGTTGTAACTGAGGGGAGTTGGATGTTGTAACTGAGTGGAGTGGGATGTTGTAACTGAGAGGACTGCGATGTAGTAACTGAGGGGTGTGGGATGTTGTAACTGAGGGGAGTGGGATGTTGTAACTGAGAGGAGTGGGATGTTGTAACTGTGGGGAGTGGGATGTTGTAACTGAGAGGAGTGGGATGTTGTAACTGAGAGGAGTGGGATGTTGTAACTGAGGGGTGTGGGATATTGTAACTGAGGGCAGTGGGATGTTATGACTAAGGGGAGTGGGATGTTGTAACGGAGAGGAGTGGGATGTTGTAACTGAGGGGAGTGGGATGTTGTAACTGAGAGGATTGGGATGTTGTGACTGAGAGGAGTGGGATGTTTTAACTGAGGGGAGTGGGATGTTCTAAATGAGGGGAGTGGGATGTTGTAAGTGAGGGGATTGGGATGTTGTAACTGAGAGGAGTGGGATGTTTTAACTGAGGGGAGTGGAATGTTGTAACTGAGGGGTGTGGGATATTGTAACTGAGGGCAGCGGGATGTTATGACTAAGGGGAGTGGCATGTTGTAACTGAGGGGATTGGGATGTTGTAACTGAGAGGAGTGGGATGTTGAAACTGAGGGGTGTGGGATGTTGTAACTGAGGGGAGTGGGATGTTGTGACTGTGGGGAGTGGGATGTTATGACTGAGGGGAGTGGGATGTTGTAACTGAGGGGATTGGGATGTTGTAACTGAGAGGTGTGGGATGCTGAAACTTAGGTGTGCGGGATTTTGTAACTGAGGGGTGTGGGATGTTGTAACTGAGGGGAGTGGTATGTTATAACTGAGGGGTGTGGGATGTTTTAACTGAGGGGTGTGGGATGTTGTAACTGAGGGGAGTGGGGTGTTGTAACTGAGGGGAGTGAGATGTTGTAACTGAGAGGAGTGGGATTTTGTGACAGAGGCGAGTGGGATGTTGTGACTGAGGGTCGTGGGATGTTGCAACTGAGGGGAGTGGGATGTTGTAACTGAGGTGAGTGGGATGTTGTAACTGATCGGAGTGGGATGTTGTAACTGAGGGGAGTGGGATGTTGTAACTGAGAGGAGAGGGATGTTGTAACTGAGGGGTTAGGAATGTTGTAACTGAGGGGAGTGGGATGTTGTAATTGAGGGGAGTGGGATTTTGTAACTGAGAGGTGTGGGATGTTGTGACTGAGGGGAGTGGGATGTTGAAACTGAGGGGAGCGGGATGTTGTAACTGAGAGGAGTGGTATGTTGTGACTGAGGGGAGTGGGATGTTGTGACTGAGGGAAGTGGGTTCTTGTATCTGAGCGGAGTGGGATGTTGTAACTGTGGGGAGTGCCATGTTGTAACTGAGAGGATTGGTTTTGTTGTAACTGAGGGGAGTGGGATTTTGTAACTGAGAGGAGTGGCATGTTGTGACTGAGGGGAGTGGGATGTTGTAACTGAAGGGAGTGGGATGTTGTAACTGAGAGGATTGGGATGTTGTGACTGAGAGGAGTGGGATGTTTTAACTGAGGGGAGTGGGATGTTCTAAATGAGGGGAGTGGAATGTTGTAACTGAGGGGATTGGGATGTTGTAACTGAGAGGAGTGGGATGTTGAAACTGAGGGGTGTGGGATGTTGAAACCGAGGGGTGTGGGATGTTGTAACTGAGGGGAGTGGGATGTTGTGACTGAGGGGATTCGGATGTTGTAACTGAGAGGAGTGGGATGTTGAAACTTAGGTGTGCGGGATGTTGTAACTGAGGGGTGTGGGATGTTGTAACTGAGGGGAGTGGGATGTTGTAACTGAGAGGAGTGGGATGTTGTAACTGAGGGGAGTGGGATGTTGTAACTGAGAGGAGTGGGATGTTGTGACAGAGGGGAGTGGGATGTTGTAACTGAGGGGAGTGGGATGTTGTAACTGAGTGGAGTGGGATGTTTTAACTGAGCGTAGTGGGATGTTGTATCTGAGGGGAGTGGGATGTTGCAACTGAGTGGTGTGGGATGTTGTAACTTAGGGGTGTGGGGTGTTTTAACTGAGGGGTGTGGAATGTTGTAACTGAGGGGAGTGGGATGTTGTAACTGAGAGGCGTGGGATGTTCTGACTGAGGGGAGTGGGATGTTGTGACTGAGGGGAGTGGGATGTTGTGACTGAGAGGAGTGGGATGTTGTAACTGAGGGGTGTGAGTTGTTCTATATGAGGGGTGTGGGATGCTGTAACTGAGAGGAGTGGGATGTTGTATCTGAGGGGTGTGGGATGTTTTAACTGAGGGGAGTGGGATGTTGTAACTGAGGGGAGTGGGATGTTGTAACTGAGTGGTGTGGGATGTTGTACCTTAGGGGTGTGGGGTGTTTTAACTGAGGGGTGTGGCATGTTGTAACTGAGGGGAGTGGGATGTTGTTACTGAGGTGTGTGGGAGGTTGTAACTGAGAGGAGTAGGATGTTGTAACTGAGGGGAGTGGGATGTTTTAACTGAGATGAGTGGGATGTTGTAACTGAGGGTAGTGGGATGTCGTAACTGAGTGGTGTGGGATGTTGTAACTTAGGGGTGTGGGGTATTTTAACTGAGGGGTGTGGCATGTTGTAACTGAGGGGAGTGGGATGTTGTAAATGAGAGCCGTGGGATGTTCTGACTGAGGGGAGTGGGATGTTGCGACTGAGAGGAGTGGGATGTTGTAACTGAGGGGTGTGGGTTGTTGTAACTGAGGGGTGTGGGATGTTGTAACTGAGGGCAGTGGGATGTTGTAACTGAGAGGAGAGGGATGTTGTGACTGAGGGGTTAGGGATGTTGTAATTGAGGGGAGTGGGATGTTTTAATTGAGGGGAGAGGGATTTTGTAACTGAGAGGTGTGGGATGTTGTGACTGAGGGGAGTGGGATGTTGAAACTGAGGGGAGCGGGATGTTGTAACTGAGAGGAGTGGTATGTTGTGACTGAGGGGAGTGGGATGTTGTGACTGAGGGAAGTGGGATGTTGTAACTGAGCGGAGTGGGATGTTGTAACTGAGGGGAGTGGGATGTTGTAACTGAGAGTATTGGTTTTGTTGTAACTGAGGGGAGTGGGATGTTGTAACTGAGAGGATTGGGATGTTGTGACTGAGGGGAGTGGGATGTTATAACTGAGGTGAGTGTGATGTTATGACTGAGGGGAGTGGGATGTTGTAACTGAGGGGTGTGGGATATTGTAACTGAGGGGAGTGGGATGTTATGACTGAGGGGAGTGGGATGTTGTAACTGAGAGGAGTGGGATGTTGTAACTGAGGGGAGTTGGATGTTGTAACTGAGTGGAGTTGGATTTTGTAACTGAGAGGACTGCGATGTATTAACTGAGGGGTGTGGGATGTTGTAACTGAGGGGAGTGGGATGTTGTAACTGATAGGAGTGGGATGTTGTAACTGTGGGGAGTGGGATGTTGTAACTGAGAGGAGTGGGATGTTGTAACTGAGGGGAGTGGGATGTTGTAACTGAGGGGTGTGGGATATTGTAACTGAGGGCAGTGGGATGTTATGACTATGGGGTGTGGCATGTCGTAACTGAGGGGAGTGGGATGTTGTTACTGAGGGGTGTGTGATGTTGTAACTGAGAGGAGTAGGATGTTGTAACTGTGGGGAGTGGGATGTTTTAACTGGGAGGAGTGGGATGTTGTAACTGAGGGGAGTGGGATGCCGTAACTGAGTGGTGTGGGATGTTGTAACTTAGGGGTGTGGGGTGTTTTAACTGAGCGGTGTGGCATGTTGTAACTGAGGGGAGTGGGATGTTATAACTGAGAGGTGTGGGATGTTCTGACTGAGGGGAGTGGGATGTTGTGACTGAGGGGAGTGGGTTTTTGCGACTGAGAGGAGTGGGATGTTGTAACTGAGGGTTGTGGGTTGTTGTATATGAGGGGTTTTGGATGTTGTAACTGAGAGGAGTGGGATGTTGTAACTGAGGGGTGTGGGATGTTCTAACTGAGGGCAGTGGGATGTTGTAACTGAGAGGAGAGGGATGTTGTGACTGAGGGGTTAGGGATGTTGTAATTGAGGGGAGTGCGATGTTGTAATTGAGGGGAGTGGGATTTTGTAACTGAGAGGTGTGGGATGTTGTGACTGAGAGGAGTGGGACGTTGTAACTGAGGGGTGTGGGATGTTCTAACTGAGGGCAGTGGGATGTTGTAACTGAGAGGAGAGGGATGTTGTGACTGAGGGGTGTGGGATGTTGTAACTGAGGGGAGTGGTATGTTGTAACTGAGGGGTGTGGGATGTTTTAACTGAGGGGTGTGGGATGTTGTAACTGAGGGGAGTGGGGTGTTGTAACTGAGGGGAGTGGGATGTTGTAACTGAGAGGAGTGGCATTTTGTGACAGAGGGGAGTGGGATGTTGTGACTGAGGGTCGTGGGGTGTTGCAACTGAGGGGAGTGGGATGCTGTAACTGAGGGGAGTGGGATGTTGTAACTGATCGGATTGGGATGCTGTAACTGAGGGGAGTGGGATGTTGTAACTGAGAGGAGTGGGATGTTGTGACAGAGGGGAGTGGGATGTTGTAACTGAGGGGAGTGGGATGTTGTAACTGAGGGGAGTGGGATGTTGAAACTGAGTGGTGTGGGATGTTGTAACTGACGGCAGTGGGATTTTGTAACTGAGGGGTGTGGGATATTGTAACTGAGGGGAGTGGGATGTTGTAACTGAGGGGAGTGGGATGTTGTAACTGGGGGAGTGGGATGTTGTAACTGAGGGGAGTGCGATGTTGTTACTGAGGGGTTTGGGATGTTGTAACTGAGAGGAGTAGGATGTTGTAACTGAGGGGAGTGGGATGTTTTAACTGAGAGGAGTGGGATCTTGTAACTGAGGGGAGTGGGATGTTGTAACTGAGTGGTGTGGGATGTTGTAACTTAGGGGTGTGGGGTGTTTTAACTGAGGGGTGTGGCATGTTGTAACTGAGGGGATTGGGATGTTGTAACTGAGAGGCGTGGGATGTTGTAACTGAGGGGAGTGGGATGTTGTAACAGAGGGGTGTGGGATATTGTAACTGAGGGGAGTGGGATGTTGTAACTGAGAGGAGTGGGATGTTGTGACAGAGGGGAGTGGGATGTTGTAACTGAGGGGAGTGGGATGTTGTAACTGAGGGGAGTGGGATGTTGAAACTGAGTGGTGTGGGATGTTGTAACTGACGGCAGTGGGATTTTGTAACTGAGGGGTGTGGGATATTGTAACTGAGGGGAGTGGGATGTTGTAACTGAGGGGAGTGGGATGTTGTAACTGGGGGAGTGGGATGTTGTAACTGAGGCGAGTGCGATGTTGTTACTGAGGGGTTTGGGATGTTGTAACTGAGAGGAGTAGGATGTTGTAACTGAGGGGAGTGGGATGTTTTAACTGAGAGGAGTGGGATGTTGTAACTGAGGGGAGTGGGATGTTGTAACTGAGTGGTGTGGGATGTTGTAACTTAGGGGTGTGGGGTGTTTTAACTGAGGGGTGTGGCATGTTGTAACTGAGGGGATTGGGATGTTGTAACTGAGAGGCGTGGGATGTTGTGACTGAGGGGAGCGGGATGTTGTGACTGAGGGGAGTGGGATGTTGTGACTGAGAGGAGTGGGATGTTGTAACTGAGGGGTGTGGGTTGTTGTATATGACTCGTGTGGGATGCTGTAACTGAGAGGAGTGGGCTGTTGTATCTGAGGGGTGTGGGATGTTTTAACTGAGGGGTGTGGGATGTTATAACTGAGGGGAGTGGGGTTTTGTAACTGAGTGGAGTGGGATGTTGTCACTGAGAGGAGTGGGATGTTGTGACTGAGGGGAGTGGGGTGTTGTGACTGAGGAGAGTGGGATGTTGTAACTGAGGGGAGTGGGATGTTAAAACTGAGGGGTTTGGGATGTTATAACTGAGAGAAGTGTGAAGTTGTAACTTAGGGGTGTGGGATATTGTAACTGAGGGGAGTGGGATGTTATGACTGAGGGGAGTGGGATGTTGTAACTTAGAGGAGTGGGATGTTGTAACAGAGTGGTGTGGGATGTTTTAACATAGGGGTCTGGGATATTGTAACTTAGGGAAGTGGGATGTTGTAACTGAGGCCAGTGGGATGTTGTAACTGAGAAAAGTGGGATATTGTGACTGAGGGGAGTGGGATGTTGTGATTGAGGGGAGTGGGATGTTGTAACTGAGTGGATTGGGATGTTGTAACTGAGAGGAGTGGGATGCTGTGTCTGAGGGGAGTGGGATGTTGTAACTGAGAACAGTGCGATGTTGTAATTGAGGGGAGTGGGAATTTATAACTGAGTGGAGTGGGATGTTGTGAGTGAGGGGAGTGGGATGTTGTAACTGAGGGGAGTGGGATGTTGTAACTGAGAGGAGTGGGATGTTATGACTGAGGGAGTGGGATGTTGTGACCGAGGGGAGTGGGATATTGTAACTGAGGCGAGTGGGATGTTGCAACTGAGAAAAGTGGGATTTTGTGACTGAGGGGAGTGGGATGTTGTGACGGAGGGGAGTGGGAAATGGTAACTGAGGGGATTGGGATGTTGTAACTGAGAGGAGTGGGATGTTGTAACTGAGGGGAGTGGGATGTTGTAACTGAGAGGAGAGGGATGTTGTGACTGAGGGGTTAGGGATGTTGTAACTGAGTGGAATAGGATGTTGTAATTGAGGGGAGTGGGATTTTGTAACTGAGAGGACTGGTATGTTCAAACTGAGTGGTGTGGGATGTTGTAACTGAGGGGTGTGGGATGTTGTAACAGAGAGTAGAGGGATGTTGTGACTGAGGGGTTAGGGATGTTGTAACTGAGGGGAGTGGGATGTTGAAATTGAGGGGAGTGGGATTTTGTAACTGAGAGGTGTGGGATGTTGTGACTGAGGGGATTGGGATGTTGTAACTGAGGGGAGCGGGATGTTGTAACTGAGAGGAGTGGGATGTTGTGACTGAGGGGAGTGGGATGTTGTGACTGAGGGAAGTGGGATGTTGTAACTGAGCGGAGTGGGATGTTGTAACTGAAGGGAGTGGGATGTTGTAACTGAAAGGATTGGTTTTGCTGTAACTGAGGGCAGTGGGATGTTGTAACTGAGAGGAGTGGTATGTTGTAACTGAGGGGTGTGGGACTTTTTAACTGAGGGGTGTGGGATGTTGTAACTGAGGGGAGTGGGGTGTTGTAACTGAGGGGAGTGGGATGTTGTAACTGAGAGGAGTGGGATTTTGTGACAGATGGGAGTGGGATGTTTTAACTGAGGGGTGTGGGATGTTGTAACTGAGAGGAGTGGGATGTTGAAACTGAGGGGAGTGGGATGTTATAACTGAGGTGAGTGTGATGTTATGACTGAGGGGAGTGGGATGTTGTAACTGAGGGGTGTGGGATATTGTAACTGAGGGGAGTGGAATGTTATGAGTGAGGGGAGTGGGATGTTGTAACTGAGAGGAGTGGGATGTTGTAACTGTGGGGAGTGGGATGTTGTAACTGAAAGGAGTGGGATGTTGTAACTGAGGGGTGTGGGATATTGTAACTGAGGGCAGTGGGATGTTATGACTAAGGTGAGTGGGATGTTGTAACTGAGAGGAGTGGGATGTTGTAACTGAGGGGAGTGGGATGTTATAACTGAGAGGAGTGGGTTGTTGTGACTGAGGGGAGTGGGATGTTTTATCTGAGGGGAGTGGGATGTTGTAACTGAGGGGAGTGGGATGTTGTAATTGAGGGGAGTGGGATGTTGTAACTGAGAGAAGTGGGATGTTGTAACTGAGCGGAGTGGGATGTTGTAACTGAGGGGAGAGGGATGTTGTGACTGAGGGGAGTGGGATGTTATGACTGACGGGAGTGGGATGTTGTAACTGAGGGGATTGGGATGTTGTAACTGAGAGGAGTGGGATGTTGAAACAAGGTGTGCGGGATGTTGTAACTGAGGGGTGTGGGATGTTGTAACTGAGAGGAGTGGTATGTTGTAACTGAGGGGTGTGGGACGTTTTAACTGAGGGGTGTGGGATGTTGTAACTGAGGGGAGTGGGGTGTTGTAACTGAGGGGAGTGGGATTTTGTAACTGAGAGGAGTGGGATTTTGTGACAGAGGGGAGTGGGATGTTTTAATTGAGGGGTGTGGGATGTTGTAACTGAGGGGACTGGGATGTTGTGACTGAGGGGAGTGGGATGTTATGACTGAGGGGAGTGGGATGTTGTAACTGAGAGGAGTGGAATGTTGTAACTGAGGGGTGTGGGATGTTGTAACTGCGGGGTGTGGGATGTTGTAACTGAGGGGTGTGGGATGTTGTAACTGAGGGGATTGGTGTGTTGTAACTGAGGGGAGTGGGATGCTGTAACTGAGGGGAGTGGGATGTTGTAACTGAGAGGAGTGGGATGTTGTAACTGAGGGGAGTCGTGTGTTGTAACTGAGGGGAGTGGGATGTTGTAACTGAGAGGAGTGGGATTTTGTGACTGAGGGGAGTGGGATGTTGTGACTGAGGGGAGTGGGATGTTGTAACTGAGGGGAGTAGGATGTTGTAACTGCGGGGAGTGGGATGTTGTAACTGAGAGGAGTGGGATGTTGTAACTGAGGGGAGTGGGATGTTGTAACAGAGGGGTGTGGGATATTGTAACTGAGGGGAGTGGGATGTTGTAACTGAGGGGAGTGGGATGTTGTAACTGAGGGGAGTGGGATGTTGTAACTGAGGGGAGTGGGATTTTGTAACTGAGTGGACTGGTATGTTGTAACTGAGTGGTGTGGGATGTTGTAACTGAGGGGTGTGGGATGTTGTAACAGAGAGTAGAGGGATGTTGTGACTGAGGGGTTAGGGATGTTGTAACTGAGGGGAGTGGGATGTTGAAATTGAGGGGAGTGGGATTTTGTAACTGAGAGGTGTTGGATGTTGTGACTGAGGGGATTGGGATGTTGTAACTGAGGGGAGCGGGATGTTGTAACTGAGAGGAGTGGGATGTTGTAACTGAGGGGAGTGGGATCTTGTAACTGAGGGGAGTGGGATGTTGTAACAGAGGGGTGTGGGATATTGTAACTGAGGGGAGTGGGATCTTGTAACTGAGGGGAATGGGATGTTGTAACTGAGGGGAGTGGGATGTTGTAACTGAGAGGAGTGGGATGTTGAAACTGAGGGGTGTGGGATGTTGTAACTGAGGGGAGTGGGATGTTGTGACTGAGAGGAGTGGAATGTTGTAACTGAGGTGTCTGGGATGTTGTAACTGCGGGGTGTGGGATGTTGTAACTGAGGGGTGTGGGATGTTGTAACTGAGGGGAGTGGTGTGTTGTAACTGAGGGGAGTGGGATATTGTTACTGAGAGGAGTGGGATTTTGTGACTGAAGGGAGTGGGATGTTGTGACTGAGGGGAGTGGGATGTTGTAACTGAGGGGAGTAGGATGTTGTAACTGCGGGGAGTGGGATGTTGTAAGTGAGAGGCGTGGGATGTTGTAACTGAGAGGAGTGGGATGTTGTAACTGAAGGGAGTGGGATGTTGTAACTGAAGGGTGTGGGATATTGTAACTGAAGGGAGTGGGATGTTATGACTGAGGGGAGTGGGATGTTGACTGAGGAGATTGGAAATTAGTGACTGAGCAGGGTGGGATGTTTTGACTGAGATGAGTGGGATGTAATGAATGAGGTGAGTGGGTTGTACTGCCTGAGGAAAGATAGATGTAATGAATGAGGTAGTGACAGATGCGAGTGGGGTTTTGTGACTGAGCAGATTGGGATGTTGTCACTGAGTGGTGTGGGATGTAGTGAGTTAGAGGAGTGGGATTTATTGTGTGAAGGGAGTGCGATGTAGTGAGTGAGGGGAGTAGGATGCAAGGACTTAGGGGTATGGGATGTAGCGACTGAGTGAGTGGGATGTAGTGATTGAGCGCTGGAATCCTAATTTGGAATTTTCCCATCTTTATATCACATGCTTGCCACTTGCAATCGGCTCTCTCTTTAAATGTGCTTTATGCAGGTTTTGACTCTTTAAATCTAAAGCATGTTGCATGTCTCTCTTCCTCTCACTCTTACCTTAGTTAAGATGACCTGCTTGAGACTTTCTCCTGCTTGATACCTGTAGATTTTTGTGCTATTTTCTTCAGTTTGGGGCTGGTTATCTGTCGCCTTTGTTCCAATCTCTCTGGCGGATACTTTCAACCAATTTTAGCTTGGGACTAGCTATCTGTCACTATTCATTTGGCAACATTCTTGAAAGCCAGCAGAGCTCCACAGCTTCTCACACAAGCTGCTGTCTTTATTCCTTCGTGTGTGCCTGTGAGAGATAGGTGCCTGCCTGGCACTCTGTTGCACGGCAATAGCACTATTTTATACTAATCTTGTGATTGCTTATTTAATAATTTGTAAACGCTCATTAGAAATGCCAGTACCTTTTTAAACTGAAACCAAAATTCATGTTGAACTCTCTTATCACAAAAGTACAGAAATGCTAAGCAAGCCTAAACCTCAATATATTTGCTGTGTGACATTTACTGAAGTTCATGTCAAACAGTTGAAATTTTCCTTTTTCCCCCTCTACTCCTCCCTCCCACCTCTCCCTCCTCCTTTATAGCAGATCCAGGGACGTTCCTAACTCCAGAACCAAGGGAACAATCGAAAATAAAAGAGTCCATTGATATTTCTCCCTCTGTATCATCAAAGTCTTCAAACTCAGGTATCTGCACAGTGGTGTTGTTTCAAAATGGTTTCTTCACTTAATTTGATTTTCATATATATATATCAGGGCAATTAATGAGCCAGATCATGTAAATGTGAAGGCAGGAATCATTCTCAATCAAATACATTATTCAATCTCTTGCAAACTGGATTGAAAGATTTCCAGAGAAAAAATATACGTAATATTCCATTAAACTAGACTGCATTGACTGAGGGAGTGATGTTGAATATCTTAACAGAGTGGAGTGTGGTGACTGAGGGGAGTAGTAATTAGTGTTTAAAGGGAGTGAGATGTAGTGACTGAGGGCAGTGTGATTTCGTGACTTAGCGGATTGAGATGTATTGAATTAGTGGAGTGAGATGTAGTGAGTTAGAGGAGTGGCATGCAATGAGAGACAGGATTAGTTATGTAGTGAAGGAGAGGAGTGGGATGCAGTGACCGAGGGGAGCTTGATGCAATGATTCCGGGGTTGGGATGCACTCAGTGGGGGCTGTGGGTTGGAATTACTGAGAGGCGGGATGCAATGACTGTGAGGAGTGAGATGGAATGAGTGAGGAGAGAGGAAAGTAATCCGTGAGGCGAGTGGGAAGTAGTCAGTGAGTGGATTAAGATTTAGTGACTGAAGGGAGAGGGTTGTCATGACTGAATGGAGTTGGTTAGAGCAAGTGAGGAGAGTAGGCTGTAATGAGTAAAGGGAGAGGGATATAGTGAGTAAGGTCAGTGGGGCGCAGTGACTGAGGGGACTGGGAGTTAGTGACTGGGGTACAATCAGGAGTGACAGAGCAAACTAACATTTGCGTGTTCCAAATTATATAATTATGAATAGAAACGTTTTCTAAACTTTGCTACCATTTGCCTGATCTCTTGAGCTGATACCCGCTCTCCAATCTCCCTTGTCTCCGTTCCTCATTTCAGATCCAGGGAAAACACCAACTCCGGAATCTGAGGGACAGTCGACTCGAAAATCCTCTCTCCCTGAATCATCCAGTCCAAAAGGATGTGAAGTATCAGGTATCAGTCTGGAGAGGAGATTCTACTTAAAATCTTCACACAATGTGATGGCTGCAAACTGATACTGAAGAGTCTGGGGTGTGCTGACTGAGGGGAGTAGGGTGCTGTGACAAAGTGAAACGGCATGTAATCAGCGGGGAAGTGGGACTTATTGACTGAGGGAAGTGGGATGTAGTCAGTGTGAGTAATTGGATGCGTTGACTGCGGGTGAAGTACGTAGTGGCTGATGTGAGTAGGACATGGGCTGAGCGGCGTTAGATGCAGTGACTTTAGGGAACAGGTTGCAGTGACTGAGAGGAGTGGGGCACAATGAATGAGGGGAGTGGGATGTTGTAACTGAGGGGAGTGGGATATTGTAAATGAGGGGTGTGGGATGTTGTAACTGATGGAGTGGGATGTTGTAACTGAGGGGAGTGGGATGTTGTAATTGAGGGGAGTGGGATGTTATGACTGAGGGGAGTGGGTTGTTGAAACTTAGGTGTGCGGGATGTTGTAACTGAGGGGTGTGGGATGTTGTAACTGAGGGGAGTGGCATATTGTAACTGAGGGGAGTGGGATGTAATAACTGAGGGGAGTGGGATGTTGTAACTGAGGGGAGTGGGATGTTGTAACTGAGGGGAGTGGGATGTTGTAACTGAGGGGAGTGGGATGTTGTAACTGAGAGGAGTGGGATGTTGTAATTGAGGGGAGTGGGATGTTATGACTGAGGGGAGTGGGTTGTTGAAGCTTAGGTGTGCGGGATGTTGTAACTGAGGGGTGTGGGATGTTGTAACTGAGGGGAGTGGTGTGTTGTAACTGAGTGGAGTGGGATGTTGTGAGTGAGGGGAGTGGGATGTTGTAACTGAGGGGAGTGGGATGTTGTAACTGAGAGGAGTGGGATGTTATGACTGAGGGAGTGGGATGTTGTGACCGAGGGGAGTGGGATATTGTAACTGAGGGGAGTGGGATGTTGCAACTGAGAAAAGTGGGATGTTGTGACTGAGGGGAGTGGGATGTTGTGACTGAGGGGAGTGGGAAATGGTAACTGAGGGGATTGGGATGTTGTAACTGAGAGGAGTGGGATGTTGTAACTGAGGGGAGTGGGATGTTGTAACTGAGAGGAGAGGGATGTTGTGACTGAGGGGTTAGGGATGTTGTAACTGAGTGGAATAGGATGTTGTAATTGAGGGGAGTGGGATTTTGTAACTGAGAGGACTGGTATGTTGTAACTGAGTGGTGTGGGATGTTGTAACTGAGGGGTGTGGGATGTTGTAACAGAGAGTAGAGGGATGTTGTGACTGAGGGGTTAGGGATGTTGTAACTGAGGGGAGTGGGATGTTGAAATTGAGGGGAGTGGGATTTTGTAACTGAGAGGTGTTGGATGTTGTGACTGAGGGGATTGGGATGTTGTAACTGAGGGGAGCGGGATGTTGTAACTGAGAGGAGTGGGATGTTGTGACTGAGGGGAGTGGGATGTTGTGACTGAGGGAAGTGGGATGTTGTAACTGAGCGGAGTGGGATGTTGTAACTGCGGGGATTGGGATGTTGTAACTGAGAGGAGTGGGATGTTGTAACTGAGGGGAGTGGGATGTTGTAACAGAGGGGTGTGGGATATTGTAACTGAGGGGAGTGGGATCTTGTAACTGAGGGGAATGGGATGTTGTAACTGAGGGGAGTGGGATGTTGTAACTGAGAGGAGTGGGATGTTGAAACTGAGGGGTGTGGGATGTTGTAACTGAGGGGAGTGGGATGTTGTGACTGAGAGGAGTGGAATGTTGTAACTGAGGTGTCTGGGATGTTGTAACTGCGGGGTGTGGGATGTTGTAACTGAGGGGAGTGGTGTGTTGTAACTGAGGGGAGTGGGATATTGTTACTGAGAGGAGTGGGATTTTGTGACTGAAGGGAGTGGGATGTTGTGACTGAGGGGAGTGGGATGTTGTAACTGAGGGGAGTAGGATGTTGTAACTGCGGGGAGTGGGATGTTGTAAGTGAGAGGCGTGGGATGTTGTAACTGAGAGGAGTGGGATGTTGTAACTGAAGGGAGTGGGATGTTGTAACTGAAGGGTGTGGGATATTGTAACTGAGGGGAGTGGGATGTTATGACTGAGGGGAGTGGGATGTTGACTGAGGAGATTGGAAATTAGTGACTGAGCAGGGTGGGATGTTTTGACTGAGATGAGTGGGATGTAATGAATGAGGTGAGTGGGTTGTACTGCCTGAGGAAAGATAGATGTAATGAATGAGGTAGTGACAGATGCGAGTGGGGTTTTGTGACTGAGCAGATTGGGATGTTGTCACTGAGTGGTGTGGGATGTAGTGAGTTAGAGGAGTGGGATTTATTGTGTGAAGGGAGTGCGATGTAGTGAGTGAGGGGAGTAGGATGCAAGGACTTAGGGGTATGGGATGTAGCGACTGAGTGAGTGGGATGTAGTGATTGAGCGCTGGAATCCTAATTTGGAATTTTCCCATCTTTATATCACATGCTTGCCACTTGCAATCGGCTCTCTCTTTAAATGTGCTTTATGCAGGTTTTGACTCTTTAAATCTAAAGCATGTTGCATGTCTCTCTTCCTCTCACTCTTACCTTAGTTAAGATGACCTGCTTGAGACTTTCTCCTGCTTGATACCTGTAGATTTTTGTGCTATTTTCTTCAGTTTGGGGCTGGTTATCTGTCGCCTTTGTTCCAATCTCTCTGGCGGATACTTTCAACCAATTTTAGCTTGGGACTAGCTATCTGTCACTATTCATTTGGCAACATTCTTGAAAGCCAGCAGAGCTCCACAGCTTCTCACACAAGCTGCTGTCTTTATTCCTTCGTGTGTGCCTGTGAGAGATAGGTGCCTGCCTGGCACTCTGTTGCACGGCAATAGCACTATTTTATACTAATCTTGTGATTGCTTATTTAATAATTTGTAAACGCTCATTAGAAATGCCAGTACCTTTTTAAACTGAAACCAAAATTCATGTTGAACTCTCTTATCACAAAAGTACAGAAATGCTAAGCAAGCCTAAACCTCAATATATTTGCTGTGTGACATTTACTGAAGTTCATGTCAAACAGTTGAAATTTTCCTTTTTCCCCCTCTACTCCTCCCTCCCACCTCTCCCTCCTCCTTTATAGCAGATCCAGGGACGTTCCTAACTCCAGAACCAAGGGAACAATCGAAAATAAAAGAGTCCATTGATATTTCTCCCTCTGTATCATCAAAGTCTTCAAACTCAGGTATCTGCACAGTGGTGTTGTTTCAAAATGGTTTCTTCACTTAATTTGATTTTCATATATATATCAGGGCAATTAATGAGCCAGATCATGTAAATGTGAAGGCAGGAATCATTCTCAATCAAATACATTATTCAATCTCTTGCAAACTGGATTGAAAGATTTCCAGAGAAAAAATATACGTAATATTCCATTAAACTAGACTGCATTGACTGAGGGAGTGATGTTGAATATCTTAGCAGAGTGGAGTGTGGTGACTGAGGGGAGTAGTAATTAGTGTTTAAAGGGAGTGAGATGTAGTGACTGAGGGCAGTGTGATTTCGTGACTTAGCGGATTGAGATGTATTGAATTAGTGGAGTGAGATGTAGTGAGTTAGAGGAGTGGCATGCAATGAGAGACAGGATTAGTTATGTAGTGAAGGAGAGGAGAGGGATGCAGTGACCGAGGGGAGCTTGATGCAATGATTCCGGGGTTGGGATGCACTCAGTGGGGGCTGTGGGTTGGAATTACTGAGAGGCGGGATGCAATGACTGTGAGGAGTGAGATGGAATGAGTGAGGAGAGAGGAAAGTAATCCGTGAGGCGAGTGGGAAGTAGTCAGTGAGTGGATTAAGATTTAGTGACTGAAGGGAGAGGGTTGTCATGACTGAATGGAGTTGGTTAGAGCAAGTGAGGAGAGAAGGCTGTAATGAGTAAAGGGAGAGGGATATAGTGAGTAAGGTCAGTGGGGCGCAGTGACTGAGGGGACTGGGAGTTAGTGACTGGGGTACAATCAGGAGTGACAGAGCAAACTAACATTTGCGTGTTCCAAATTATATAATTATGAATAGAAACATTTTCTAAACTTTGCTACCAGTTGCATGATCTCTTGAGCTGATACCCGCTCTCCAATCTCCCTTGTCTCCGTTCCTCATTTCAGATCCAGGGAAAACACCAACTCCGGAATCTGAGGGACAGTCGACTCGAAAATCCTCTCTCCCTGAATCATCCAGTCCAAAAGGATGTGAAGTATCAGGTATCAGTCTGGAGAGGAGATTCTACTTAAAATCTTCACACAATGTGATGGCTGCAAACTGATACTGAAGAGTCTGGGGTGTGCTGACTGAGGGGAGTAGGGTGCTGTGACAAAGTGAAACGGCATGTAATCAGCGGGGAAGTGCGACTTATTGACTGAGGGAAGTGGGATGTAGTCAGTGTGAGTAATTGGATGCGTTGACTGCGGGTGAAGTACGTAGTGGCTGATGTGAGTAGGACATGGGCTGAGCGGCGTTAGATGCAGTGACTTTAGGGAACAGGTTGCAGTGACTGAGAGGAGTGGGGCACAATGAATGAGGGGAGTGGGATGTTGTAACTGAGGGGAGTGGGATATTGTAAATGAGGGGTGTGGGATGTTGTAACTGATGGAGTGGGATGTTGTAACTGAGGGGTGTGGCATATTGTAACTGAGGGGAGTGGGATGTTGTAACTGAGGGGAGTGGGATGTTGTAACTGAGGGGAGTGGGATGTTGTAACTGAGGGGAGTGGGATGTTGTAACTGAGGGGAGTGGGATGTTGTAACTGAGGGGTGTGGGATAATGTAACTGAGGGCAGTGGGATGTTATGACTGAGGGGAGTGGGATGTTGTAACTGAGAGGAGTGGGATGTTGTAAAAGAGGGGTGTGGGATGTTTTAAGTGAGGGGTGTGGAATGTTGTAACTGAGGGGAGTGGGATGTTGTGACAGAGGGGAGTGGGATGTTATGACTGAGGGGAGTGGGATGTTGTAACTGAGAGGAGTGGAATGTTGTAACTGAGGGGTGTGGGATGTTGTAACTGAGGGGTGTGGGATGTTATAACTGAGAGGAGTGGGATGTTGTAACTGAGAGGAGTGGGATGTTGTGACTGAGGGGAGTGGCATGTTGTAACTGAGGGGAGTGGGATGTTGTAACTGAGGGGAGTGGGATGTTGTAACTGAGGGGTGTGGGATGTTGTAACTGAGGGGAATGGGATTTTGTAACTGAGGGGAGTGGGATATTGTAACTGAGGGGAGTGGGATGTAGTAACTGAGGGGAGTGGGAAGTTGTAACTGAGGGGAGTGGGATGTTGTAACTGAGGGGAGTGGGATGTTGTAGCTGAGATGAGTGGGATGTTGTAACTGAGTGGAGTGGGATGTTGTAACTGAGGGGAGTGGGATATTGTAACTGAGGGGAGTGGGATGTTGTAATTGAGAGGAGTGGGATGTTGTAACTGAGGGGAGTGGGATGTTGTAACTGAGGGGTGTGGGATATTGTAACTGAGGGGAGTGTGATGTTATGACTAAGGGGAGTGGGATGTTGACTGAGGAGAGTGGAAATTAGTGACTGAGAAGGATGGGATGTTTTGATTGAAATGAGTGGGATGTTATGACTGAGGGGAGTGGGATGTTGTATCTGAGAGGAGTGGAATGCTGTAACTGAGGGGTGTGGGATGTTGTAACTGAGGGGAGTGGGATGTTGTGACTGAGGGGAGTGGGATGTTATGACTGAGGGGAGTGGGATGTTGTAACTGAGGGGAGTGGGATGTTGTAACTGAGGGGTGTGGGATGTTGTAACTGAGGGGAATGGGATTTTGTAACTGAGGGGTGTGGGATATTGTAACTGAGGGGAGTGGGATGTTGTAACTGAGGGGAGTAGGATGTTGTAACTGATGGGAGTGGGATGTTGTAACTGAGGGGAGTGGGATGTTGTAACTGAGAGGAGTGGGATGTTGTAACTGAGGGGAGTGGGATGTTGTAACTGAGGGGAGTGGGATGCTGTAACTGAGGGGAGTGGGATGTTGTAACTGAGGGGTGTGGGATATAGTAACTGAGGGGTGTGGGATGTTATTACTGAGGGGAGTGGGATGTTGACTGAGGAGAGTGGAAATTAGTGACTGAGAAGGGTGGGATGTTTTGACTGAGATGAGTGGGATGTAATGAATGAGGTGATTGGGTTGTACTGCCTGAGGAAAGTTAGATGTAATGAATGAGGTTGTGACTGAGACGAGTGGGGTTTTGTGACTGAGCAGATTGGGATGTTGTCACTGAGCGGTGTGGGATGTAGTGAGTTAGAGGAGTGGGATTTATTGTGTGAAGGGAGCGCGATGTAGTGAATGAGGGGAGTAGGATGCAAGGACTTAGGGGAATGGGATGTAGCGACTGAGTGAGTGGGATGTAGTGATTGAGCGCTGGAATCCTTATTTGGAATTTTCCCATCTTTATATCACATGCTTGCCACTTGCAATCGGCTCTCTCTTTAAATGTGCTTTATGCAAGTTTTGACTCTTTAAATCTAAAGCATGTTGCATGTCTCTCTTCCTCTCACTCTTACCTTAATTAAGATGACCTGCTTGAGACTTTCTCCTGCTTCAAACCTGTAGATTTTGTGCTATTTTCTTCAGTTTGGGGCTGGTTATCTGTCGCCTTTGTTCCAATCTCTCTGGCAGATACTTTCAACCAATTTTAGCTTGGGACTAGCTATCTGTGACTATTCATTTGGCAACATTCTTGAAAGCCAGCAGAGCTCCACAGCTTCTCACACAAGTTGCTGTCTTTATTCCTTCGTGTGTGCCTGTGAGAGATAGGTGCCTGCCTGGCACTCTGTTGCACGGCAATAGCACTATTTTATACTAATCTTGTGATTGCTTATTTAATAATTTGTAAACGCTCATTAGAAATGCCAGTACCTTTTTAAACTGAAACCAAAATTCATGTTGAACTCTCTTATCACAAAAGTACAGAAATGCTAAGCAAGCCTAAACCTCAATATATTTGCTGTGTGACATTTACTGAAGTTCATGTCAAACAGTTGAAATTTTCCTTTTTCCCCCTCTACTCCTCCCTCCCACCTCTCCCTCCTCCTTTATAGCAGATCCAGGGACGTTCCTAACTCCAGAACCAAGGGAACAATCGAAAATAAAAGAGTCCATTGATATTTCTCCCTCTGTATCATCAAAGTCTTCAAACTCAGGTATCTGCACAGTGGTGTTGTTTCAAAATGGTTTCTTCACTTAATTTGATTTTCATATATATATCAGGTCAATTAATGAGCCAGATCATGTAAATGTGAAGGCAGGAATCATTCTCAATCAAATACATTATTCAATCTCTTGCAAACTGGATTGAAAGATTGCCAGAGAAAAAATATACGTAATATTCCATTAAACTAGACTGCATTGACTGAGGGAGTGATGTTTAATATCTTAGCAGAGTGGAGTGTGGTGACTGAGGGGAGTACTAATTAGTGCTTAAAGGGAGTGAGATGTAGTGACTGAGGGCAGTGTGATTTCGTGACTTAGCGGATTGAGATGTATTGAATTAGTGGAGTGAGATGTAGTGAGTTAGAGGAGTGGCATGCAATGAGAGACAGGATTAGTTATGTAGTGAAGGAGAGGAGTGGGATGCAGTGACCGAGGGGAGCGTGATGCAATGATTCCGGGGTTGGGATGCACTCAGTGGGGGCTGTGGGTTGGAATTACTGAGAGGCGGGATGCAATGACTGCGAGGAGTGAGATGGAATGAGTGAGGAGAGAGGAAAGTAATCCGTGAGGCGAGTGGGAAGTAGTCAGTGAGTGGATTAAGATTTAGTGACTGAAGGGAGAGGGTTGTCATGACTGAATGGCGTTGGTTAGAGCAAGTGAGGAGAGTAGGCTGTAATGAGTAAAGGGAGAGGGATATAGTGAGTAAGGTCAGTGGGGCGCAGTGACTGAGGGGACTGGGAGTTAGTGACTGGGGTACAATCAGGAGTGACAGAGCAAACTAACATTTGCGTGTTCCAAATTATATAATTATGAATAGAAACATTTTCTAAACTTTGCTACCATTTGCCTGATCTCTTGGGCTGATACCCGCTCTCCAATCTCCCTTGTCTCCTTTCCTCATTTCAGATCCAGGGAAAACACCAACTCCGGAATCTGAGGGACAGTCGACTCGAAAATCCTCTCTCCCTGAATCATCCAGTCCAAAAGGATGTGAAGTATCAGGTATCAGTCTGGAGAGGAGATTCTACTTAAAATCTTCACACAATGTGATGGCTGCAAACTGATACTGAAGAGTCTGGGGTGTGCTGACTGAGGGGAGTAGGGTGCTGTGACAAAGTGAAACGGCATGTAATCAGCGGGGAAGTGCGACTTATTGACTGAGGGAAGTGGGATGTAGTCAGTGTGAGTAATTGGATGCGTTGACTGCGGGTGAAGTACGTAGTGGCTGATGTGAGTAGGACATGGGCTGAGCGGCATTAGATGCAGTGACTTTAGGGAACAGGTTGCAGTGACTGAGAGGAGTGGGGCACAATGAATGAGGGGAGTGGGATGTTGTAACTGAGGGGAGTGGGATATTGTAAATGAGGGGTGTGGGATGTTGTAACTGATGGAGTGGGATGTTGTAACTGAGGGGTGTGGCATATTGTAACTGAGGGGAGTGGGATGTTGTAACTGAGGGGAGTGGGATGTTGTAACTGAGGGGAGTGGGATGTTGTAACTGAGGGGAGTGGGATGTTGTAACTGAGGGGTGTGGGATGTTTTAAGTGAGGGGTGTGGAATGTTGTAACAGAGGGGAGTGGGATGTTGTGACAGAGGGGAGTGGGATGTTATGACTGAGGGGAGTGGGATGTTCTAACTGAGAGGAGTGGAATGTTGTAACTGAGGGGTGTGGGATGTTGTAACTGAGGGGTGTGGGATGTTATAACTGAGAGAAGTGGGATGTTGTAACTGAGAGGAGTGGGATGTTGTGACTGAGGGGAGTGGGATGTTGTAACTGAGGGGAGTGGGATGTTGTAACTGAGGGGAGTGGGATGTTGTAACTGAGGGGTGTGGGATGTTGTAACTGAGGGGAATGGGATTTTGTAACTGAGGGGAGTGGGATATTGTAACTGAGGGGAGTGGGATGTAGTAACTGAGGGGAGTGGGAAGTTGTAACTGAGGGGAGTGGGATGTTGTAACTGAGGGGAGTGGGATGTTGTAGCTGAGGTGAGTGGGATGTTGTAACTGAGTGGAGTGGGATGTTGTAACTGAGGGGAGTGGGATATTGTAACTGAGGGGAGTGGGATGTTGTAATTGAGAGGAGTGGGATGTTGTAACTGAGGGGAGTGGGATGTTGTAACTGAGGGGTGTGGGATATTGTAACTGAGGGGAGTGTGATGTTATGACTAAGGGGAGTGGGATGTTGACTGAGGAGAGTGGAAATTAGTGACTGAGAAGGATGGGATGTTTTGATTGAAATGAGTGGGATGTTATGACTGAGGGGAGTGGGATGTTGTATCTGAGAGGAGTGGAATGCTGTAACTGAGGGGTGTGGGATGTTGTAACTGAGGGGAGTGGGATGTTGTGACTGAGGGGAGTGGGATGTTATGACTGAGGGGAGTGGGATGTTGTAACTGAGGGGAGTGGGATGTTGTAACTGAGGGGTGTGGGATGTTGTAACTGAGGGGAATGGGATTTTGTAACTGAGGGGTGTGGGATATTGTAACTGAGGGGAGTGGGATGTTGTAACTGAGGGGAGTAGGATGTTGTAACTGATGGGAGTGGGATGTTGTAACTGAGGGGAGTGGGATGTTGTAACTGAGAGGAGTGGGATGTTGTAACTGAGGGGAGTGGGATGTTGTAACTGAGGGGAGTGGGATGCTGTAACTGAGGGGAGTGGGATGTTGTAACTGAGGGGTGTGGGATATAGTAACTGAGGGGTGTGGGATGTTATTACTGAGGGGAGTGGGATGTTGACTGAGGAGAGTGGAAATTAGTGACTGAGAAGGGTGGGATGTTTTGACTGAGATGAGTGGGATGTAATGAATGAGGTGATTGGGTTGTACTGCCTGAGGAAAGTTAGATGTAATGAATGAGGTTGTGACTGAGACGAGTGGGGTTTTGTGACTGAGCAGATTGGGATGTTGTCACTGAGCGGTGTGGGATGTAGTGAGTTAGAGGAGTGGGATTTATTGTGTGAAGGGAGCGCGATGTAGTGAATGAGGGGAGTAGGATGCAAGGACTTAGGGGAATGGGATGTAGCGACTGAGTGAGTGGGATGTAGTGATTGAGCGCTGGAATCCTTATTTGGAATTTTCCCATCTTTATATCACATGCTTGCCACTTGCAATCGGCTCTCTCTTTAAATGTGCTTTATGCAAGTTTTGACTCTTTAAATCTAAAGCATGTTGCATGTCTCTCTTCCTCTCACTCTTACCTTAATTAAGATGACCTGCTTGAGACTTTCTCCTGCTTCAAACCTGTAGATTTTGTGCTATTTTCTTCAGTTTGGGGCTGGTTATCTGTCGCCTTTGTTCCAATCTCTCTGGCAGATACTTTCAACCAATTTTAGCTTGGGACTAGCTATCTGTCACTATTCATTTGGCAACATTCTTGAAAGCCAGCAGAGCTCCACAGCTTCTCACACAAGCTGCTGTCTTTATTCCTTCGTGTGTGCCTGTGAGAGATAGGTGCCTGCCTGGCACTCTGTTGCACGGCAATAGCACTATTTTATACTAATCTTGTGATTGCTTATTTAATAATTTGTAAATGCTCATTAGAAATGCCAGTACCTTTTTAAACTGAAACCAAAATTCATGTTGAACTCTCTTATCACAAAAGTACAGAAATGCTAAGCAAGCCTAAACCTCAATATATTTGCTGTGTGACATTTACTGAAGTTCATGTCAAACAGTTGAAATTTTCCTTTTTCCCCCTCTACTCCTCCCTCCCACCTCTCCCTCCTCCTTTATAGCAGATCCAGGGACGTTCCTAACTCCAGAACCAAGGGAACAATCGAAAATAAAAGAGTCCATTGATATTTCTCCCTCTGTATTATCAAAGTCTTCAAACTCAGGTATCTGCACAGTGGTGTTGTTTCAAAATGGTTTCTTCACTTAATTTGATTTTCATATATATATCAGGTCAATTAATGAGCCAGATCATGTAAATGTGAAGGCAGGAATCATTCTCAATCAAATACATTATTCAATCTCTTGCAAACTGGATTGAAAGATTGCCAGAGAAAAAATATACGTAATATTCCATTAAACTAGACTGCATTGACTGAGGGAGTGATGTTGAATATCTTAGCAGAGTGGAGTGTGGTGACTGAGGGGAGTACTAATTAGTGCTTAAAGGGAGTGAGATGTAGTGACTGAGGGCAGTGTGATTTCGTGACTTAGCGGATTGAGATGTATTGAATTAGTGGAGTGAGATGTAGTGAGTTAGAGGAGTGGCATGCAATGAGAGACAGGATTAGTTATGTAGTGAAGGAGAGGAGTGGGATGCAGTGACCGAGGGGAGCGTGATGCAATGATTCCGGGGTTGGGATGCACTCAGTGGGGGCTGTGGGTTGGAATTACTGAGAGGCGGGATGCAATGACTGCGAGGAGTGAGATGGAATGAGTGAGGAGAGAGGAAAGTAATCCGTGAGGCGAGTGGGAAGTAGTCAGTGAGTGGATTAAGATTTAGTGACTGAAGGGAGAGGGTTGTCATGACTGAATGGCGTTGGTTAGAGCAAGTGAGGAGAGAAGGCTGTAATGAGTGGAGGGAGAGGGATATAGTGAGTAGGGTCAGTGGGGCGCAGTGACTGAGGGGACTGGGAGTTAGTGACTGGGGTACAATCAGGAGTGACAGAGCAAACTAACATTTGCGTGTTCCAAATTATATAATTATGAATAGAAACGTTTTCTAAACTTTGCTACCATTTGCATGATCTCTTGGGCTGATACCCGCTCTCCAATCTCCCTTGTCTCCGTTCCTTCTTTCAGATCCAGGGAAAACACCAACTCCGGAATCTGAGGGACAGTCGACTCGAAAATCCTCTCTCCCTGAATCATCCAGTCCAAAAGGATGTGAAGTATCAGGTATCAGTCTGGAGAGGAGATTCTACTTAAAATCTTCACACAATGTGATGGCTGCAAACTGATACTGAAGAGTCTGGGGTGTGCTGACTGAGGGGAGTAGGGTGCTGTGACAAAGTGAAACGGCATGTAATCAGCAGGGAAGTGGGACTTATTGACTGAGGGAAGTGGGATGTAGTCAGTGTGAGTAATTGGATGCGTTGACTGCGGGTGAAGTACGTAGTGGCTGATGTGAGTAGGACATGGGCTGAGCGGCGTTAGATGCAGTGACTTTAGGGAACAGGTTGCAGTGACTGAGAGGAGTGGGGCACAATGAATGAGGGGAGTGGGATGTTGTAACTGAGAGGAGTGGGATATTGTAAATGAGGGGTGTGGGATGTTGTAACTGATGGAGTGGGATGTTGTAACTGAGGGGTGTGGCATATTGTAACTGAGGGGAGTGGGATGTTGTAACTGAGGGGAGTGGGATGTTGTAACTGAGGGGAGTGGGATGTTGTAACTGAGGGGAGTGGGATGTTGTAACTGAGGGGAGTGGGATGTTGTAACTGAGGGGTGTGGGATATTGTAACTGAGGGCAGTGGGATGTTATGACTGAGGGGAGTAGGATGTTGTAACTGAGAGGAGTGGGATGTTGTAAAAGAGGGGTGTGGGATGTTTTAAGTGAGGGGTGTGGAATGTTGTAACTGAGGGGAGTGGGATGTTGTGACAGAGGGGAGTGGGATGTTATGACTGAGGGGAGTGGGATGTTGTAACTGAGAGGAGTGGAATGTTGTAACTGAGGGGTGTGGGATGTTGTAACTGAGGGGTGTGGGATGTTATAACTGAGAGGAGTGGGATGTTGTAACTGAGAGGAGTGGGATGTTGTGACTGAGGGGAGTGGGATGTTGTAACTGAGGGGAGTGGGATGTTGTAACTGAGGGGAGTGGGATGTTGTAACTGAGGGGTGTGGGATGTTGTAACTGAGGGGAATGGGATTTTGTAACTGAGGGGAGTGGGATATTGTAACTGAGGGGAGTGGGATGTAGTAACTGAGGGGAGTGGGAAGTTGTAACTGAGGGGAGTGGGATGTTGTAACTGAGGGGAGTGGGATGTTGTAGCTGAGATGAGTGGGATGTTGTAACTGAGTGGAGTGGGATGTTGTAACTGAGGGGAGTGGGATATTGTAACTGAGGGGAGTGGGATGTTGTAATTGAGTGGAGTGGGATGTTGTAACTGAGGGGAGTGGGATGTTGTAACTGAGGGGTGTGGGATATTGTAACTGAGGGGAGTGTGATGTTATGACTAAGGGGAGTGGGATGTTGACTGAGGAGAGTGGAAATTAGTGACTGAGAAGGATGGGATGTTTTGATTGAAATGAGTGGGATGTTATGACTGAGGGGAGTGGGATGTTGTATCTGAGAGGAGTGGAATGCTGTAACTGAGGGGTGTGGGATGTTGTAACTGAGGGGAGTGGGATGTTGTGACTGAGGGGAGTGGGATGTTATGACTGAGGGGAGTGGGATGTTGTAACTGAGGGGAGTGGGATGTTGTAACTGAGGGGTGTGGGATGTTGTAACTGAGGGGAATGGGATTTTGTAACTGAGGGGTGTGGGATATTGTAACTGAGGGGAGTGGGATGTTGTAACTGAGGGGAGTAGGATGTTGTAACTGATGGGAGTGGGATGTTGTAACTGAGGGGAGTGGGATGTTGTAACTGAGAGGAGTGGGATGTTGTAACTGAGGGGAGTGGGATGTTGTAACTGAGGGGAGTGGGATGCTGTAACTGAGGGGAGTGGGATGTTGTAACTGAGGGGTGTGGGATATAGTAACTGAGGGGTGTGGGATGTTATTACTGAGGGGAGTGGGATGTTGACTGAGGAGAGTGGAAATTAGTGACTGAGAAGGGTGGGATGTTTTGACTGAGATGAGTGGGATGTAATGAATGAGGTGATTGGGTTGTACTGCCTGAGGAAAGTTAGATGTAATGAATGAGGTTGTGACTGAGACGAGTGGGGTTTTGTGACTGAGCAGATTGGGATGTTGTCACTGAGCAGTGTGGGATGTAGTGAGTTAGAGGAGTGGGATTTATTGTGTGAAGGGAGCGCGATGTAGTGAATGAGGGGAGTAGGATGCAAGGACTTAGGGGAATGGGATGTAGCGACTGAGTGAGTGGGATGTAGTGATTGAGCGCTGGAATCCTAATTTGGAATTTTCCCATCTTTATATCACATGCTTGCCACTTGCAATCGGCTCTCTCTTTAAATGTGCTTTATGCAAGTTTTGACTCTTTAAATCTAAAGCATGTTGCATGTCTCTCTTCCTCTCACTCTTACCTTAATTAAGATGACCTGCTTGAGACTTTCTCCTGCTTCACACCTGTAGATTTTGTGCTATTTTCTTCAGTTTGGGGCTGGTTATCTGTCGCCTTTGTTCCAATCTCTCTGGCAGATACTTTCAACCAATTTTAGCTTGGGACTAGCTATCAGTCACTATTCATTTGGCAACATTCTTGAAAGCCAGCAGAGCTCCACAGCTTCTCACACAAGCTGCTGTCTTTATTCCTTCGTGTGTGCCTGTGAGAGATAGGTGCCTGCCTGGCACTCTGTTGCACGGCAATAGCACTATTTTATACTAATCTTGTGATTGCTTATTTAATAATTTGTAAACGCTCATTAGAAATGCCAGTACCTTTTTAAACTGAAACCAAAATTCATGTTGAACTCTCTTATCACAAAAGTACAGAAATGCTAAGCAAGCCTAAACCTCAATATATTTGCTGTGTGACATTTACTGAAGTTCATGTCAAACAGTTGAAATTTTCCTTTTTCCCCCTCTACTCCTCCCTCCCACCTCTCCCTCCTCCTTTATAGCAGATCCAGGGACGTTCCTAACTCCAGAACCAAGGGAACAATCGAAAATAAAAGAGTCCATTGATATTTCTCCCTCTGTATCATCAAAGTCTTCAAACTCAGGTATCTGCACAGTGGTGTTGTTTCAAAATGGTTTCTTCACTTAATTTGATTTTCATATATATATCAGGGCAATTAATGAGCCAGATCATGTAAATGTGAAGGCAGGAATCATTCTCAATCAAATACATTATTCAATCTCTTGCAAACTGGATTGAAAGATTGCCAGAGAAAAAATATACGTAATATTCCATTAAACTAGACTGCATTGACTGAGGGAGTGATGTTTAATATCTTAGCAGAGTGGAGTGTGGTGACTGAGGGGAGTACTAATTAGTGCTTAAAGGGAGTGAGATGTAGTGACTGAGGGCAGTGTGATTTCGTGACTTAGCGGATTGAGATGTATTGAATTAGTGGAGTGAGATGTAGTGAGTTAGAGGAGTGGCATGCAATGAGAGACAGGATTAGTTATGTAGTGAAGGAGAGGAAAGGGATGCAGTGACCGAGGGGAGCGTGATGCAATGATTCCGGGGTTGGGATGCACTCAGTGGGGGCTGTGGGTTGGTATTACTGAGAGGCGGGATGCAATGACTGCGAGGAGTGAGATGGAATGAGTGAGGAGAGAGGAAAGTAATCCGTGAGGCGAGTGGGAAGTAGTCAGTGAGTGGATTAAGATTTAGTGACTGAAGGGAGAGGGTTGTCATGACTGAATGGAGTTGGTTAGAGCAAGTGAGGAGAGAAGGCTGTAATGAGTGGAGGGAGAGGGATATAGTGAGTAGGGTCAGTGGGGCGCAGTGACTGAGGGGACTGGGAGTTAGTGACTGGGGTACAATCAGGAGTGACAGAGCAAACTAACATTTGCGTGTTCCAAATTATATAATTATGAATTGAAACGTTTTCTAAACTTTGCTACCAGTTGCATGATCTCTTGAGCTGATACGCGCTCTCCAATCTCCCTTGTCTCCGTTCCTCATTTCAGATCCAGGGAAAACACCAACTCCGGAATCTGAGGGACAGTCGACTCGAAAATCCTCTCTCCCTGAATCATCCAGTCCAAAAGGATGTGAAGTATCAGGTATCAGTCTGGAGAGGAGATTCTACTTAAAATTTTCACACAATGTGATGGCTGCAAACTGATACTGAAGAGTCTGGGGTGTGCTGACTGAGGGGAGTAGGGTGCTGTGACAAAGTGAAACGGCATGTAATCAGCGGGGAAGTGGGACTTATTGACTGAGGGAAGTGGGATGTAGTCAGTGTGAGTAATTGGATGCGTTGACTGCGGGTGAAGTATGTAGTAGCTGATGTGAGTAGGACATGGGCTGAGCGGCGTTAGATGCAGTGACTTTAGGGAATGGGTTGCAGTGACTGAGAGGAGTGGGGCGCAATGAGTGAGGTGAGTGGGATATAGTGACTGAGGGGTGTTGGATGTAGTCAGGGTGTGGAGTGGGATGCATTAAATAAGGGGAGTTGGACGCAGTGAGTGAACACATTGGGATTTAGTGATTGAGGGTATTTTCTATAATTAGCCTAATCCAGCCCCTTTTCTCTCTTCCTCTCTTCCTCCATTTGCCAGTCACATCTCTTCACTCTCACACGTGTTTCAGTCTCTCATCGCTCACTTCAGTTGTCTGTCGCTTGTTCTTTCACTCCTGTTCGCCGCTCCATGCTGAAGGTTTTGTTTTGCTTGTTTCTCTCAGAATTTGGACAGTTTTGGCCCGGCAAATTTATTTCTCTGTTGAAATGTAGATGATTCTGCAGCTGAGGATTTCTGAGAATCCCTTGGTGAGTAATGGTCCTGAATGATTCGCTGTGGTGAAGCAGTGGTATCAGGTTACATAGGAAGTGAGGATGTCCAGAATAAAAGATCAGAAGTAATATGAGCAGAACTAAACCATTCGACCCGTGGAGCCTGATCCACCATTCATTACGATCGTGGCTTATCTTGGGATTTACCTGAACTTTCCAGCCCGCTCCCCATATTCATTGATTTATTGAGACACCAAAACTTTGTCTATGTCAGGATTAGAAATATTTTTAGAAAGCTCTTCCTTCCACCGATTAATCATTTTGAATCGCTGTCAAACCCCTGTCTTTCCGGAATATCCCTTTAGGGAAGGAAATCTGCCGTCATTCCCAGCTCTGGATGCTATGTGACTCCAGTTCCAGAGCAATGTGCCGGACTCCTAATTGTCCTCCGAAATGGCCCAGGCAGCCATTCAGTTGTAATGGCCGCTACAGAAAAGAGACAGCACAGGAACTGCAGCGGTTCAAGAAGGCGCCTGCCCAACAGCTTCTCAAGGTTTGTTATGGGTAGATCGTAAATGCGGGTCTTGCCCGCGATGCAGACACATAACAAATTAAAACAGAACAAAACAGTGTATTCGCTTTGTGTGAAATCACTCGAGACACGGCCTGCAGCTTTGTAAATATTTCCTGAGCTTCTATCTCAGTCTCTGTATCACTTGTGGCTTCATCTCTCTGTCTGCCTCTCCCTCTCTGTCCCTTTCTTATTCTCTCTGACAAGACGTAAACGTGGGATGAAAATGATATAAGAAGAGGTAACAAGGGGCTGACATTGAAGAGTAAGTATACCAAATGTTAATATGGAAAGCGGAGAATTGTGATAAGATGGAGTGAGATGAAGAGATATATGGAGAGGGAAAAAGGAGAGGGGATGATAAGTTGGATTAGAGGAAGCTGATCTTAAACGGAAGTGATTTTTCTAAACACACAATCGGTCCTTTGTGAAATTCAGGGTAGGTTTAACCTGCTGATGTTGTGACTGTTCTGTTAGATTCTGATTTCAAGACGATTCGCGTGAAGGTCACCTCAGTACGAGGGCTCAATGAAGAGAGAGCGAGGGACATCATTATGGATCGGGTGAGAGACTGCACTGCATTCAGGCCAAACATGACAAAAAACAGATCCTCCCTTTCAAACTCTTCATTCACTGATCGGGAGCATCCTCCTCAGATAACAGTTCCAATTTCCACTCTGGTTATTCTACCGTCTAGTGATCAGAAACTAAACTGGACTCGCCAAGAAATACTGTAGCTACAATAGTAGTTCAGAGGCTGGGAATCGTGCGGCGAGCAACATGCCTCCTGACCACCCCTAAGCCTGTCCACCATGTACAATGCATCTGTCTGGAGTGTGAGGGAATTCTCCCCATTTGCCTAGGTGAGTGCAGTTCCCACAACACTCAAGAAGCTTGACACCGTTCAGGACAAAGCAGCCCCTTTTGATAGCCCCCCAACCCCGCCAGCCACAATCATTCACTCCCTCCACGACTGACACACAGCAGCAGTGTACATACAATCTACATGATGCACTGCATGAATTCACCGAGGGTCCTTAGACAGCATTTTCCAAACCCACGGCCGCTACCATCTGGAAGGACAAGGGCAGTAGACACACGGGAACACAGCCACCTGGAAGCCTACATCCCACGAATGAATTTTTAAAAGTGAGCTATTTCTCAAGATCAATCCACTGCTCTCACATTCAGTCATCTTGCCCAATCCCTCCCTTGATTGCGTCACTCACCCATCATTTCTTCTGTTTGCGGCAGCTCCAGAAGGATCAATGTCTAATTGGGTTGAAGCGCGAGGACATTCAGTGCTCAGGTGTGGACCATCCAGAACCGTGAAAGAGATGGAGAGTGTCACCGAGCCGCCGTGATCCCAGCTCCTTGTGCATTTCAAACTCGCTCGATGACTACTCTGCTTTACCTTCAGCGTCTTTAATGCAATGAATCTGTCAGCAAAGTGATCGTCCACAACTAGGCATGTGTGATTCTGATACGCCTATTGCTTCAGCTCCACACTGCAAGAGTGGGGGAGTTCTTCAAGCTTAGTTAAATATAGAATGCGGCCCCTCTTTTAGATCAGTGACCTCTGGCCAGCCTGAAGCCAGATTGGCCCACCAGTTCCGGCCCGTTTCAGGCTGGAAGTGATCTCCTGTTTAATGAAGGTTTTCGATTAAAGATCTCCAGATGTGTAAAAGCCCTAAAGTTTCATGGAGCTGTCAACACTGAGAATGGGCACATGGACCACAGGTAGATGCTTGTTACAGGACAGCCACTGGGAAGATATGCTCTATTTAATCAATGCTTCTGTAGAATGGGGGAATAATTTGGTGCTGGGCTTTGCAGAACCAAAAATATGCTCACAAGTCAAGATTATATTGAATTTAAGGATAATTTCGTTTGGCAATAGCTGGGTTAGTCTGCTGTATAAATTTGCGATGATGTTGGTGTGACAGAAAGAAAATGTTAGGGGAGCAGCTGAATTAAGATAAGAGACTGATGCTAGGTGGATTCCTTACACGGAATTATATTCATGAGGAAGTGAAAAGTAAGAATTTCTTTTTTTTACATTTTTCACTGACGACCATCAATAGAAATGTTGCGAAATGACTCATTGACCCTACAGGGTAATCCAAACAAACTGCACAGGTCAGCAAGCTGGGCTTCAATTAATGGGTAATCAGACAAGGAAATATCTCAGCTCGAAAGGCATCAATAAAGTGGAAGATTGCAAACAGTGTTCCAATTACAAGGGTTTGAATGGCTGAACACTGATTTTACAACTAGAACATGCTTACATCACTGATAACAGCAGTCTGATGTGAAATCTGTTTGATTTTAAACTTTGTGTGTAATTGCTGTTGCTTGAGTTGTGTGCACAATAAATTTCTGAACGCTTAACCTGAACCTTTTAGGAAGCTCTTTCATCTTTTACTGGAATGGTTGGATCACCTGACACCTTTCTTCTCTCCATTTCTATTTGAGGGCTGCTCACTGAGTGGAGAGTGTCAGTGTCAGGAAGGCATGGGAGTGTGAGGGATGAGTTGGTTCCACATTCCCAGCTCCCAGAGTCAAAGCCTCTTCTTAAAATCCTTTCACTGTCTCGTGATTAAAGTGATACAACCCAACCTCTGCTGGACGCCCCCCTGCCTCTACAGGCCCTGCTCTTAGCCTGTCCTGGAGAGGTTCAGTTGTTGCATGGCTGCCTCTGGAAACATATCAATGAAGTGTGAATATTGAACAATGTTGAAAGGCATTGAAGTTTGCAGAGGGATGGAAAGTTCACTCGGGTGGTGCATTTGTTAGTTGACCACCTGACCCTTTGCACGAACTTTCTCCTCATTCTCCATTGGAGATATTGTCTTGAGATGGTAGTTGGGTATTATTTCAGACAGCAAGGTGCACATTTGCTTCAGTTATCAGGCTCTAATCCAGTACAGAATGGAAGTAGATAAACGTTGCTGTACTCTGTAATTCCTGTGCAACACATTGGCAATGTTTGACCGACACATTGGATCTTGTTAAACATTTTCATTAAATACGTCTTCAAGATAATTTTCTCATTGTCTCTCAGAGTATTCGTCAATAGAAAATATATTGAAAACACAAACAGAGAATGGGACAAACATTATTGTTACCTTTACTTTTATAAGAACACTCCAGTGTTGAACATGGTATCACATCCCATCCCACAATGTCCCTGGTTTACTCAATCTTCCCCATGGAACCTGTAGTAGAATCAGCCTCACCCAATCTACCTGGCATGGCTTTCCCTATTACTGTTCCTAATTTCCCTGCAGGCTGACAGTGGCATTTTACCACCTTCTCCGCATCTAGGCCCCAATATAAGAGAGCTATGGAGTGAGACAGCAGACTCAAGGATTGAGATTAGGCCATGGCCCCTCCAGTGGCCATGCAGACGGATATTAGCTTGACCCTTTCCCCAGTGACAGATCGCCCTCCCCACTGTTTTACCAGAGTCATAGAATCCGCTCGCCCCTCTGCCAACCAAGCCAGAGGGAATGTCCTGCTCTACCTCCACAGCGACAGGCCCTACCTCTCACTGACACTACATTGACAGGCCCCATTCCTCCTCTGTTACCATAGCAAAAGCACCAGCCTCACTTTCCCTGTCGTAGCAGAGCACCCCCCCCCCCCCCCAACTCTTTAACCATAGTCAAAGGCTCCAGCGCCCCCTCTGTGACCAGAGCATTAGGCAACAGCCTGGGGACCGGACCAATCCCCATTCTGTAACAACAGAGGCAGCTCACATCCCTGCTGGAGGAAAGAAATCAAATGGTAAAGTAGTGGAAACTCTCAGTGATTTATTTCTTCAAATCATCGAAATCATCGAAAAATTGGAGTACAGGGATATTTCAGCACATTCTTCAAATGCTCCCTGAACTTTGTCTGGGCCATGGCGTAAATGCAAGTGTTTGTGCAGCAACTCAGGAGCTGCACCATGAAGCCCAATTCCCGCACATAGTCATCCATCCATAGGGAACAGGGTATCATATAAAAAATCCTCCTCCACATACAATACACCATTAACATCGCCCACAACAGGATGAAATTGGCCGAGATAGCAAACAGCAAAATGATGCATTTCCTCCAACTTCCCATCTCTGGGTCTCTGGGACTCTCCACTCTTCTGTGAGTCCGGACTCTCCTGCGGGCTCTGCTCTTCACTAAAATGTGTCTGACTGTGAGAACGTTGAGCATCAGAATGAGGATAAATGGAACACAAGGTATAAGAATGTGATGGAGGAATTCTATAGTTACCCAGGCCTTAGAGAGCTGAACCTCTAATGTCACAATACAAAACCAGGGTCTGTTCATCAGCAAATACCAGTCTGATAACATAAAATACCAGAAAACATTATTTAAAAAGCTCAGTACAGTCACGGTTCCCGGGACTCCAGCCGCCGTTTTCTCGCTGCAATATTTACTTTCCAGCTTCTGGCAACAAATGGCCACAAACCGATCAAAGGTGAAAGAGACGATGTACCAGACAGAACAGCCAATGGCTGCATAAAGGAGGACGGCATGGATATTACAAACACGCATGGCCCACAGGAAATTAAAATATTCCCAATAACCTATCGGAATGTGTCTCAATATCAGGTCCAAAATAATGACCAGTAGATCTGCTGCTGCCATGGACACAAGGTAGCGACTGACACATTTGGAGAGGCCACAATGTCTCCGAGTTAAGATCACAATCGTCAATAGGTTTACTGCAAAGAACAGAGAAAACAGTGGAATTATGCAAGAGGATTAATTTTTTAAAAAATTGTTTGCCTGAAGGTGCTGAAAAGTTCCACGATGTTGATGCATCATGTGACCTATTGCAAGTGCTGTAAATGGACTAATAAAGTGAAATGCCTTTTATATGTTGGAAGAGAGAATAGATGAAATATCATACTGAAATTGTGGAATTCGATGACACTCATCACCCTGTAGTCTTTGCTTACCTTTATTGGATGAAACTATTTGCAGACTCGAAACTCTTCTAATGTTGATGGAGGGGAGTAAGGTAGTTAAATATGGTTCATAGAATTAATAGTCATTTACAGTGAGACTGAGGCAGGGACAACAATAATAGCGAGTTTGAGATAGTAACCCGCCTGAATAACCGAGAGTGCGCAATAGGTCCAACTTTCCAGTGCCATCCAATTATATGTATAAAGTTATTAAAGCACCACCAATAAATTCCTGCTCATTATTGTAACATTCCAATCAATTGTTCTTAAATTCTGATCCATTGTTGTAACATTTCAATCTATTGTTTTCACATCCTGATCCATTGTAGGAACATTCCAACCTATTGTTCTCAGGATTGTGATGTAGTCTCCCCCTCTCTTGGAACAGCACATCCCTGTTAGTAAGGGGTGAAGCTTGCACTCACGGTATAGAGCTAACACATTGAGGCAACTCCCTTCTGAACAGTTTCAGGAAGGATCCATGGAGGCTGAGATTAATTCCAGGCACTGAACAAACAGATTCAGTTAACCCTTTCAATCCAATTATTCTTGCATCGCTCTCAATTAGTCGATTTATCTGTTCCAGCTGGGATATATGACAGATTTAGAGTGACGGATTAGCGTAAAGAGGGGATGCAGAAGTGGAACATCAGGCATGTTTTGGAGCTGTTCAGTACAAAAACTGGGGTGGATATAAACAATTCATTAAATATAGCTAGGTACACCTTTTAGATCATTAAAATTATAATATAGCAACTCGGTCAAATGTGAATGTGGCAGCGAAACAGACTTAACAATCGAAGGCTGTATAATGCCTGAGAGCATGGATCGAAAAGATACGAAGGAACAGGATGAAATGAAACTGTTCCCGATAAACAGTTGGAATATGCCTCAATATCAGGTTAGTATAATGACCAGCAGATCCGCCGTTGCCATAGCCACCAGGAAGTGAATTACGCATTTGGAGAGACCACAGGTTCCACGATTAATGATCACAGTCGTCACTGATATAATTGCGAGGAAGGAAAATAAACAGGAAAAGGACAAATCAGGCAGGCAGAGAAGTTTTGTTGATAACTTATTGCCATTTTCAAAGGTGTCACTATAACCATTGATACATTCAATTTATTTTACCTTAAATAACCAATTGTGGATCTGTATTATGTTGTATGGCTGGACAGAACAAATGATGAAATTACCATACTGCGATTATTGAACACAAATTTATTGGAGTTAGAGGAACACAGCGAACTTAGCTGCCAATGGCCAATAATTCAAGGGGGCAGGCGGGGTTAACAAAAGCTGTTCACAAAATAGACAGAATCACCACTTTGATGGATGGAGGCAAACTTCAGTAAGTTATGCCGCACCCATTCAAAACACCAGTTTGGCCATACGTATAGTATTGTTCTGAATAATGCACCACGTACTTTAGGAAGAATGTGAAGAATGTGTGGAGGGTACAGAGGAAACAGGCTAAAATGGCACTGCGGGTAAGTGATTACAGTAATGTGGATAGGTTGGAGCATCTGGGGTATTTTCTTGAACCGTAGAATCAGAGGAGACTGCAGCTGAGGTCGCAACACCATCTCATGGAGGTTTAACATCTCTATCTTACTTTCGTACTTTTTGCCCTTCCTCATAAAGCCCAGGTTGCAGGAAGGTGAATGCACCACTGTCGCAACCCATGCAGCCACACTGACAGATTCATGTACATCCACATAGAGGTCACTCTGCTTCTGCTCCCAGGTCAGAATTATGAGCAGAGAAAGTTAAGGAGATTTAATTGAGGGGTTCAACATTGTGACCAGTTCAGAGGAATTGAATAAAGATGCATCTTTTATTCCTATTGTCTGAAGGTGTTATAAACGGATTGCATAGATATAATGTGATTGGCAGAAAGAGCAAGGGTTTATTTGTAATGCACCGTCCACTAATGTCGAGCTGTCTGATTTAACGATGCATTGCAAATGGGAATTTGATAAATATTGAATATGTGAATGTTTGTCGAGCCTTTGTTCTGGACACTTTATTTTTTTTTTATAAATGGTTCAACATTAGATATTGCAGAAATGCAGAGCGTTAATCTGAGCTGTTGATTGAGGGTTGGTTTACTTATTCCAATGGAATTGGAATCCGCTGTTTGTGTTCCTGCAATATTAATGTACTTTTGACACATTCTTTTTGAAGTACAACTTGTGCTGGTGGGTTACTGCATCGCGAATATTAATAAACATTGTGTAGCTGAAAGTATTTAAAAGCAACATATTTTTCCAGAGAGAAGTGAAGTCATGGGCACAACAGTTTGAAGACATACTTTGGTACTGCAAGGCATTTACAAAAGTGAACACTATTATGTTAAACTGGGAACTCATTCCGCCTGAACAATAATTTATGTGTTTATGACCCTTCCTCACAACTAACATAATGATGATATTGATCATTTCTTGGGGAAAGTCTGGTCTCTTGAAATGTGTCATTTACTGCCTTGTTGCCTTTCAAGAGGCAGATCTATTGGTCCTTATCATCGACCTGACAATGGGGCATCTTCCATTCATTATAAAATCGAATTTATGCTCAGTTTTTTTTTTATTCCTGTGAGTAATCACTAGGTTGTTCTGCTTTATGCAGTCACAAATTGTTCTGATTGGTTCACTGTCACTATTACATTCGATGGATTTGTGGCTATTTGAGACAGTAAGTTGAGAACAAAATGTTGCACCGAGAAAAGTGCATCTCAGGTTCTGGGAACAGACATTTTGTTGACCTGATTGAGGAAACCTTTCTGGTATTTTATGTATACGGCTCAGTATTGGCCCTTCAATTTCCCCCGATTTGGTGTTGTGACAATGGATGCCCAGGATTCACGGGCAGGGGCAGCAATTGAGTTTCTTTATTACATTGTAACGCCCGGTGTACCATTTTTCCTTATTCTAGCATTGAATGCATTACCGGTCAGGTATATTTTATTGGTGAGCAGAGCCTGCAGGAGACTCGGGGCTCACAGCAGTAAAGAGTCCCAGAGACCTAGAGCTGGAGAGTGGAAGGAGGTACATCATTTTACTGTTGGTTATCTAAGGAAATTGTACCTGATATGGGCTGGCTTAACGGTGTTTTGTATACGGTGGGCAATGGGAGCTTTAGGCAACAGTTCTGTAAATTCACGACTTTATATTCGAGAAATATGCTTACTGCTGCAGCTACTGAGCTGCTGCCCAAACACTGGCTTGTATGAAGTGACCTAGACTAAGTTCAGAGAGCAGCTGAAGGCTGTGCTGAAATATTCTATTTACAATCAAAGAATGCAAAACTGATTGAATGCTGAGCTGAATCGAATGAGTTCATAAACAGAACACACTCACTCCTCATATTCTGCCCATAGCACTCTCCACAGCAGACCCAGTGAAAGAGGTTAATAATTGGACTCTGACTGACATAGGCTGAGCATCCTCAGCCACTGTCAGAGAAACATTATGATCTGGAAGCACACCGGCTACATTGTGGATTATATGTGGGGCTTCAAGAGCGCCAACAATGACACGATCAACTATGGAATATTGTGTCTAATTCCGAGAGCCACACTTTGGCAAAGATTTCAAAGACATGGTAAAAAGTCAGAGATGATTTTCTGTAATGCTGCCAGAGATCAGAGGATTGTGGAAAAGCAGGTTTTGTTGTCTTTCGAGCAGTAAAGGTCAAGGAGAGATTTCAAACCCTGAAGCTCTTTGATAAAGCGGTAAAGGTGAAACTGTTTCCAATAGCAGAAAGCTGGCTTGCACTTTTATTCTTTGAAACCAGGTTTCCCTGGAGTTGGCATCAGTGACTCGAGGGAGAGATACAGAGGCAGAAAAAAGGAATTTAACAATGGAATTCAATAATATCAGAAGGGGAGTAATGGATCGCATAAATATAGGGAAGAAGAGGATAATTGGACACACTTGAAGTGAGAGTCCATTTAGTGGCACCAATGGAATAATGAAAATGGTCACTTTCGTGCTGCCAGCCCATGTCAATTACTGAGCACAGGGACGATGGCCAAGTGGGATTTGGTTTCAGTTCCGTTACAGGGAGTGGGATGTTGTATCTGCTGAAATTTATTAAAGTGTGTATCTAGGAGCTGGGGCGTGAGCAAGGGGGGCAGGTGCGAGGAGTAGAGTCTGGCTGGGATAAGCTTTTTTACAGAGTAGTTGGGCCTGCATTTAGATAGCTATAAAATTGAAAACATGGCCAGATTGTGGGTTTATGTAGCTGCTGGGACGAGGCACGTTTGGAGATAGGTGATATCAGGGCGGTGGTCGTTGGCAGGGTCTCGGAAAGGGGGAATATGTGGGCGAGACTCAGCTCGGGTTAATCAGCAAACTCTCAGGGATGAACCTGAGACAATGGACGGGGTCGCGGCGTAGCGATGGTGTGGGGTGTGCCTTTATGGAGTGTGTGTGGATGGAGGACAGATTTTAAGATGCAGACCGATGATGCTAGTTTCAATCCTCACAAGGTTCCCCTGAGAAATAAGTAAAATGAGTAGCTATTCAGTGAAATTTGGCTTCCAGATCGAGTAGCAAGAGACAGAGACATTCAAGGGATACCAACTGAACGAAAAGGATGATAGTGGATTTGAAAAAAGACATTGCAATTGAGCATTATTTATATAATTAATAACTTGAAAGAGAGACTTACGAGATACAATAAGAACAGCGAGGATGGGATAGTAAAAGTATTGAATAATCTGAAGCATTATTCTGACCCGATGTTCGAATGTGATTTCATCATAAAACGTCAACAGATAGTTAACATCACCCCACCAGCCTCCGCATTCAAAGGATCATCCTTCATCATTTCTCCCAGATCCAGCATGATGCCACCACCAAACACATCTTCCCTCCATTGGGAGATTCAGAATGAGAAGGTTCAGAAACTCGCATACAATGCTGAAGAACGAAATCTGCAGAATGATTTCTGTGTTAATTTAATCCTTTACAGTAACCGGAGCTGACTGTCAGAATCGATTGTGCACGTACAGTTCCAGTGACAGGCTCAACAAGTGACCCAAACCTCAGACAGTATCAGAAAGTGCAAGATACAGACTAGAGGTGACGAAGGTATATTGTGTGAGAGAATGGTAGATGCAGCATTGTGGTAATGTAAGTGGACCAGTAATGCTCAAGCCCAGGCTAATGCTCCACAACAGCAATTTGGAGAATTTGAATTCAATTAATAAATCTGGAATATAAAGAGTGTCCCAGTTATAGTGACCATGAAATTACCATTGATTGGCACACACGGCCATCTGGTTCACTGATGTCCTTGAGGGAAGCAAAGCTGCCATCCTTACCCGGTCTGGTCTTCATGTGACCACAGACGCACAGCAACATGGTTGACACTTATCTAACCTCTGCTAGCACTGCGGGAATACATACACCACATGGACTGCAGCGGTTCAAGAAGGCAGCTCACTACCACTTTCTCAAGGGCAACTAGGGATAGACAATAACTGCTGGCCTAGTCTGTGAAGAGCACAACCTATGAATGAATTTTAAATATCCTGCCAATCAAAGACTTGTTTATGCATACTCTCTGTTTCCTGCCAACCAGCCAATCGTATATCCAGGCTAATATATTGTCCCATACACCATGAGCATTTTTTTTCCCGCAATTGCATTTGCTGAGACACCTTGTCAAATGCCTTCTGGAATCACAGAATCACACAGTGCAGATGATGCCCTTCGACCCAACGAGTCTGCACCGGCACGTGAGAAACACCAGAGCTACCTACGTAATCCCATTTACCAGCACTTGGCCTATAGCCTTGAACGTTATGACGTGCTAAGTGCTCATCCAGATGTTTTTTTAAAGAATGTGAGCCAACCCGCCTCCACCACCCTCCCAGTCTGCGCATTCCACACTGTCACCAACCTCGAGGTAAAAAAAGTTTTTCCTCACATAACCCTTGAACCTCCTGCCCCTCACCTTGAAATTATGTCTACTTGTGACTGACCCGTCATCCAAGGAGAACAGCTGCTCCCTATCCATCCTGTTCTTGTTCCTCACAATCTTGTACACTTTGATCAGGTCGCTCCTCTGACTACTCTGATCCACCGAAAACAAACCAAGCCTACCGAATCTCTCTTCATAACTTAAAGGTTTCATCCCAGGCAACATCCTGGTGAATCTCCTCTGCACCCCCTCCAGTGGAATCACATCCTTCCTATAATGTGGCGACCAGAAATGTGCACAGTACTCCAGCTGTGGCATCATCAACGTTCTACACAGCTCCAACATGATCTCCCTGCTTTTGTAATCTATGCCTCGATTGATAAAGGCAAGTGCCCCATATGCCTTTTTCACGACAACATAATCATGCCTCTCCGCCTTCAGAGATCTATGGACACAGGCGCCAAGGCCCCTTTGTTCCTGAGAACTTCCTAGTGTCATTGTTCATTGAGGACTTCTTTGTCAAATTACTCCTTCCAAAGTGTATCACCTCACAATTTTCAGGGTTAAATTCCATGTGACACTTATCTGCCCATTTGACCATCCCGTCTATATCTTCATGTAGCCCAAGGCACTCAACATCACTGTTAACCAGCCGGCCAATCTTTCTGTCATCCGCAAACTTACTAATTCTACCCCCCTCATAGTCATCTATGTCGTTTATATAAATGACAAATAATAGGGGACCCAGCACAGATCCCTGTGGAGACCCACTGGACACTGGCTTCTAGTGACTAAAGCAATCTTCTCTCATCAAACTCTGTCTCCTACAACTGAGCCAATTTTGAATCCACCTTATCAAATTATCATGTGTAGCATGTGAATTTGCCTTCTTTACAATCTCCATTGTGGGATCTTGTCAAAGGCTTTGCTGAAATCCAAATAAGCTTCATCAACAGCACTACCCTCATCTGAACACCTGGTCACCTCCTCAAAAAAATTAATCTAATTTGTTAGGCATGACCTCCCACTGACAAAGCCTTGCTGACTATCCCTGATCAAACCTTGCCTCTCCAAGTGGACATAGATTCACTCCTTCAGAATTTTCTCCAATAGTTTCCCTACTGCTCACGTGAGAGTCACTCGTCTGGAGTTCCCTGGCTTTTCTCTACAACCCTTCTTAAATAGCTGAACCACATTAGCTGTTCTCCAGTCCACTCCATCCAGTCTCTTAACACTATGCTATTCCAATTAATGTTGGGAAAGTTGAAATCACCTAACGTAATTATCCAACTGTTATTGTTTTTATACACCTCCACAAATTATGGACATATTTGCTCCTCAATTTCCCAATGACTATCTGGGGCTCTATAATAAAACCCTAACAATGTGGCTGCCACTTTTTATTCCTGAACCCTATCCACATAGCTGCATTCGGTGCCCCCTCCAACAGATTATCTCTCCTTACTGCAGTAACTGACACCTTAACTAACAAACCAAAGCCTACTCCTCTTTTACCCCGTCTTCTGCCTTGCCTGAAGATTCTGTATCCTGGAATGTTCAGCTGCTAATCCTGCTCCTCCATCAACCACGTCTCAGTGATGGCTGCTATATCACAATTCCACGTGTCAATCCTCACTCTTAACCTATCCGTTTTACCTGTAATACTCATGGGATTACACACTTACGCCTGCAAATAGAAGTTCAGGACCTTTACAAGGTCCCATTCATCCACCGCACATGTTACTAGCTTCAAAGGACGCTAATAAATTGTTTGAATATGATTTCCCTTTCTCAAAACCATGGCACAGAAGTCGGAAGATGAGGTGTTGTTCCTCCAAACCTCCCTGTCGCTTGCCATTTTAACACTCCACCCTGCTCTCTTGCCCACATGTCTGTCCTTGGCTTGCTGCATTGTTCCAGTGAAGCCCAACGCAAACTGGAGGAACAACACCTCATCTTCCGACTAGGCACTTTACAGCCTTCTGGACTGAATATTGAATTCAACAACTTTAGGTCATGAGCTCCCTCCCCCATCCCCACCCCCTTTCTGTTTCCCCCTTCCTTTTTTTCCAATAAATTATAAAGATTTTCCTTTTCCCACCTATTTCCATTATAAAAAAACACCCCCACTAGAGCTATACCTTGAGTGCCCTACCATCCATTCTTAATTAGCACATTCGTTTAGTTAATATCACCAACTTTAACTTTAACACCTATGTGTTCTATTGTACTATTGTTGTTGACATCTTTTGATGATCTGCTTCTATCGCTGCTTGTTTGTCCCTACAACCACAGCCCCCCCCCCCCCCCCGCCCCTCCACCTCTCTCTCTCTCTATATCTCTCCGCCCCCCACACACACACCTTAAACCAGCTTATATTTCAACTCTTTCTTGGACTCGAACTCAAGTTCTGTCGAAGGGTCATGAGGACTCGAAACGTCAAACTCTTTTCTTCTCCGCCGATGCTGCCAGACCTGCTGAGTTTTTCCAGGTCATTCTGTTTTTGTTCAGGATGTAGGCATGGTTTGCGTGGAATGAGGAATGACAAAGGCAAGAGGTCGCTTGTGGGAGTGGTGTACATGAGGAACAAAGGGACCTTGGCGTGTGTGTCCATAGATCTCTGAAAGCGGAGGGGCATGTTAGTGGGGTGGTGAAAAAGGCATATGGGACACTTGCCTTTATCAATCGAGGCATAGATTACAAAAGTAGGGAGGTCATGTTGGAGTTGTATAGAACCTTGGTGAGGCCACAGCTGGAGTACTGTGTGCAGTTCTGGTCGCCACATTATAGGAAGGATGTGATTGCACTGGAGGGGGTGCAGAGGAGATTCACCAGGATGTTGCCTGGGATGAAACATTTAAGTTATGAAGAGAGGTTGGATAGACTTGAGTTGTTTCCGTTGGAGCAGAGAAGACTGAGGGGTGACCTGATCGAGGTGTACAAGTTTATGAGGGACATGGACAGGGTGGATAGGGAGCAGCTGTTCCCCTTAGTTGAAAGGTGAGTCTATAGAAGGGATAAGTTCAAGGTGAGGGGAAGAAGGTTTAGGGGGGATATGAGGAAAACGGTTTTACCCAGAGGGTGGTGAGGGGCTGGAATGCGCTGCCTGGGAGGGTGGTGGAGGCGGGTTGCCTCACATCCTTTCAAAAGAACCTGGATGAGCACTTGGCACGTCATAACATTCAAGGCTATGGGCCAAGTGCTGGTAAATGGGATTAGGTAGGTAGGTCAGGTGTTTCTCACGGGTCGATGCAGACTCGATGGGCCGAAGGGCCTCTTCTGCACTGTGTGATTGTGTGACTCTGTGATTCCGTACCCATTTCATTTGGGGGGGGGGGGGTGCCCATGGCTGCTGGCCTTCTGTGTGCCTCTATCATGGGCACTTTGGCCTAGCAGGGAGCTTTCTTCTTGCCATCCCTCAGCATGAGGGTCTCCAGCCAATCACACAGCGCCTGGAGGAGGACCCACAAGGAGTCACCTTCCAACTGTGGGGCTGTCCGGGCTCTGAGGCCTTCCATTTGCCCTGCCTCCCATCGACATGACAGCTGCAATGTGTGGTAAGATGCAAACTGACGCTGAGGCACGTGGTCAGGTTTCCTGCCCTCCTGTGTGGAGAGACCATCATAGTTAAAGGGTAGAATATGACTCTTTTTCTGAACATGTCTTATTCCAAATGGGAATAGAGCAGGTGGGTTCAGATTCCACTCCCTCTCGAACAAGGCTACTGACTGAGATACTGCTGGACGAATAGTCCCGAGTATAATACAGCATGTGCCCACCTGCTGCTCCACTGTCTTGGTGCTGCCTTCTCCCTGGAATTCCTGAAATTCCACATGTGGATCTCTCCTCAGGCTGCTGCCAGCTCGATGCCTTTAATTGGTGTCCCTGACTGACTTCCTGTGCACTCCCCAACCCCTCCCCCACCTCAAGCACTGCCCAAGACACCTGACTGGGTGTGGAACAGCGCCCCCACAAACCCCACACCCCACTCCACTCCCGCCCTTCACAAAGCCAGTTGTCTGCGTTACCCCCGGGGGGCCGTGAACTGGCCATCTGACCATTCAGTTACTGAGTTAAGACGGTGGGGACGGATGGACATGGTTCCCGTTCAGCTTCTCTCAGCCCTCTAGGAAAAATATATTTTTTACTGTTCCAGCACAAGCTCTCCCCTTGTATACTCAATATCTTACTTAATAAAGGCAAATATCCAGTGTGCCTTCCTTACGGTCTTATTTACCTGCCCAGATACCATCAGCGGCCAATGGGCATGCAATCCAATGTCCCGCGGCACTCTAAAGGTCTCACTAACCTACATAGCATTACGTATTCTCTTGTTTATTTAGCCTCTCACAATTGTTTTACTTGACACTTTGCAGAATTAAAGTCCATCTGCCCACCTAATTAGTTGATTGAAATATTCTTGCAGTGTGCAACTCCGTTCAGTGTCATCAACCACATAACCATCTTTGTATTGTCTGCAAACTTCAGAATAATGCACATTCATTCCATTCTACATCATTGGTATAGACCTGAGAAGGCAAGGAGCCTTATACTGGTCCCTGCAGAACCACACTGGAAACAGCCTTCCAGTCTCAAAGCAATCACGGGCCATCCACTTTCTGCCTCTGAGCCAATTGTGGATATGACGGGACACTTTCTCTTCGACTCCCTGGGCTTCTCCTTTCATGACCAGTGGAACCTGATCAAATGTTTTGCTAAAATCCATGTACAGCACATGAGAGATATAACTCCCATGGACGCTATTGTTACCTTATCAAAAAAAAAATCAATCATGTTTTTTTCAAGTGATTGCATATGATATACGGCACAGAAACCGGCTATTCATGCCAACAAGAGGACGCTGGTGTCTGTGTTCCACACCAGCCTCTTCCCATCTTTTCTCTTTTTAAATCTACATCCAAACCATTTATTACCTTCCCTTTCTGGTCTCGCTTCCACTAAAGTGGATACAGACTGTTAGGTTCGGCAACTCCCTCTGTTAGCGGGTCCCACATTCTTATGGTTCTTTGATGAAGATGTTTCTTCTGAATTCCATGATGGATCACTTGCTGACTATCTTGTATTCATGGCATCTAGTCATGGCTTTCACAAAACGAGGAAAAGCTCCATCTATCGTCACTTTATCAAAACCTTTCATGATTGTACAGACCTCCACGTGGTCACCCCTCCTGCCTTTCTTCTGTCAAGATTAAAGAGACCCAGCCCGTCAATCTGTCCCTAATCTGTGTGCCTACACATTGCTGGCATCATCCTTGGAAAAATTATCCTCACCTTCTGCAGTGTCTCTATATCCTGTTCATAAAATTGCGACCATAACTGCTCACAGTGCTCCACTGTGGTTTAATCATGATTCAATACAGATTTAGCATAAATAACCTACTTTCCCATTCAATCTCGGTGGATTTAAAGCCGAGTGCTTTATCTTTTACCTATTGACTTTGTAACCCTTTTGCACATTATTTTTTTTTTTTAAATTCACATTCCCAAGTGTCCGTTTTCCATTACCCCACCAAGGCATGCACCTTCCAGGAAATGAGAGACATCTTTGTGCTTCCCATTAAAATGTCATAATCTCACCAGTATCTGTGTTGAACTACAGATGGCAATCCTTTTGCAGTTCTGCGAGTTTATTCACACCCTCTTGCAATGCTTTCTTTTTTCAGTCCTCCTCAGAATTGGCTACAGCCCAACCCTATAATATGCTGTCACTGACAAATTAAAAATTGTATTTCCATTCAAAATTACAAATCGTCACTATGGGGCCAGAGGAGCAGGGCACAGTTAATGATTCAGCATTTCCCTTTGACAGTGAGAAAGTGATGGACCATTTAATTGGAAGTAATCAGCCTAAACTCGGTGGTGTGAAAAATTATTAGGAATGATGCTGAGGGGGAGTATATATTTTTATTCAGAAAGATGCATCTTAATAAAAAGCAGTAAGCACGGAATTGTCCAGGGGAGGTCGCCCCTACTGAACAGGACTGAAAGCCCCAGACGCTGATGAGGTAATCAGGTCAGTTAGTTTTAGGATATCTGTTTTATGTCTAACCTAAAACAATAGTTTACCCTGGGACAATGAAATAATGAATACTTGGATCAAAATTAAACTTAACTAGCTATTCTACTTGACATCACTCCAAAACAGATCAAGTTATCGTGGCCCAGTCTGTTCCAGGGGCTTGGGCGGAATGAGCAGAATAGCAATACTCTAGTGAGAGGGAAATCAATAATTCGAGAGTGCATATAGCATCCTCTGCAGCCAGGAACGAAGGGTGTGTTGCCTCCATGCTGCCAGGGTAATGGATCATTTACTGTGGACTGGAAATAAAATATGAAATGGGGAGGCTCATTCCAGTTTTTGGGCCCCATGGTGGAACAAAGCATACAGCTAAGAACAGGGAGAAGTTCCTATTCAATTCAAATCGACAATCCACCCGTTTTTATTAAAAAATACTCAAGAGCAATAATCTCGGGATCATTGCCCGATCCACATGTCAATGGGCATCCCTGGGAAAGATGTTTTTTTTAATGGCGCACTGGCACCAGTCTTGGCATCGGAAGGAATTGTACATATGGAATGGGCTGTGCATGAACTGGGGACCTGTGCCCTGGTGGGGGGAGTAAATCTCCTAAAAAGACTATCAAGAGAAGGGAGGGATCTGCAAAAAAGCTGGGCATGAGAGGCTTGGCATTGAGGGTGGGGGACAGATCATTGATGGCAAGTTAATATAACAGCCATATAATAAGCGTCCAAAAAAGGAATTACATTGAGAGAAACTCCCATTACAATGAGTGAAAATGCCTGTACAGAAATGCCACAGCATTCATAAAAACCAGGAATGCTGGAGGAATCCATGCTTTGGAAGGAATCAGGCATGGTAGGGATTGCTGAGATATCACTACAGAAAAAAAAATCAGAACTGGGAATTAAACTTTGCAGCACATACAACATTTAGAATATATAGAGGGGCACACGGGCTGGTTGGAGTATATTTCCTTATTCAGGATAGCATATTGACAGTAGGAAAAAGAAGAGCAATCAACGGAATTATAATAGATTCCAAGTGAATAGGGGCAAATAGGTGTGGCCTGCAGCTCAGCTAAGAGTGGAATGTTGGTGGAGAGATACATAAGTACTCAAGGAGGGGATTGACTATAACACTCACTTAGAAAAATAACGTGTTGAATTTTAACTATCCTGATTTTAATTGATAGGTGAGGTTGGGAAAGGGGGGTAGGGACTAGAGTACCTACAAGATGTACAGAAATTTGTTCTAACTCAATATGTAATTTAACAAAAAACTAAGAAGGGAAGATTCGCTGGTGAATCTGGTAATGGAGAATGAACCAGAGCAGATATCGGATGCAAAAGTAGAAAGGACAACTAGGCAACAGTGAGCATAATAATATTTTTTAGAGTGATGTCCACATTAGAAGGACATATGCATGATGAAAACTGATTGGAGAAAATCGGAATTTGTGGGTTTGATTATGTGAAAATGTTTGTGAAAAATTATACTAATTATACTGAAAAAAAGGAAGTAGATAAACAATGGAAAATTAAAATTTTGCTAAACATAATGCATGGAAATATATCCCGTTAAAGTGATGGGGCTGAATTAAAAGCAACGGCCTGTCTGTAGAAGAATGAAGACTTGAGGAACAGCCAAGGATGAGACATGATGCTAACATTACCTACATAGACAGTCAATGGTATTAATATCACTGAATCCCCGTCTGTCAAAATTCTGGGAGTTATCATATACCAGAAGCTTAATTGGTCCAAGCAGACATCTGCAATGGCTCCAAGAGAATGTCAGGGGCTGTGAATCCTGCAGCAAGTAACTCACCTCCTCGCTCCCCACATCATGCACATCATGCACCCTATCTACAAGGATCAAGTTTGGAGTGTAATGGAATATCCTTCACTTACCTATATGAGCGTATTAATCCTATTTTGGCTGAATCACTGTCCTCGCCCCCGGGGGAGATCATACCAGGTCCTAATGTATCCAATAACAAATCAGAGGTACAATGTGGTCATTGATAATTTGAGATGAGAAATCATTCAGTTCCCACCTTTAAATAATTTAAAAAATTAGACTAAACGAAAATTTCACCACGCTCTTTAATTGTTATTTAAACGTAAACTCTGCCACAGCATAACGGCAACTCTTGGTGCAGTAACTCATGAGCCGACGAAAGAAACCAACTTCCTCACAAAATGAGGTAGATAAAGTATTCTTACCACAAATACCACCTTAAGAAGCATATGGAATACAGAAGAAACACAGACCATAACAGTATGACATTCTCTGTGGTAAGAAATCATAAAACGCTAGATTTTCTTCCACTCCTCATTTCAGTGCCTCTTGATCTCTTCCCTTTGTTGTGAACCGAAGTCCCCTGCGGGACCTGCTACCCCAGTGAAATGTGTACGATGGGTACAGCAATGAGCAACAGGATCATAAGAAATGGGACATGTTGGATTAAAATTTAGTGTTTGTTCCCCAGATGCATGAAATCTGAACACCATTTATTTACACCACAATGCAAGAGGAAATTGTAAAGAAAAGGTGGGCTTGTTAAAGTAAAATGCTGTAACATGTTGGTGAAAAAGTTCATCACAGTCTCTATTCCTAGAAACAGTGCCTGTTTTCTCAGTGCAATGTTTACCTTTTAGCATCAGGCAAATAAAATTACAACAAATTGATTAAAGATGAAATTCTTCGTGAAGCAGGCAGAAATATTGGTGGCTGAATGAAGCAGAAGAGAATGGGTGTTACGTGCCTCGATGGGTGAATATAAGTTGTTGTTGACAATAAAATCAGAATCTGCTTCAATATGAGTTAGAGGATCAGGGCCGGTAGATCCGGCACTGTTATGGCCAAAAGGATGCAAGCGACACATTTGGAGATACTGTACTTTCCCCGAGACACAATCGTCATTAAATTAACTATAGTAGATGTGAATAAACAAACAATTTATAAATTACACTGAAGGCAAAATTAATATTTTGACTGAGCATTTATTAAAACTTGTAAATGATTCTTAGAAATAGTTAAGAAAACAATGGCTCGCTGATGTTCTTTATGAAGAACATTGAACACCGTTAACTGGTCTTCTCTGTATGTGACTCCAGATTTCCATAAATGCCTTTGACTCTCAACTGCACTCTGATTTGGCTTAGCAATCTATCACTGAGAAAGAACCTACACCACATGACCTGCAAAAGTTCAAGAGAAGAGCTCAGCACTTGCTCTTCAAGGGCAATTAGCATGGCAACTCAATGCTGATCTTAAAAACAATGACTACGTGACGTGAAGCAATAAATGAAAACGTCTGCTTGTATTTGGGATGAGATAAAGAATGAGGAAATAAGAGCTAAGGTATTGCTCACAGACGAGCTGACAGTTTACTTAAAATTCCAGGTAAAATACCTGAGTGGTGCAGCAAGCATGAAATGTCAGTAGGGCTGAGCTTCAGCTGGAGAGAGCAGAACGGAGATTAGTGACTCTGGGCTGCTGTTGGGGAAATAACAATTTTTTAAAAAATTTCCCTGGTTATTATTGATTGGCCCTGTGTTAGTGTAAGGTGCCACCCTAGATTCCTTGTCATAATCATTATACAGTGTACCAGGGATAAGATGGGAGAACCATCATAGTTGGGGATATTGAACTTGTGAAAATGAATTAAGTTGGGTGGTGAAAGCCCACTTGCCTAATCCTAATCATTACCCAGTGGCCTTTAACAGATATGGGAGAATCCTTCGGCATTACTGCTCCATATTATCACCGGCTAACCCCGAGATGTTGTGGAGAGTCATGACGCAATGAATCTGGGTAACAAAGAGACTGCCAGACTCATTAGTTTCTACCGTTCACTGATCGCTGATCCTGTTAATGCATTGTTTTCAATCTTCGAAAAATGCTGAGACTATGGAACAGTGCCAATGGCTTGGAAGACCGAGCATATCCCACATCTGTACAAGAAAGACGGGACATAGAAAGCAGGAAACTATAAACCAGGTAGCCCAACATCTGCTCTTGGGAAAATGCCGGATCCATTATTAAAGAAGCAGTAGCAGGACAGTTAAGATAATCATAATGCAATAAAACTGGGTCAACCGGTTTTAGGAAAGAGAATACTAATTTTCAAATCTGTTGGAGTCCCTTGAGGGTGTAAGAAACAGCATGAAAAATGGGCACCAGTGTCCATAGCATATATGGATTTCCAAAAGGGATTTGCTGTAATATAAGAGCTCATGGAGTTGGGGGAAATGTATCAACATCTCCAAAGGATTGGTTAATAACCAGGAAAAAGAGCATCCACATAAACCTGCTGATGATACAACGACAGGATCACAGAGGCCAATCACCTCCGAGTTCCAAAGAGGAGCGTCCCAGGGGAGCACCCAAAAAATGGGCTGGGGGACACCACTCCGCCCCTACACACCGGCAAGTCCCAGGGGCAAGGATTACACAGCAATCGCCCAGGAAGTTCAACCTGCCACTGGGCCAATGCACTGCAATGGGAACCTCTGACTACCCTCCCCTACTAAGCTACTCTCTCCTGCCTAACCACTCTCCTCCACCTGCCCACGGGACCCCATCCTGCCCTTCCCATTCCCCCCAGCCCCTGCCTTGTACCCTGCACACCCGCCGATCACATGACCCCCCCCGACTATACCGTCCTGCCCCGACCACGTTCCCCACCTCCTCACTGACCACCCGACCCTCCCATGGACAGCCCCTGACCATCTGCAGCCCCCTCCCATCCCCTTTGAAACTCCTCTGATCACCGACACCCCAAACCCGCCAGACCAGCTGACACCCCTCCACGCCCCATTGTCCCATTCCTGCCCACTAACCTCGCACTCTTAACCTCCTCCTGGCTTCGCAAACCGGCTGGACGTTTAAAACTACCTGCTTTACCACAGCTGGATCCACAGAAAAAGGAGCAGCATCTTCCTTTCCTCCAACTCAGCTGCCTTCAACACAAGGCCTTTACCACCCTCTGCAACACACTCTTCTGACTGAGTCGGAAGGTCGGGTGAGAAAGGAGTGGCTTCATTTCCTAGTAAGTGAGGAGGAAGGGATTGGGCATCCGACTCTGACTAACCCCCATGGAGCACTCCAGCCGGAGCACAGAACTGTCACAGCACAGAAGGAGGCCATTTGTCCCATTGTATCTGCACCAGCTCTGGCAATGAGCATTTCACTTACTGAAATTCTGCTCTCTTCTTCACGTAACGCTTCAGGTTGTTTCTTTTCAACTAACCACCTAATTCCCTCTCGAACACCTTGATTGACCCTGTACTGACCACACTCTCAGACAGTCCATTCCAGACCCTAACCACTCGATTGACCCTCTCTCCCCGACACACTCAGAGTGTGCATTCCAAACCCAAACCACTCGACTGATCTTGTCTCCACCAGACTCTCAGCCACTGATTCCAGATCCTAACCACTCGATTGACCCTGTCTCCACCACACTCTCAGACAGTGCATTCCAGATCCTAACCACTCGATTGACCCTGTCTCCACCACACTCTCAGACAGTGCATTCCAGACCCTAACCACTCAACTGACCTTGTCTCCCCCACACTCTCAGACAGTCCACTACAGACCCTAACCACTCGATTGACCCTGTCTCCACCACACTCTCAGACAGTCCATTACAGACCCTAACCACTTGATTGACCCTGTCTCCACCACACTCTCAGACAGGGCATTCCAGACCCTAACCACCCGATTGACCCTGTCTCCACCACACTCTCAGACAGGGCATTCCAGACCCTAACCACCTGATTGACCCTGTCTCCACCACACTCTCAGACAGTGCATTCCAGACCTTAACCACCCAGTCTATGTCAAAGTTTTTCCTCATTTCGCTTTTACTTCTTTTGCAAACCATTTTAAATCCTTGTCTTTTTGACCTCGATCCTTTTCTGAGTGGAACAATTTCTCCCTATCCACTCTCTCCAGGCCCCTCGTGGTTTTGAGTACCTCTATCAAATCTCTTCTCAACCTTCTTTTCTCCAAGCAAAAGAGCCCCGACTTTTAGTTCATAATTGAAGTTACTTATCTCTTGAAGTTATTTACTTCTCTCGTAAAATTTTCCTGCATTCTCTGTGATTCTTCCCCATCCTTCCTAAAGGGTGGTGACAAAACTGTACATAACACTTCAGTTAAGGTTATATAAACTCAGCATAACCTCCCTGCTCTTGTAATCTAGGTCCCTATTAATAAAGCCCATGGTACCATATGTTTTAACTGCTCTCTCCCCTGTCCTTCTGCCTTTAATGACTTCTGCACAAATATACCCAGATCCCTCTGATCCTGTACCCTGTCCATTGTATATTGTCTCTTCATGTTCTTCCTACCAAAATGTATCGCCTCACAGTTCTCTATCTTGAACTTCATCTGCCACATATCTGCGCACTCCACCAAATTGCCAATTTCCTTTCAAAGTTCTACACTGTCCCCCTCGAAATTGACAATGCTTCCAAATTTTGTATCGTTCACAAATTGTGAAATTATGCCCTGCACACCAAGATTAGATCATTAATATATATCAGGAGAAGCAAGGGTCCCAATGCTGACCCCTGGGGAACTCCAGTACAAACCTTCCTCCCATCTGAAAAATACCCATTAAACGTTATTCTCTGTCATTCAGCAAAACATATATATCCATGTTGCAGCTGTCGCTTTTATCCCATGAGCTATAACTTTTCTGACAAACCTGTCATGTGGCAGTGCATCAAATGCCTTTCTGAAGTCTATGTATAACACATCAACAACATTATCCTCATCAACCCTCTCTGCTACCTCTTTCACAAACTCCAGCAGGTTAGTTAAACATGGCTTTTCCTTAAGGAACGCATGATAGTTTTCCTTAATTAACCTATATTTGTCCATGTGGCTACTAATTCTGTTCTAAATTAGCTTCTAGAATTTTCCCCACCACTAAAGTTAAACTGCCTAGTCTGTAGTTGGTGGCATTATCCTTACAGTTTCTAAATAAGGGCGTAATGCTCCGGTTCTCCAGTCCTTAGGCACCACCCGTGAGTCTAAGGAAGACTGAAAAATTATGGACAGTGCCTCCACGATTTTCACTCTTAGTTCCCTCATTATTCTTGGATGCATATCAATCGCTCCCGGAGCCCTGTCCACTTTAAGCAGAGAAAGCTTACCCAATACATTTTGCATATCAATTTTAATCCTTTCTAAAGGCTGAAATTCCTCTTCTTTCACCAGGTCCTGGGTAGCATCTTCTTCCTTGGTGAAGACAGATGCAAAAAATCCCATTCTTCCACGTTTTACCCCCTTTTATGTCCCTAATCAGCCTTACTCTTTTTACCACATTTTTACTATTTATATGCTTATACAAGATTTTTAGATTCCCTTTTATGTTAGCTGCCAGTCTCTTTTCACACTCCCTCTTTTCTCCTTTCACCTCCCCCCTAAACCTTCAGCATTCAGCCTGATTTTCAATTGTATTTTCTACGTGGCACCTGTAAAATGCACACTTTTTCTTCCTTATCTTAATTTCTGCCTCCTTTTTTCACCCAAGAGGCTCTGGATTTGTTTGCCCTGCTTTTTCCTTTTGAGCGAATATACCTTGACTATGCCAGAATCATCCCTGCTTTGAAGTTAGGTGTGAAAGCTATGTTGTGGAGACAGAGAGTCTGTAAAATCATACTGTAGGTATGTTAAATGAGTGTATTGATAATAACGTGGGAGAAATGTGAGGTGGAATTCATTGGGCTGTAGAATAGAAAAGCAGAATATTATTTAAATGGAAAGTGATTGCATAATGCTACAGTAGCAGGGAATCTGACTGTCCTCGGACAGGAATCAAAAGCATTATCATTTCTTTACAGAAATTAATTGAGATGGCAGATGGAACGCTGGTCTTTATTACAAAAGGGATTGTCTATTAGAGTGGATGATCCTTGTTTCAGCTGTACAGGGCATTGGTCACACCACCCCTAAGGCGTGGTGTAGTTATTGTCTCCCTATCTGAGAAGGGATATAAATGCATTGTGGACAGCTGAGAGAAGTTTCACTCGGTTGGTTTGAATGCTGAGATGAAGGTGTTTTCCAATGAGAAAGGTTGAGCAGGCTGGGCCTACACTCATTGAAGAATGAGAGGAGATCCGATTGAACTATGTAAGACCCTGAGAGGGCTTGACGGGGTTGATGCAGAGAGGGTTGTGGAGGATTGATACTGTCGTATGGCAGAGCTGGCAAAACGGCCAAATGGCCAACTCATCTTCCTTTTTCCGATGTTCTTCTACACTAATTGGATAGACTGGGATAAGCTCTCACAGCTCAAAGTTCTGTAAGTATAACCTGTCCAGAAAAAGGAAACAAGCAAAATCCAAACCAGAAAGATACTGACCCATCAGCCTAACTTCAGATATCAGAGAAAAACACTGATGCAAAGTACAATAAGCAGTGATGCCTAGCGACAAGTATTCATCATAACACGCTAACCAATGCTCAGTTTTGGTTTAATCATGACGAATTGCTGCCATTGTCAAAGACCGATGAAAAACCTGAACTCCAAAGATGAGGTCAAGATGGCTGTAGGTGACAGATTTTGACTCCATATCCCTCGGTTGGAGACACTTGGATGCTGATCACAGTTCTGGTCCCCAATCCCGCAGTGGAACCAAATTCTGGCCACTGTGCACAGTTCTCGTCTTCATATCACTTGGTTAGACCACAGGTTGTGCACTGTGCACAGATCTGTTCTCCATACCCTTTGGCCTGGCCACACTTGGAGCACTGTGCACAATTCTCGGCTCCATAATCCATGGTTATTCCAAACTTGGAGCACTGTGCACAGTTCTGGTCTCCATAATCCATGGTTAGGCCACACTTGGAGAACAGTTCTGCTCTCCATATCCCTTTGTTCGACCACACTTGGGTGACTGTGTGCAATTCTGCTGTCCATATCGCTAAGTTATTCTACACAACGAACGCTGTGAGTAGTCCTGTTCTCCATGTCCTTTGTCTAGGCCTCACAGACCAAACTGATGATAGTGCAATAACAGTACGTTGTAGTGAAAGGGGTCTTCAACATGTAGGGTGACACATAATAAATGTTTGAGCGAGAGTCGAGGGTCCTTACTAGTGGCATCAAGTGTGGCACAAAGAATTCCTTGTCAAACTGATTGAAATTGGAATAAGAGAAGCCAATAGATGGGATACTGACTAGAACAAAGGGGGATGGTTGGGATTGATATAAACCAATAATCTCGTTGCAGTGTTGTTGGAGCAACCACTTTCAGCTATTTTATCCATGTCCTTCATTCCAAGATGTCATGAACACTGAGCTTCATAAGACGGCAATGTTTTAAAAGGCCCCTTTAACTCGAAGTAAAACAAAATAGATAAGCAGGACGGTGGTAAATTCCTCTCCAACACCACAGTTCAGGGTGGTGCCCATGTGATGTGGGCTTCCATGAGTTGATAAGGATGAGAATATCAAATATAAACACATTTTGAAGTCTGTTGTCAGTTTCTCGCACCACTCACAGGACTGACAGAAAAGGAGTGGGGCTGGGGGGGTGAGGGGGTGAACTAATGGCCAGAATCAGGTAGAAGAGAATTGGAACACCCCCAGGAGCAGGCTTTGTTGGTGACAATAGTTTCCAGAAGATTTCCAGGAAATGAAAGGTTACCATCAGACAACTTGAGGAATGAGTGAGGAATGATTAAAAGTGAAATAATTAAACTCAGCTGCTGAACTGGGAGAAGCTGTGGGGCTGCCCTTGGATTCTGCACGTGTCTAAAATATTCCACAAATTTAACAAAATGTACATATTTTCTTACCTATTAGTTCATTTATTAATTATGATAATTTTAGTTTGTTACAGTTAAAGGCTTAAGAAGTGAAATCTTGTCCTTCAGCTAAGCCTGTTTTTTGTTTGGGAAACTAATCTCTTCTAAAAGGTTATTGGACTTTACGCGGATTGTAACTATCATGAGTTCAGGAGTGATAATGTCAGTTGATGGCTGAAAAGTGTTTACCATGAATGGCACTCTGCCAGACAATGTAGTAGCCAACATCATCTTGAAACACATCGCATGAAGATACAGCTGGAGACTGAGTGAAATAAGACAGAGAGTTTTAAACCTTACATTTGGTAAGTGGGGGAGTTTTTAGGGTTGTTCATTTTCTATGATCTCATCAAGTTTTTTTTTAAATCTTTAACTTAACTGTAACAATGCATGATTGTGTCCTTCAGTCTTTCTCAGTCAAAAAGCCCCTGCAGTTCAATTAATTAGCTAGCTAGTTAGAACTGGCCCCCTACCCAGCTCTACCTGGCTCATCTCACTGGAGTCTTGGCTAGTACAAATACAGGAGACTTCACACACAGCAAATGTAAGGTGCTGGGAGATGCAGCCGAGGACCGAGTGCAGCAAGAACTAATCTGAGAATTTGGTAAGTGAGGGAATTTGGTGCAGTGAGGGAAAGAGGCTATACTGTCCTTTTACCAAACAAAATCAATGGTCCAAGAAAGGCAAAGGCAAAATACTGCAGATGCTGCAAATTTGAAACAAAAACGAAAAATGCTGGAAAAACTCAGCAGCCCTGACAGCATCTGTGGAGAGAAAGACAGAGTTAACGTTTCAAATCCATAGGACTCTTCTTCAGAGCCGAAGACTTGCTGAGTTTTTCCAGCATTTTTTTATTTTCGTCCAAGAAAGGTAGCTAGAGATCGTGAGACCCAAGGACTGAAGCCCAGAGGCTATTAGGTAGGTGAGCAAGTAGACATCGCCTCCCCGCAACCACCCCCTCCCCCGCCCGCCCCGGCCACCATCACCACCACCCCCCCAACCCCCCTCTGCAGCCTTTAATCTGGGGCCGTAGTTTAAACGGCTACTGTGCAGATGTGGGCATTAGATTAAATACATGGTAAAACTACCTAAGCCCACAGTATAGCTACAGGTAATCACTGAATCGTTCTCAAACTTGAAATATAATAAGTTACACAGGAAGAAAAAAAATCCGGATTGTGCGGTATATGAAATGTTGCAGCAAGAGCGTGTGGGACTGCCTGTGTGATCCAAAGGAACAATATATGCAGTACATGTTTGCAGATAGAGAATCTTTGACCCCAAGCCGTGGACAGTGTGATGCATCAGGGAGGGGGCAAGTTACTTGGAATGTTCCAGAAGGAGGCCACACCCCTTAAGCTAGTTATTTTAGGTTTGGTTCCTGGTCAGAGACAAGAAGGTGCGACCATCAGTGAGGCTGGTGTGGGGATCTTAGTGGTAGCAATGGAGGTGTGCAATTGTCCAACAGGTCCATGGCTACTTGTAACCTGTGTAGACGAGAGCAAGAACTGCAGAGAGGATGAACGAAGTGATTAGGCTCTGTGTTGTTGGGGGGCATGTAAGTGCAAGGAGCAAAACAGAATCTAGTCTAATGAGTGTGGTGCAGTTATTGGGTCGACACTTATCTGAAGACGACAGCATGAGTCCCAAAGGATTTGATCCCTGCCCATGTCACGTTTAAACAGAACTCACTGGGACTGGGGAGGAGCTTGGAGTCCGAGGGAAATCATCCACTTGTAATGGTCCACGTGGGTACCAATGTCATCTGTAAGACTCAGATAGAGTTTCTGCTGAGCAAGTGTGAGAAGCCAGGGGCTAATTCACAACGTAGAACCACAAAGTAATAATCACCTGATTCCATCCTGAACCACAAGCAGTGACATGGGGTAATAAAATCAGAGGGCTGATCGACTGGCTCAGAGGTTGGTGACAGAGATGTTGATAATGATTCAGTGCACATTGTCACCAGTGCTGGGGAAAGGCAGAGCTGTACCAGTGCGACAGCCATCACCTGGAGCTTCATGGGGTCAGCGTTCTGGCATCTAGTTTAAATAGGGCAGTAGAGAGGGCTCTAAAATAAGCAGTTGAGTCAGTGGCAATTCATGTGAGGTGAGATTTGGGAAGAAAGAAAAATATTGAGACAATAGTGCAGAGTGCTGATGCAGGCAAGGATAGCCAGGGTGTGACAGGAAGGGACCGAGCATGTAAACAACAGAGAACACCCAGAAAATATGGTCAGGAAAGGGAAAATGTGTAAAAAGGTAGAATTCAGATCTAATTATTCCAATGGGCACAGCTTTTATAACAAGGTAAATGAATCAATAGCATGGATAGAAATGAATGAGTATGAAATCATGGCCATTGGATAGACATCAACCAGAATTTTCCAACCCTCTATGCCAGCAAGATCTTCACGGGGTTGGGTGATGGGGGGAGGTCGCTGGAAAATTCCAGCCATCGTTGCAAATTGAACAAGGCTGGGGCATCAATATTCCAAGGAGTTGACAGTTCAGAAGGTCAGCAACAGGAAAGTAAGGAACAGGGAGTGAGGTACCTCTGTAAATCATGGATGAGTTCAGTACAGTCATGAGAAATTACCCAGCCAGTGACTCCCACATCCCATGAAAGAATAAAAAGAATGTAAAATGCTTCAATGTTTAGTGATTAGTCAGAAGATTGGGAAAATTTTGCAAGCCAGGAAAGGATTACTAAAGGAGACAATAAAGAGGGAGTACAATGGCAAACTAGCAAGAAATGTAAAAATCGAGAGGAAAGATTCAACAAGAAAAAGAAAGGAGTAGAGGCAGTGAGTGTCAGTGCCTTAGATGCTGTGACAGGCAAATTAATAACGAGAACCAAGACAATGGCAGAGTTTGAACAGGAAGATTTTATTCCTGACACTCTCACGTGATTTGAGCATCACTGGTTAGGTCAGCATTTATTGCCCAACCCTAATTGCACCTAGAGAAGGTGGTTCTGAGCTGCCTTCTTGAACCTCTGCACTCTCTGTGGTGTAGGTACACCCACAGTGCTGTTAGTAAGGGAGTTCCAGGATTTTGACCCAGCGACAGTGAAGGAACGGCGATACAGTCCTATAGTAGGACAATTTGTGGCTTGGAGGGGAACTTGCAGGTGGTGCTGTTCCAAAACATCTGCTGCCTCATGCCTTCCTAGATTGCAGAGGTGGCGTGTTTGAAAGGTGCTGTGGAAGATGTCTTGGTTAGATGTCATAATGCATCTTGGAGATATCACACATTGCTACTACTGTATGTCAGTGATGGGGGTGGAAGCTGGGGAGTGAATGTTTAAGTTGGTGGATAGCATGACAGCTTAACAGACTGCTCTGTACAGGATTGTTTCAATCTTCAGTGTTTCTGGAGTTGCACTCATCCAGGCAAGTGGGGCGTATTCCAGCACACTCCTGATGTGTGCCTTGTAGATAGTGGACAGGCTTTAGGGAGTCAGGAGGTGAGTTACTCGGTGCACGATTCCCAGCCTCTGGCCTGCTTTTGTAGCCACAGTATTTATATTGCTAGTCCAGTTCAGTTCCTGGTCAACAGTAGCCCCCAGGAAGTTGATAGTGGGGGACTCAGCGACCCAAGTATCATTGAAAGTAAAGGAGAGATGATTAGATTCTCTTCTTGAGGATGCTCAATTTCTGGCACGAATGTTATTTGCCACTTGTCAGCCCAAGCCTGGATATTGTCCAGGTCTTGCTGCATTTGGACATGGACTGCGTCAGTACCTGAGGAGTTGCAAATGGTGCTGAACATTGTGCAATCGCCAGCAAACATCCCCACTTCTGACCTTATGATAGAAGGAAGGTCATTGATGAAACAGCTAAAGATTGTTGGGCCCGGGTACACTACCCTGAGGGACTCCTGCAGTGATGCCCTGGAGCTGAGATAACTGACCGCCTACAACCACAACCATCTTCCTTTGTGCTTGGTACGGCTTCAACTGATGGAGAGTTTTCTCCCTGCTTCCCATTTGCTCCAGTCTTGCTAGGGCTCCTTGATATCACACTCGGTCAAATGCTGTATTGATGTCAAGGGCAGTCACTTTCACCTCTGCCCCTGAGTTCAGATCTTTGTCTATATTTGGACCAGTGTTGTACTGAAATCAAAAGCTGAGTAGCACTGGTGGACCGCAGACTGAGAGTCATTGAGCAGGTTATTGCTGAGCAAGTGTCACTTGATAGCATTATCGATGCCGTCTACCACACTACTGTTTATGGAGAGTAGGCTGATGGGGTGGTAACTGGCTGGGTTCGGTTTGTCCAGGATTCTGTGGACAGGAATTCCTTGTCACATTGTACGGTAAAATGCCCATTTGTACTGGAACAGCTGGACTCGTTCTGGAGATGAGCACCTATTGGCGGAATGTTAACAAGGTTCATCACCTTTGCAGAAACAACATTTGGCCGTTTCTTCACGCCAGGTGGAGATAATCCAATTGGCTGAAGACCATCATCAATGATGCTGGGGACCTTTGGATGATGATGTCAGCAAATGCTTCAGCCTCGTCTTTTGGACTGACGTGCTGGGGTCCCATTATGGAAATATGTTTTGGAGCGTTCTCCTCCAGTGAGTTGTTTAACAGTCCACCACCATTCACAGCTGGATGTGGCAGGACTGCAGTGTCAGATTTCTTTAACAGTGTTAAAGTACAGCAGGTACATTGCAACATGGCCATTATAATGGTCCGCTCCAACTCACGCGACATGCGGGCTTGAATATATATCGCTGGTCCCTGATCATGTTACTTTTTCAAAATCCTTTAACTCCACACTCATCAATGCTCCAGGAGACCCTCTCTGGACCGCAGATGTTAAAGAAGGCAACTCCACTCTACCCCTTTAAGGGCCAGAGAATGAATGCTGGTCCAGCCAGTGCCAGACAAGCCCCCATGTCCAGTTGGGAGAAAAGGCCGCAACTTCCATGACATAGTTTATGCTGATGGTTTGCAATCATGTCATTAAAGAAATGGAATCTAGAAAAGATATGATTCACAGCTATCCCTGAGCAATTGCCCAACAATCCTACTTTGTTTTCACCAGGAGATTTGCTGTTCCATGACGCCTAATTTAGTGAATAATTAATTGTTGCCAAGTGGCTGGAGTCAACACAGGTTTCAATACACATAACAAACTGCAGCTTCCCTGATAAATTTCCATCATTTAAATCATTAAAACAACACATTTCAGGGCAATTTCTGAAAGATACATAGTTCTCCATTGGGAAGGTAAATGAGAAATGATTTCAGAACTTTCACTGTTGTGCTTCCTGGAGTTTCTTCGGTTCAACTGAGATGCCAGCTCCCAAGGAGCGAAGGTGGGAATTAGCTCTATACGGGAGATAGGCTGGATGAATTGTGATTTGTTTTATTGGTTCATGGGGCATGGCTGTCGCTGGCTAGGCCAGCATTTACCCCCCATCCCCCATGCCTTCTTCAGAGGGCATTTTAAATTGTCAGCCACATTGCTGTGTGTCTGGAGTCACATGTAGTCCGGACTAGGTGAGGATATTCTTCCCTAAAGGGCATTAGTGACCCAGATGGGTTTTTAGAACAATCGACGATGGTTTCATGGTCATTATTAGACTTTTAATGCCAGATTCTTATTGAATTCAAATCCCACCATCTGCCTTGGTGGTGTTCGAACCCAAGGTCCCAGACCATTCCCCTGGGTCTCTGCAACGCTAAGATAAAAGCAAAACACTGTAGATGCTGGAAATCTAAAACAAAAACAGAAAATGCTGGGAAAGTTCAGCATGTCTAACAGCATCTGTGGCGAGAAAGACAGAGTCAATGTTTTGAGCATGTATGACTCTTCTTTAGTGTTTTTATCTCTGGAAGACTAGTCCAGTGATAATGCCATTAAGCCACTGCCCTATGCTACGACAACGCTTGAGGGTAGCATGCCATGAAGGGTCATGCGAATTAGGTCAAAAAGAGGGATGAGGAATTGTCAATGTTAAGGGCGTCAAAAGAGGAAGGGACTTGATCAGTGAACAGTAACGTTGGTGGTTTAATCAGATTAAAGATCGGTCTCTAACATAGCCGTTTCACTATACAACAATGCTGTTCACTGCTTTTCCTAACACATACAAAGTACTAAGGCTTGAATATATCACTCACCCAGCAATGTCGCGAGAATTCCCACGATCCCAGTGCCCGATCCCAATTCAATCACCTTCTTCCCATAGAATTGGATCTGTTCCTTCTTGAAGTAACGACACAGCGCGAGGCCCTGAAGCCAAATGAGGGAGTAACAGCGGAGTTATTTCACATATAACAGTTCACGTGGTCTCTGTAACCCATGGCACGGGGCGAAGGTGGGTGTGGTCCCTCACTGGCAGAAGAAGAACACTGCCAAAATCAGAGGGAGCTCAAAGGTAGAAGGAAAACTGAATAGGTTAAAAGTTGATAAGTAGGGTTTACTTAAAGTTTAGCAGCGCTCCAAAGTCGAAAAGCTATGAAGTGCAGATTGATTGAGTTTATGCTGGATTGCTGTCGGCAGGAAGTGTGGAAACGGCCGAAAATATCCCTATTAACCTTGTAACGGATGTGGTGCCAAAGAACTGGAAGTCTGTAACTATTGCACATTTAATACAAAATAAGAGCGAGATAAATCCTGTAACCACAGTCCAATCAGCCTAACCTCACTGGGAAATGTAACAGGCTTGATGGAGCAGATGGTCTTTACCGGTGTGTCTTATTCTGCGGTAGAAATTGGATCAATTCAAACCTAACCTACAATAACAATGTTTCAGAGAGTGAATAGGCAGTCAATGGAATAAGCTCCCCAAAAAGAATTGAGAAACTCTAAGTGTTGATTCATTCACCTGAACATTGAATAGGTTTCTTTCTGTCCAGAACATTCTGGGGAACCACATCTGATTAATTGACAGGTGGTATTTGTTAAGAGTTCTATATTGCAGAGGAGCATATTGCATTGGAGCTACAGTTTACAAAGGTCTCTAAACCTCATGCCGGCATCTGATTTCCACTAATTGTCAGACATCAGTGGGTGAAAAAAGATCCACCTTCAGTGTCGGGGGCTAGCAACATGGGAGAAAGTGAAAAGAAGAGTTCTCCATGTTTGTATGTGAGCATGTTTGTGTTTCTGTGTGCATGTGTGTGCATGTCCTTGCGTTTGTGTGCGACAGTGTTTGCGTTTGTGTGTTTGTGTTTTTGTATGTACTTAAGTTTGTAAATGTGTGCATGTGATTGGATTTATGTTTCCATGTGAGAGTATGTGTGTGAGAGAGAGAGTTTCTGTGTGGGCATTTGGTTCTGTGTGAGTGTGATTGTATGTTTGTGTGTGTTTGTGTTTGTATGAATGTGTTTATGTTTGTGTGTGTAGTTGCGTTGTTTTCTGAGTCTGAAATTGTATTTTTGAGTGTATTTTTGTGTGTGCAACTTTATACTTGTCTGTGTGTGAGTGTGAGCTCATTTTAATTTTGTTTGATCGTTTTTACGCCTGTGTGCTTGTGGATGTTTTTGAGTATGAGTCTGTTTATATTTGTGTGTGTGTGTGTGTGTGTATTTGTGTCAGCGTGTGTGCTTGTGTGTCAGTGTGTGTGTGTGCATGTGAGAGTGGATGCGTGTGTTTGTGTGTATGACTATTTTTGTGTTTGCATGCGTGTGTGTGTGCATGTGTGTCTATGCGTAGTTGTCTGTTTGTGAGTATTTGCGTAGGTGTTTGTGTGTGTCTGTTGTATTATTGTGCCTGAGTGTGTTGGTGTTCATAACGGTGTAAGTCATTGTATGTTTGTGTGAGCACGTAAGTTTGTATAGGTGTTTGAGTGTGTGTCTCTGTCTATGTATGTGCGCGTGTGATTGCGTTGGTGTGCATGTAAATGTTTATGTGTATTTATGTGTCTGTAAGAGAATGTGTGTGTGTGTGAATGCTTGTCTGTGAGAGGATGTCTGATTGTATGTGTGTGAGAGGGGGAGAGAGAGAGTTTGTGTTTCTGTGAGTGTATTTGTGTGTGCGCGCACACTTGTCAGTGGGTTTGTGTGTGTGTGTAAATGGTTGTGTGACTGTATTTATGTGTGTGTGAGGTTTTGTGTTTGTGTGTGTAAATCTGGGCGTTCATGTGAGTGTCTGTGTGTATGGGCAGGACTCTCGGGTCATTGGGCGGGCCCAGGAGCAGCTAGAACTGATCCTCCATCCGCAATCGGCCCGGGCTGCAATTTCACATGATGTCAAAACATATCTTTATAAATTAATGTCAGAAACCTCATCTCATCAGTAGATGAGGTTTCCCAAAAAATGCAAAGGCCGTCTGGCCGACTGACCCGCCCACCAACTGTAAGGCTGGACAGACAGTGGAAAGTCTCTCTTAATGAATACTTTACTGGCCTTCATAGGCATCAGCGGGCACGCTGCCCACTTTTGAATGTGCCCACTGACCAAAATATCATGCAAGTGTGTGATGATGACGGGACACTCACCCAGCGTCATTGCGCAGTATTTTATGCCTGATCGGGTGGGCCGTGGGAGTTAAAGTTCTGCCCTGTGTGTGCGTGTGTGCGTGTGTGTGTGTTTGTTTTTGGGTCTGTATGTGTGTGTTTGTTAGTGCATATGTGTATGTGTAACCTTATGCTTGTATGTGTGATTTTGCATGCGTGAGTCTGTTTGTATTAGTGTGTGTGTGTTTGTATTAGTGTGTGAGTGTGTTTGTATTGGTGTGTGATTGTGTTTGTCTTAGTGTGTGTGTGTTTGTATTAGTGTGTGAGTGTGTTTGTATTGGTGTGTAATTGTGTTTGTATTAGTGTGTGTATGTGTTTGTATTAGTGTGTGAGTGTGTTTGTATTGGTGTGTGATTGTGTTTGTATTAGTTTGTGTGTGTTTGTATTAGTGTGTATGTGTTTGTATTAGTGTGTGAGTGTGTTTGTACTAGTGTGTGATTGATTGTATTAGTGTGTGTGTGTGTGTTTGTATTAGTGTGTATGTGTTTGTAATGGTGTGTGAGTGTGTTTGTACTAGTGTGTGATTGTTTGTATTATTGTGTGTGATTGTTTGTATTATTGTGTGTGTGTGTTTGTATTAGTGTGTGTGTGTGTTTGTATTAGTGTGTGATTGTGTTTGTATTAGTGTGTGATTGTGTTTGTATTAGTGTGTGATTGTGTTTGTATTAGTCTGTGATTGTGTTTGAGCCTTTGTTTTGCTTGAGGTTAAGTATATTGATATTTGTGTGTGTGTGTTTATGTCAGTATGTTTGTGTGTGTTTGTGTTTGTATCTGTGTGTGTGTATTTTGTATCTGAGTGTGTGTGGTTGTATGGTGCTGTTTGAGTGTATGTGTCTGGCTTTTGCCTGTATGCATGGCTGTTGTGTGTTGTAAGCTTGTGCTCCTGTGCTGGTGTTAGTTTGTGTTTGTGTATGTGAGTGCATTTCTCATAGAATCATAGAGCACATAAACAGGACCTTCAGCTCATTGTATCTGTGCCAGCCATAGAGCACTATCTATTCTTATGCAATGTTCGAGCATTTGGGCCATAGCCCTGTATACTGTGGCAGTTCAAGTGCTCATCTAAATACTTCTTAAATGTTGTAAGGGTTGCTGCCTCCATCACCCCCTCAGGCAGTGTGTGTTCCAAATTACAACCACCCCCTGGGTGAAATACAATTATCCTCAAATCCCCTCTTTTAATGACACCTCTGCTAAGGGGAATTTTTTTTTCCTATCTAGCCTAGCTATGCCCCTCATAATTTTGAATACCTTTATCATGTCCCCCCTCAGCCTTCTCGGCTCTAAGGAAAACAACCCTAGCCCATCCAGCCTCTCTTCATAGCTGAAACACTCCATCCCAGGCAACATCCTGGTGAATCTGCTCTGCACCCCCTCCAGTGCAATCACACCCTTCCTATAATATGGTGACCAGAACTGCACACAGTACTCCAGCTGTCGCCTAACTAGTGTGTTATACAGCTCCAGCATAACTTACCTGCTCTTATCTTCTATGCCTCAGCCAATAAAGGCAAGTATCCCATATAGCTTCTCAACCATATTATCTACCTGTGCAGTTTGATCTATATAAAGGTCCCTCTGACCCTTTGAACTTCCTAGGGTCTTATCATTCATTGTATATTCTCTTGCCATGTTAGTCCTTCTAAAATGCAGCATCTCACACCTCTCAGGATTAAATTCCATTTGTCACTGTTCTGCTCATCTTACCAGCCCACCGATACCGTCCTGTAATCTAAGGCTTTCCTCCTCACTATTTATGACAGCACAATTTTTTGTGTGTGAATGTGTTTGCATTGTCTGTGAATGTTTATGTTGTGCTTGAGCCCACGTGTGTTTGTGTTAATATTTTTGTGAGTGTGTTTTGTGTGTCTGTGTTTGAATGTGTGTAAATGTATGTGTCTGTGTGTATGATCAAGCTTATTTTTGTGTTTCAGCGTGCTTGTTTGTGTGTAAGCTTGTTTAAGCTTGAGTGAGTGTGTAAGAGACTGTGTGTGTGTATGGCTGTGCATGTGTGTGACTGGATTTCTATGTGTAAGTTCATGCTTGTGTGTGTGTAAGTGTATGTGTGTGGCTATGCATGCGTGTGTGCATGTGTGTGTGAATGTGTGTAAGTGTATGCGTGTCTGTGTGTATGCTTGTGTGTGTGAGTTTGTGTTTGTGTGTGTCTGAGTGTATGCATTAGGGAGATGAGAAAACAGCCTGGGCAAATTATCTTGAGTTTGAAAGAGTAAAACGAAGTAATTTTGACCGCAGGGTATGGGTGTTAAAAGTAGAGACAACAAATGCAACTCTTAGGGAAGTAATTCTTTTTGAGGCATTTAAAGATTCAATCGGTTTGGCAGTGAGGATTCATGTGGAGGAACAGAGGATTGATTCTGTAAGACAAACAGCAGAGATAGCTGATAATTGAGGTAGGTCATAGAGCTAAACCTTTTTCTGCGTTCAAATTGGAAGAGGATAACAAGTGGGAAGGTGAAAGGAAGGTAGGCAGTCAGTGGAGAGAAGGAGTAGCTGAAACTTCCCAGGACATTTATTCTCAGAATAAAAAGGAAGGTGCTGAAAGTAGAAGTGACATTCGGCAATTGAGGTTTGTGTACAGGTGAAATAGGGAGAATTAGTGAAAGGTAAAGACGTGGGATTATGCTTACAGTTTACTAAGAGAATTCTGAGGAGCAGGTAGAAAAATTGTTTAAAGATTTTGGGCGGAATTTTCCACATCTGCCCACCACCTGGATTTTCTTGTCTCGCTGCAGGTCAATGGACATTTGGCTGGGGCTCTGTCTCGCCCGTGGCGGGTCCTGCCCACGATGGGGCCAGAAGATCCCCACCTTTGTGTGTGAAGGGAAAACCTTTCCATGTGTAGAGGGTGGAGTAGGTGAAGATGTTGTTAAACATTTAACAGACACGGGAGCTAGTCAATCTTTAATGTTGTGGGATAGTGACATTTCTCCAGAAGGAGTACTGCAGGAGCACGGAATAATAAGCGGGGTTCATGGAGGTTCTAAATCCGTTCTGTTGTGGAAGGTAAAGAGCAAATGGAGACATGTGAAGTTACAGTTGGAGTGGTGGAAAAAATGCCCATTGCAGGGATTCAATTTATTCTGGATAATGGTATTGCTGGATCGTAAATCTGGCTGATACCTATGGTAGTTGACCAGCCTGGTGAAGTGTTCTCAACAGAGGTGTTACAGAAGGAACCTCCTGGATTGTTTCCCGATTATATCGTAATGAAATCAAAGGCTCATAGGGATGAAAAAGAAAAAGGAGAAAGGCAGGTATTTCAAAGGCAAGAAGAAGGTGTCAAAATCCAATGAGCTGGCACTGTGTTTGATAGCGTTGTTCAGGAGGAAAGAACACAGGACATTTCAGCTGAAGCATTTAACTCAAAGAGCTTAGTGGAGTTACAGTGAAATGATTTGCAATTAAAACAGTTATATCAGGAAGCTTACTCAGAATCAGAAGCAAAATGTATTCCAGTGTGTTAACATTTTTGGGGAGATATTTTGATGAGAAATTATAGGTCAGATCTTGTCTCAGCAAATGAAAGCTGGAGGGAGGTGCGTCAGATTTTCATCTTATTAGGATATGGAAATGAGATTCTGAGGATTGCTCATGAAATTCCAACTGAATTCCATTTAGGAATTGGGAAAACACAGGAAAAGAAACAAAGGTATTATTTTGGCCAGGATTGCGCTAAGGTGTAGTCAAATTCTGTAGAACCTGGCATACATGTCAAATAACAGGAAAACCACAAGCAGTGATTCAGCTGGTGATGTTAGTCCCAATGCCAGCATTTGATGGAGCTTTTACCAGGGCCATGATTGATTGTGTAGGACCCTGCCCTAAGGCTAAAATTGGAAATCAGTATTTACTGACAATAATGCATGTGTCTACCAGGTTTCCTATTGCGACACCGTTAAGGGATAGTACAACTCAGAAGATTGTGAAGTAGTTTTTTTTTTTACAAGATATGGTTTACCTAAGAAAATACATTCATATTCAGGGTAAAATTTCATGTCACAACTGTTTAAGTAAGTAATGAACAGTTTGGGAATAAAACAGCTCAAGTCATCTGTTTATCATCCGGACTCACAAGGAGCTTTGGAAAGATGACATCAAACTTTTAAAAAACGATGATGGAAGCATACTTTCAGGGTTATGCACAGGGTTGGAAGACGGGAATTCAATTTTTGTTGTTTGCTATTAGAGACACTCCTAATGCACCAACTATTTTTAGCCCTTTTGAATTAGTATATGGTCATGAGGTAAGGGGGCCATGAAATTGATCCAAGAGAAATTTCTGGATCACAATTCAGAAATTATTCTCCTGGATTGCGTAACAAAGTTTAGGGAACAATTGAACAGAACATGTGAGTTGGCTCTGGAACATTTAAAGACATCACAGCATGTGATGAAAGTGAAGGTAGATAAGAAAGCTGAAACTTGCAGTTTTGTTTCTGGAGAGGAAGCATTAGTTTTGTTACCAGTATTAGGTAATTCATTAAATGCAAGATTTAATGGGCCTTACAGGATTGAAAAGAAATTGAGTAGAATAAATTATTTAATAAATACTCCAGGTAGAAGAAATAAGCAGAGGGTGTGTCATATAAATATGTTTAAAAGTGCTTTGACAGGGAAGAGGAACAAAATGAGATATTAGTGATGGTGGATTATGAGAAAGAGGTAGAAGTGCAAGACTCTGAAATTGATTTTTCACTCATCAGATTGGATAATGATGGGGTGCTTGAATATTTAAATGAAATATTGAGTTACCCACCAAACAAGTGTCAAAGTGATTTGGAAAAGATATTGCAGTTACACAAACCTATTTGTGGAAATAAGTTGGGAAAAGCAAATTTAGCTTTATGTAATGTCTCGGTGCAAATTTCATTTTCAATAAGACAACAACTTTATACATTAAATCTGGCAGAGTTATCACAGGCACAAAAAGAAATTGATTTCATGCTACAAAATGATATCATCGAGTCTCGTTGCAGTAACTGGAGTTCACCTATCTATTGTGCTGGTACTGAAACCCAAAAGAACACAAAGACTGTGTGTGGGCTATCAAAAAGTGAATGTGGTGACAAAAGTGGTTCATATCCCATACCATAGTTGGCAGATTGCATTGAGAAAGTTGAACAATCTAAATTTATCACAAAGGTTGACTTCCTAAAAGGATATTAGCAGCTACTGCTGTCGGAGAGAGCAAAGGAAATATTCGTTATTGTAATGCAAAATGGGTTATATCAGTTTAAAGCTATGTCATTTGGTATGAAGAATGCACCTGCAACATTTGCATGTCAGTGTGTTTATGTTTTTGTGCCTGTGAGTGCGTTTGTGTGCGTGCCTGTCTGTGTGTTTGTATATGTCTAAGTTTGCTTGTGAGTGCTTCTAAGTGTGCGTGATTTTGTGTGTGAGCATGTTTGTGTTCGTGTGTGAGCGTGTTTGAGTTTGTGCCTCTATTTGTGTGTGTGTGCATGTGATTGGGTTTGTGTCTGTGTGAATGCTTGTGTGTTTGTGTGCTTGTCTGTGTGTCCGAGGGAGCTTCTCTTGTGTGTGTGTGTGTGTGTGTGTGTTTGTGTATGTGTATGTGTGTGTCTGTCAATTTGTGTGTGTGACAGTGTGTCTACTTGTGTGTGTATGAGAGAGTGAGAGCAGGAGATTGTGTCACTGTGAGTATATTTGTGCATGTGTATGTATACATGTCAGCAGGTTTGTCTGTGTGAATGTGTGTGCGTGCGTTTGCATGATTGTGTTTATCTATGTGTGAGAGTTTGTGTTTGTGAGTGTGTGATTGCCTTGTGAGTATGTTGGTTATTGTGTCTGAAAGAGCGTGTGTGCATGCTGTTTTGTGCTTGTGCGCGTGAGTTTATGTTTGTGTGTGTGTGTTTTTGTTTGGTTGCGAGTGTGGGTGTGTCTGCGTAGGTGTGTCAGTGTGGGTGTGACAGCTTTCATTTGTTTGCGAGTGTGTGTTGGTGTGTGCGTGATTGTTTGTGTCGGTGTGTGCGTGTCCATGCGTGTGGTGTGTCCGTATCAGTGTCTGCATGTTTGTGTGTCGGTGTGTGGGTGTGTGTGTGTGTGTGTGTGTGTGTGTTTTCATTTGTTTGCGATTGTGTGTGTTGGTGTGTGCATTTTTGTACGTGCATCATTGTGTGCATATTGCTATGTGCATGCAGCGTGTGTGTATGTTGGTGTGCGTGCACGTATGCACGTGCCTGTGCATCTGAGTGCGTTTGCATGCGTGTCCGTGCCTGCCTGTGTGTGAGTGCTCTGCTATGTGTGAGGGAGCTTGTGTGTGTCTCTGAGAGGGCAAGAGAGAGAGAAAGGGTTTTTTTATATTTTCATTGCTGCTGTTATATCTGCTGAGTTTTCCCAGCATTTTCTGTTTTTACGTGAGATTTTGTGTTCTTCGAGTGTATATTTGTGTGTTTTGTGTGAGAAAGGGTTTGTGTGTGTGTGTGTGTGTGTGTGGATTTATGTATATTTGTGAGAGTGTTTGTGACTGTGCATATGTGTGTGAATGTATTTGTGTGTGAGTGTGTTTGTTGTTGAGTGTATGTGTCTGTGGACCGAATTTCACCCATGTCAGGCGAGCTGGGTGGGAGCAATCAGGAGCCAACCACCGCCTGCAATCGAGGCCGGAAGGCAATTTCACACTGGCGGGCCAACTGAACCCTGCCCAGCTTGGAAGATGAGCAGCAGCACTCAGCGCTGCCTGTGCGGGCAGGGGGAGGAGGGTGAGTGGGACCATCGTGCATGCACGCATGAGCAGGTTCATGTTATTCGTTCATATGAATTATTTTTAATTTTATTTTTATTTGCTTTAGGAAACCTCATCCTGCCTGGGCATGAGATTTTGTAAAATGTGCAAGGACCACTTGGCCGTTCCACCGGCCCACCAACTGTGAGGTTGCACAGGCAGCGAAAAATTTTACTTCATTAATAATTTAATGGCCTTGTGAGGCCTTTTAATTGTTGGCGGGTGCCCTCCTCACTCTGGTGTGTGCCCGCTGGATGAAATAGCATGTGGCTGCGCGCTGACATCAGGATCTACGCCCAACCTCAATGCACAATTTATGCTCAAGCAGTTCAGGCGCACACGCACCCACTGATATAAAAATGTTACCATGTGAATGCACGTGTGCGTTTGTGTGCTTGTGCGCATGAAAGTGTACGTTTGTGCTTGCATCTGAGTGTGTTTGTGTTGTTGCTTTTTCCAGTGAGTTTGTCTGTGTGAGTGTCTGTGTGTCTGAGAGTGTTTGTGTGTGTGTCTGTGTTTTATATGTGTATAAGTTTGAATGTGAATGTGTTTATGTTTCTTTGTGTGTGTTTGTATGAGTGTTTGTGAGTGTATGTGAGTATCCTTGTGTTTGTCTGAGTGTATTTGAATTTGTGTGTTTGCCTTCATGTGTGTGTGTGTGTATTTGTGTGTGTGTAAGTTTGTTTAGGTCAGTTTTTTGTCACGTGTAAACATGCTTGTTTGTGTGTGAATGTGCTTATGTTTATGTGTGAGTGTGTATGTATATGGGTTTGTTTGTGTATGAGCATGTTTGTATTTGTGTATGTGAAAGTGTTTGCGCAGGTATGAGAGTGTATTTGTGTGGGTGTGTGTGCTTTGACTTGGTGTGTGTCATGTTTGTGTTGTGCTTGTGACTGTGTGTTTGTATGTGTGGGTGAATGTGTGAGAATGTTTTTGTGTGTGTGGTTATTTGTGTTTGCATGTGAGTGCTTTTTTGTGTGCTTTAATGTGTCTGTTTGTGTGTGTGTATGTGAGAATTTGTGTGTGTGAGAGTTGGAGTATGTTTTTGTTATTGTATCTCAGCGTGCATGAATGTGTGTGCATGAGTAAGTGTTTTTGGTTTGGTGCGTGTGCTTGCTTGTGGTTATATGTGTGTGTGAGTGTTCCTGTCAGTGTGTTTGGGTCTGTGATTGTGTTTGTCTGTGACAGTGTTTGTGTGCCTGTCTGTGAGCGTGTAAGTGTGTGTGTGTGTGTGAGCATGTGAATGAGTGTGGTTGTGTTTGTCTTGTGCATGTGATTCAGTTTTGTGTATGTGAATGTATTGTATTTGTGTGTTTGTGTGTAGGTGCAAGAGAGTTTGGGATTGTGTCTGCATGTGTGTACACATGCGTGTCAATGGGTTTGTTTGTGTGAACATTTTTGAGTCTGTGCGTGTGTTTCTATTTGAGCTTGGGTGCGTGAGAGTGTGTTGGTCAATGAGAGTTTGTGCTTGTTTGTATGTGTGTGTGCATATGAATCTGTTTGCCTGTGTGCATTTCTGTCCGCGTGTTGTATGTGTGTAAGTTTGTGTGTGTGTGTGCATGTGTGAATATTTATTTGTGTGTCAGTGTGTTTGTGGGTGTTTGTAATTAAGTTTGTGTGTGTTTGTGTGCATGTCTGCGTTGGTATGTGTGTAAGTTAGTGTGTCAGTGTGAATGTGTGACTGTGAGCATGTAATTGTTTGTGTGTGTGTGTGAGCATGTTTCTGTTTTTCTGTTTGAGTGTGTGTGTTTGCCTTGTGTGTGTGATTGGGTTTTGTGTATGTGTGTGTGTCCGTATGTGTGTATGTGGGTGTGTGTGTGTGTGTGTGCAAGAGAGTTTGGGTGTGCATGTGTGTTATATTTGTGTCTGAGACTGTGTCTGACTGTGTGTGTGTGTGTGTGTGTGAGAGGGAGAGATTGTTTGCGTGGGTGTGGCCGCCATGTAATGCAGTCTGGCTGTTAATTGCGGTAATTGCACGCTGCAGCACTCAGTGTTGCCTGTGGTGAGGGGAAAGGTCGGGGGTGCTGTGGGGAGAGGGTCAGTGGGAAATTTGACACATGCTTGCTGGTGCACACAGGAAGAGCTCCCTGACACACCCAGCTGCTTCAGAGAGCTGAAGCCTCTTGAAAATAAAAAATAAAGAATTAAAACATGTTAATAACATGTCCCCTCATGTGAGTCTGTCATATGAGGAGGGACATACTACAAATTAATTAATTTGTTTTTAAATCACTGATCAGAACCTCATCCCACTAATGGATCAGGTTTCCCAAAACGTTCAAAGGCCGCTTGGCCTGTTCACCTGCCCGCCAAACATAAGGTTCAACTGGTAGCAAAAATTTTCAATTAGATTTTTAATGGTCTGAATAGGCCTATTAATTGTTGGCGGGCGCGCTGTCCAGTCCCGGTTATGCTGTCCAGTCCCGGTTATGCTGTCCAGTCCAGGGCGCGCTGTCCAGTCCCGGGCGCGCAGTCCAGTCCCGGTTATGCTGTCCAGTCCCGGGCGCGCTGTCCAGTCCCGGTTATGCTGTCCAGTCCCGGTTATGCTGTCCAGTCCCGGGCGCGCTGTCCAGTCCCGGGCACGCTGTCCAGTCCCGGTTATGCTGTCCAGTCCCAGGCGCACTGTCCAGTCCCGGTTATGCTGTCCAGTCCCGGGCGCGCTGTCCAGTCCCGGTTATGCTGTCCAGTCCCGGTTATGCTGTCCAGTCCCGGTTACGCTGTCCAGTCCCGGGCGCGCTGTCCAGTCCCGGTTATGCTGTCCAGTCCCGGTTACGCTGTCCAGTCCCGGTTACGCTGTCCAGTCCCGGGCGCGCTGTCCAGTCCCGGTTATGCTGTCCAGTCCCGGTTACGCTGTCCAGTCCCGGGCGTGCTGTCCAGTCCTGGTTATGTTGTCCAGTCCCGGTTATGCTGTCCAGTCCCGGGCGCGCTGTCCAGTCCCGGTTACGCTGTCCAGTCCCGGTTATGCTGTCCAGTCCTGGGCGTGCTGTCCAGTCCCGGTTATGCTGTCCAGTCCTGGTTATGCTGTCCAGTCCCGGGCGTGTTGTCCAGTCCTGGTTATGCTGTCCAGTCCCGGTTACGCTGTCCAGTCCCGGTTATGCTGTCCAGTCCCGGGCGCGCTGTCCAGTCCTGGTTATGCTGTCCAGTCCCGGTTACGCTGTCCAGTCCCGGTTATGCTGTCCAGTCCCGGGGGCGCTGTCCAGTCCCGGTTACGCTGTCCAGTCCCGGTTACGCTGTCCAGTCCCGGTTATGCTGTCCAGTCCCGGGGGCGCTGTCCAGTCCCGGGGTGGTGGAAGAGGGTGGAGATGGAGAAAGAAGGTAAAGATGGAGGAAGAGGGTGGAGATGAAGGAAGAAGGTGGAGATGGAGGAAGAGGGTGGGGATGGAGAAAGAGGCTGGAGATGAAGGAAGGTAATGGAGATGGAGGAAGAGGGTAAAGATGGAGGAAGAGAGTAAAGATGAAGGAAGAGGGTAAAGATGGAGGAAGAGGGTAAAGATGGAGGAAGAGGGTGGAGATGAAGAAAGGTAATGGAGATGGAGAAAGAGGGTGGAGATGGAGGAAGCGGGTGGAGATAGAGTTAGGGTATAGAGATGGAGGAAGAGGGTGGAGATGGAGGAAGGGGAAGGTGAAGAAGGAAGAGGATGGAGATGGAGGAAGAGGCAGGAGATGGAGGAAGAGGGTGTAGATGGAGGAAGAGGGTGGAGATGGAGGAAGAGGGTGGAGATGGAGGAAGAGGGTGGAGATGGAGGAAGAGGTTGGAGATGGAGAAAGAGGGTGGAGATGAAGGTAGAGGGTGGAAATGGAGGAAGGGGATAGAGATGGAGGATGAGGGTGGAGATGGAGGAAGGGGATGGATATGGAGAATAAGGTGGAGATGGAGGAGGCGGATGGAGATGGAGGAAAATGCTGGCGATGGAGGGTGGAGATGGAGGAAGAGGGTGGAGATGGAGGAAGAGGGTGGAGATGGAAGATGTAGGTGGAGATGGAAGAAGAGGGTGGAGATGGAGGAAGAGGGTGGAGATAGAGGAAGGGGATGGAGATGGAGGAAGAGGGTGGAGATGGAGGAAGAGGGAGGAGATGGAGGAAGAGGGTGGAGATGGAGGTAGGGGGTGAAGATGGAGGAAGAGGGTGGAGATGGAGGAAGAGGGTGGAGATGGAGGAAGAGGGTGGAGATGGAGAAGGTGAAGATGGAGGAAGAGGATGGAGATGGAGGAAGACGCTGGCGATGGAGGAAGAGGGTGGGGACGGAGGAAGATGGTGAAGACGTAGGTAGGGTGTGGAGATGGAGGAAGACGGTGGAGATGGAGGATGAATGTGGAGATGGAGGAAGATTGAGGAGATGGAGGAAGAGGGTGGAGATGGAGGAAGAGGGTGGAGATGGAGGAAGAGGTTGGAGATGGAGGAAGGGGTGAAGATGGAGGAAGAGGGTGGAGATGGAGGAAGAGGGTGAAGATGGAGGAAGAGGGTGGAGATGGAGGAAGAGGGTGGAGATGGAGGAAGATGGTGGAGATGGAGGAAGAGGGTGGAGATGGAGGAAGAGGTTGGAGATGGAGGAAGAGGGTGGAGATGGAGGTAGAGAGTGGAAATGGAGGAAGGGGATAGAGATGGAGGATGAGGGTGGAGATGGAGGAAGGGGATGGATATGGAGAATAAGGTGGAGATGGAGGAAGCGGATGGAGATGGAGGAAAATGCTGGCGATGGAGGGTGGAGATGGAGGAAGAGGGTGGAGATGGAGGAAGAGGGTGGAGATGGAGGAAGAGGGTGGAGATAGAGGAAGGGGATGGAGATGGAGGAAGAGGGTGGAGATGGAGGAAGAGGGAGGAGATGGAGGAAGAGGGTGGAGATGGAGGTAGGGGGTGAAGATGGAGGAAGAGGGTGGAGATGGAGGAAGAGGGTGGAGATGGAGGAAGAGGGTGGAGATGGAGAAGGTGAAGATGGAGAAAGAGGATGGAGATGGAGGAAGACGCTGGCGATGGAGGAAGAGGGTGGGGATGGAGGAAGATGGTGAAGATGGAGGTAGGGAGTGGAGATGGAGGAAGAGGGTGGAGATGGAGGAAGAGGTTGGAGATGGAGGAAGGGGTGAAGATGGAGGAAGAGGGTGGAGATGGAGGAAGAGGGTGAAGATGGAGGAAGAGGGTGGAGATGGAGGAAGAGGGTGGAGATGGAGGAAGATGGTGGAGATGGAGGAAGAGGGTGGAGATGGAGGAAGAGGTTGGAGATAGAGGAAGAGGGTGGAGATGGAGGAAGAGGGTGGAGATGGAGGAAGAGTGTGGAGATGGAGGAAGAGGGTGGAGATGGAAGAGGGTGAAGATTGAGGAAGAGGCTGGAGATGGAGGAAGGGGATAGAGATGGAGGAAGACTTTGGAGATGGAGGAAGAGGGTGGAGATGGAGGAAGAGGTTGGAGATGGAGGAAGGGGATAGAGATGGAGGAAGAGGGTGGAGATGGAGGAAGAGGGTGGAGATGAAGGAAGAGGTTGGAGATGGAGGAGGAGGGTGGAGATTTAAGAGGAGGGTGGAGATGGAGGAAGAGGGTGGAGTTGGAGGAGGAGGGTGGAGTTGGAGTTGGGAAACATGCTGTCTCAGGCCCCGATCAGGGAGGTGAGTTTAGCTGAAAGAGAGACAGTCTGAGTGGACGAGGCCCATGGCTGATGAATGAGAAGGTGTTCCTCGGCTCACTGTCTGTACATGGGCTGTGTCAACAGGCAATGGGACACCATTCGGAGATGCAGATCAATCAGGTAACACACTGAGGACTTGCTGGGCTGAGGGGCCTCCCCCCTGTTGTGAATTATTCCTGGCCCTGCCGGTGGAGAAGGGGTTAGAAAGTAGAGGGTTGCGTTATGCAGGGATTTGAATCCCATGTTGCGAGTGGTTCTGGGGATTGGATTGGGTGATTCAGAGGTTGTGTGTAACCCTGTGGAAGAGGGACCTGTGCAGGGATGTACCTGAGGACAGAGTCATGGGGAAGGAAGTCAGGGTTAATAGACCCATGAAGGATTGGCTGCAAAGATGGAGGCCCCGGGAGTTTGTGATGTGTTGAAATTGGGACATCATAAGGGTTACTAAGCACCAATTACTGTGCAACCACTGAGCAGCAGCAGATACAGGCGCACATTTCACAAACAACATGGCAGTGTAAAGATGTCAATCGGACACAGGTATCTTTTTTCAGTCTGCCAGCCTGAATCTGGTTTATAACTGGCCTTATGTCAGGGACTCCGCTGTAATCATTGACAGGGAAACTGCAGCAATGGAATGGGATGGGTCTGTGTGTAGCTTTGGATGTAATGTATACCATAGATACTCAGGCATAACTTAAACACACCGGCAGTTCCCAAAACTTTCATTTTATAACATTGGAAAACTTTAAGTGAAGCCATTGATTATTGTTGGGGAGGGAGCAGCACAGTGGTACCATCGCTGGACGAGGGATCCAGCTAACTCTCTGGTGTCCGTCAATCCCACCATGCCGGGGGGGGGTGACATTTAAATTCAATCAAAATTATGGTGGTAAAAGCCCACCTGGTTCACTGAAGTCCTTTAGGGAAGGAAACCTTACCCGGGGTAACGAGGGGTGAGTCGACATAAAGGGTGGCCTAGCCAGCAACTCCGACTCGCCAATAAAGATGACAAAAACAATGTTGGATCAGCCCAGCTCTGTATGGGGATAGCTTCCAGCTCTCTCTCCGAGAGTGGGCTGAGTGGGATGTGAACCTATGGTGTTTGATATGGTCCTAGTGGGCTTGTTTGGGAGTGAACAAGGTTGATGTCATGTGTTTGTTCAAGTGAACGTAATGAATAGAAACGATCTGGTGGATAGTCGCTTCAGTGGAGACATAACCCATTTATAAATCAGGCAACACTGGGATATATTAACTCAGATTCCCTGTGGGTTCAGGATCAACAGAAGTGAGGACTTCTCACAGAAACGGGAGGTGCAGTCTTCCCTCAGATAGAACGTACTTACTTTCCTGCCCTGGCAGCTACTGGAATTCCTGGTGAGCGGGTTTCTCAGCTGTTACATATGCTGCTGCCTGTTCTTCTCGCTGCTGCTTTTCACAGTGCCTCTTGTCTAGCAATTGAATAATTGAACGTATGTCATCTCAGCGTTTAATCTTGTCGGGTCTGCATGACATCTGTCGTCACATTTGCTCTGGCACGGACATGTTGGGCTGAAGGGCCTGTTTCTGTGCTGGATAACTCTATGACCTTGGCATTATTTCAGCATGTATTGGATTCAGGTGTCCTGTCTAGGAGGAGGTGTCGGAGCAGCAGGAGGGTCACGCTGTGGAACTTTGGTCATTTTTGAGAGAAACCTGTTTACAATAATTGACAATGAGACTGCTCCTGGTTTTAGGCTTGAGGGGGTAGGGTGGTAATAAGTCAATGCGTTTACACACCATTAACCTCTTAAATTTCAAGTGGATTTAAATATCTTTACTGTTTGTCACTCTTGGGGGTTTTTTAAGTTTATTTGAAGGCGCTTCAGAGCTCTGCCTGCTTAACTGCAGGTATCCTCACTACATCCCCTTACCTGTTTCACTATCGGTACCTTCAGCTATTACAGGGCTATGGGCCAAGGTTTATCCTCACATTCCCCCTAAACCTCCTGCCTCTCACCTTGAACTTATGCCCCCTCGTCACTGACCCTTCAACTAAGGGGAACAGCTGCTCCCTATCCACCCTGTCCATGCCCCTCATAAACTTGTACACCTCGAACAGGTCGCCCCTCAGCCTTCTCTGCTCCAACGAAAACAACCCAAGTCTATCCAAACTCTCTTCATAACTTAAATGTTTCATCCCAGGCAACATCCTGATGAATCTCCTCTGCACCCCCTCCAGTGCAATCACATCCTTCCTATAATGTGGCGACCAGAACTGCACACAGTACTCCAGCTGTGGCCTCATCAAGGTTCTATACAACTCCAACATGACCTCCCTACTTTTGTAATCTATGCCTCGATTGATAAAGGCAAGTGTCCCATATGCCTTTTTCACCAGCCCACTAACCTGCCCCTATGCCTTCAGAGATCTATGGACACACACGCCAAGGTCCCTTTGTTCCTCAGAACTTCCTAGTATCATGCTGTTCATTGAATACTTCCTTGTCAAATTACTCCTTCCAAAGTGTAACATCTCACACTTTTCAGGGTTAAATTCCATCTGCCACTTATCTGCCCATTTGACCATCCCGTCTATATCTTCCTGTAGCCCAAGACACTGAACCTCATAGTTAACCACCCGGCCTATCTTTGTGACATCCACAAACTTATTAATCTTAACCCCCACATAGTCATCTATGTTGTTTATATAAATGATGAATAATAGGGGACCCAGCACAGATCCCTGTGGTACACCACTGGACACTGGCTTCCAGTCACTAAAGTAACCATCAGTCATCGCTCTCTGTCTCCTACAACTAAGCCAATTTTGAATCCACCTTATCAAATTACCCTGTATCCCATGTGCCTTTGCCTTCTTTATAATTCTGCCATGTGGGACCTTGTCAAAGGCTTTGCTGAAACCCATATAAACTACATCAACTGCACTACCCTCATCTACACAGCTGGTCACCTCCTCAAAAAATTCAATCAAATTTGTTAGACATGACCTCCCTCTGACAAAGCTATGCTGACTATCCCTAAGCAAACCTTGCCTCTCAGAGTGGAGATAGATTCTCTCCTTCAGAACTTTAGCACAATGCTACCATCTCCATATTACATGGAAATGTTTGAAGGATACAGTATCAGGAGGGGGTTGGGCAGAGAGCCAGATGTATTTGTGTTTGGATCTGACGTGGAGACGGGGAGTGGAAGGTGAATTTGAAAGAGATATGCTGAATTTACTAAGACTAATTATTTAGTTTCCAATCTTTTCCTTTATTTTCAATCCATTATTTTGTTTCTTTCTTTTCCACATTGAACAAGGAACACGCATTGTTGGTCCAAATTGTTGCTGGATGAGGCTATGGTGTTATTCCTCATTCTTGTGTTATTTCTTCCGCAGTGGAAGGAGCTTCTGCTCCCTCAGAGGGAGCCACCTACAGGCTGTCTCGCTCTCCAGAACTGTGACTCCGTTTGAAAAATCTAAACTCTGAATGCCAAGAATTAGCTGTGAGATCATGGGAACCGTTGCTAACACAGTGTGGCAGGCTAAGAGGTGAACAAATCCACACTTGTTTGGAAATGATACAGGGAGCAGCTAAGTTACAGAGGGAGGGATGACTCCTTCAGCTTAGAGAGTGACAAAGATTAAAATGCCCACAGCCACCCCAACTTGCACCGTGTCCCTTCTCATCCAGCCATGCTCCCACACTCTGCTCACTGAGCTACACAGGTTCTAGACCCACCAACGCCCCAATTTCTACATTCCTCATCTTTCTTTTCAAATCCCCCAGCCCTCCTGTTCCCTGTAACCCAATTCACCCCCAACACCCTGCCATATCTCGGGGCCCGTCCAATTCTGGCCTCTTGAGCATCTCTCATTTCAATTGCTGCACCACAGCCTTCAGCGGCCTGAGCCCGAAGCTCTGGAATCCACCCGCTAAACCTCTCTGCTCCTTCTTCCTCCTTTAAAACCCACAGCTTTGCTGGAACTCGTGAGTACCTGGCGAGGCTTGCTGCCATGTTTTCTCTGATTTCCGCTCCGGTGAAGTGCCCTTTACAACGACAACTTGAATTTATTGAGCACCTTCAACATAGTAAAATATCCCAAGATGGAGGTGTTGTTTTAACCAGGAGCCAATGGGACTCAGTGGGGATGGGAACGGCTGGATAACATCAGGCACGACGCTGTTGTTCATTCACTGGTTTCAAATAGTCAGCTCTGCACCGAAAGGCAAGGGCATTGTTAACCAGGCCTGAGGTGGCGGGGAGGGACGGGTCTGACCCGGGTACACGGTGGAATCGGGGGGAGTGGGACAATCCCAAGACACCTTTTCCCACTCACTGAGTTCAAAGCAGGGGAACCAGCGGCAGCTGAGGCAGGCCAGACCAAGGAAGTACCTTGTCTTTCATTCCCCTGAGACAGATGCAGGGAGACCTTAGGTCCCTTAATCATCTCTTCCCAAACTAGATCAGAACCCACAGCAAACATCAGACAAGAACCAACCATTTCCTGTCCCATTTTCAGGCGAAATATAGTCAAAAGGTCAGTCCACATAAGCCTAGCCCTTGGGAAAGCCTGAGGCCTAGTTTCAATGGAAGGATTACTCGGTGATTCTGATTAAAATCGTAGCCAACCAATGACCCAGCCCCTCGGGCTAGAGAGTGAACCCTTATACAGGGACCAGGCACATCGGAACATCAGAGCCTGAGTACGGCACAGTTACCATGCTTTCATGAAAGGGGATGTAAGTTTCCCCAAATGAAATTGAGTCCTCTGCAGCTGTTACCAAAGACAGGGTTGAATTTCTGTAGCACCTCAGGATGTCTAAAATCACTGCCAATGAAATATATTTTCATAAACAACCACAGTTAAAGTTGGAAATGCAACAGCTAATATATGTACATCAGACCACCAGAAAGTGCAAACAAGCTCAGGACTGACCCTCTGACAGTGCAGCACTCCCTCAGGACTAACCTCTGACAGTGCAGCCTTCCCTCAGTACTGACCCTCTGACAGTGCAGCGCTCCCTTAGTACTGATCCTCTAACAGTACAGCCCTCCCTCAGTACTGACACAATGACAGTGTAGTACTCCCTTGGTACTGACCCTCTGACAGTGTAGCACTCCCTCAGTACTGAACCTCTGACAGTGCAGCACTCCCTCAGTACTGAACCTCTGACAGTGCAGTGCTCCCTCAGTACTGACCCTCTGACAGCGCAGCACTCCCTCAGTACTGACACTCTGACAGTGCAGCACACCCTCAGTACTGACCCTCCGACAGTGCAGCCTTCCCTCAGTACTGACCCTCTGACAGTGCAGCGCTCCCTTAGTACTGATCCTCTAACAGTACAGCCCTCCCTCAGTACTGACCCTCTGACAGTGCAGCAATCCCTCAGTACTGACCCTCTGACAGTGCAGTGCTCCCTCAGTACTGACCCTCAGACAGGGCAGCCTTCCCTCAGTACTGACCCTCTGACAGTGCAGCGCTCCCTCAGTACTGACACTATTACAGCGCAGCACTCCCTCAGTACTGACCCTCTGATAGTGCAGCACTCCCTCCATACTGACACTATTACAGTGCAGCACTCCCTCAGCACTGACCCTCTGACAATGCAGCACTCCCTCAGTACTGACCCTCAGACAGTGCAGTGCTCCCTCAGAACTGATGCTCTGACAGTGCAGCACTCCCTCAGTACTGAACATCCGACAGTGCAGCACTCCCTCAGTATTGACCCTCTAACAGTACAGCGCTCCCTCAGTACTGACCCTCTGACAGTGCAGCACTCCCTCAGTACTGACTCTCTGACAGTGCAGCACTCCCTCAGTACTGACCCTCTGACAGTGCAGTGCTCCCTCAGTACTGACCCTCTGACAGTGCAGCCTTCCCTCAGTACTGACCCTCTGACAGTGCAGCACTCCCTCAGTACTGACCCTCTGACAGTGCAGCGCTCCCTCAGTACTGACCCTCTGACAGTGTAGCACTCCCTCAGTACTGACCCTCTGACAGTGCAGCGCTCCCTCAGTACTGACCCTCTGACAGCGCAGCACACCCTCAGTACTGACAATCCGACAGTGCAGCACTCCCTCAGTACTGACCCTCTGACAGTGCAGCGCTCCCTCAGTACTGACCCTCTGACAGCGCAGCACACCCTCAGTACTGACAATCCGACAGTGCAGCAATCCCTCAGTACTGACCCTCTGACAGTGCAGCAAACCCTCAGTACTGACTCTCTGACAGTGCAGCACACCCTCAGTACTGACCCTCTGACAGTGCAGTGCTCCCTCAGTACTGACCCTCTGACAGTGCAATGCTCCCTCAGTACTGACACTCTGACAGTGCAGCACTCCCTCAGTACTGACCCTCTGATAGTACAGCACTCCCTCAGTACTGACCCTCTGACAGTGCAGCGCTCCCTCAGTACTGACCCCCCGACAGTGCAGTACTCCCTCAGTACTGACCCTCTGACAGTGCAGCACTCCCTCAGTACTGACCCTCTGACAGTGCAGTGCTCCCTCAGTACTGACCCTCTGACAGCGCAGCCTTCCCTCAGTACTGACCCTCTGACAGTGCAGCGTTCCCTCAGTACTGACTCTCTGACAGTGCAGCGCTCCCTCAGTACTGACCCTCTGACAGTGTAGCACTCCCTCAGTACTGAGCCTCTGACAGCGCAGCACACCCTCAGTACTGACAATCCGACAGTGCAGCACACCCTCAGTACTGACCCGCTGACAGTGCAGCACTCCCTCAGTACTGACCCCCTGACAGTACAGCACTCCCTCAGTACTGACCCTCTGACAGTGCAGCACTCCCTCAGTACTGACCCACTGACAGTGTAGCACTCCCTCAGTACTGACCCTCTGAAGTGCAGCACTCCCTCAGTACTGACCATCCGACAGTGCAGCACTCCCTCAGTATTGACCCTCTAACAGTGCAGCACTCCCTCAGTACAGACCCTCTGACAGTGAAGCACTCCCTCAGTATGACCCTCTGACAGTGCAGCACTCCCTTGGTACTGACCCTCTGACAGTGTAGCACTCCCTCAGGACTGAACCTCTGACAGTGCAGTTCTCCCTCAGTACTGACCCTCTGACAGTGTAGCACTCCCTCAGTACTGAACCACTGACAGTGCAGTGCTCCCTCAGTACTGACCCTCTGACAGTGCAGTGCTCCCTCAGTACTGACCCTCTGACAGCGCAGCACACCCTCAGTACTGACAATCCGACCGTGCAGCACTCCCTCAGTACTGACCCTCTGACAGTGCAGCACACCCTCAGTACTGACTCTCTGACAGTGCAGCACACCCTCAGTACTGACCCTCTGACAGTGCAGTGCTCTCTCAGTACTGACCCTCTGAAAGTGCAATGCTCCCTTAGTACTGACAGTCTGACAGTGCAGCACTCCCTCAGTACTGACCCTCTGATAGTACAGCACTCCCTCAGTACTGACCCCCCGACAGTGCAGCACTCCCTCAGTACTGACACTCTGACAGTGCAGCACTCCCTCAGTACTGACCCTCTGACAGTGCAGTGCTCCCTCAGTACTGACCCTCTGACAGTGCAGCCTTCCCTCAGTACTGACCCTCTGACAGTGCAGCGCTCCCTCAGTACTGACTCTCTGACAGTGCAGCGCTCCCTCAGTACTGACCCTCTGACAGTGTAGCACTCCCTCAGTACTGACCCTCTGACAGCGCAGCACACCCTCAGTACTGACAATCCGACAGGGCAGCACTCCCTCAGTACTGACCCGCTGACAGTGCAGCACTCCCTCAGTACTGACCCCCTGACAGTGCAGCACACCCTCAGTACTGACCCTCTGACAGTAGAGCACTCCCTCATTACTGACGCTCTGACAGTGCAGCACTCCCTCAGTACTGACCATCCGACAGTGCAGCACTCCCTCAGTATTGACCCTCTAACAGTGCAGCACTCCCTCAGTACAGACCCTCTGACAGTGCAGCACTCCCTCAGTATGACCCTCTGACAGTGCAGCACTCCCTTGGTACTGACCCTCTGACAGTGCAGTGCTCCATCAGTACTGACCCTCTGACAGTGCAGCACTCCCCCAGTACTGAACCTCTGACAGTGCAGTGCTCCATCAGTACTGACCCTCTGACAGCGCAGCACTCCCTCAGTACTGACACTCTGACAGTGCAGCACACCCTCAGTACTGACCCTCCGGCAGTGCAGCCGTCCCTCAGTACTGACCCTCTGACAGTGCAGCGCTCCCTTCGTACTGACCCTCTAACAGTACAGCGCTCCCTCAGTACTGACCCACTGACAGTTTAGCACTCCCTCAGTACTGACCCTCTGACAGTGCAGCACTCCCTCAGTACTGACCCTCTGACAGTGCAGTGCTCCCTCAGTACTGACCCTCTGACAGTGAAGCCTTCCCTCAGTACTGACCCTCTGACAGTGCAGCGCTCCGTCAGTACTGACACTATTACAGAGCAGCACTCCCTCAGTACTGACTCTCTGACAGTGCAGCGCTCCCTCAGTACTGACCCTCTGACAGTGTAGCACTCCCTCAGTACTGACCCTCTGACAGCGCAGCACACCCTCAGTACTGACAATCCGACAGTGCAGCACTCCGTCAGTACTGACCCGCTGACAGTGCAGCACTCCCTCAGTACTGACCCCCTGACAGTGCAGCACACCCTCAGTACTGACCCTCTGACAGTACAGCACTCCCTCAGTACTGACCCTCTGACAGTGCAGCGATCCCTTCGTACTGACCCTCTAACAGTACAGCTCTCCCTCAGTACTGACCCACTGACAGTGTAGCACACCCTCAGTACTGACCCTCTGAAGTGCAGCACTCCCTCAGTACTGACCATCCGACAGTGCAGCACTCCCTCAGTATTGACCCTCTAACAGTGCAGCCTTCCCTCAGTACTGACCCTCTGACAGTGCAGCGCTCCCTTCGTACTGACCCTCTAACAGTACAGCGCTCCCTCAGTACTGACCCACTGACAGTTTAGCACTCCCTCAGTACTGACCCTCTGACAGTGCAGCACTCCCTCAGTACTGACCCTCTGACAGTGCAGTGCTCCCTCAGTACTGACCCTCTGACAGTGCAGCCGTCCCTCAGTACTGACCCTCTGACAGTGCAGCGCTCCGTCAGTACTGACACTATTACAGAGCAGCACTCCCTCAGTACTGACTCTCTGACAGTGCAGCGCTCCCTCAGTACTGACCCTCTGACAGTGTAGCACTCCCTCAGTACTGACCCTCTGACAGCGCAGCACACCCTCAGTACTGACAATCCAACAGTGCAGCACTCCGTCAGTACTGACCCGCTGACAGTGCAGCACTCCCTCAGTACTGACCCCCTGACAGTGCAGCACACCCTCAGTACTGACCCTCTGACAGTACAGCACTCCCTCAGTACTGACCCTCTGACAGTGCAGCGATCCCTTCGTACTGACCCTCTAACAGTACAGCTCTCCCTCAGTACTGACCCACTGACAGTGTAGCACACCCTCAGTACTGACCCTCTGAAGTGCAGCACTCCCTCAGTACTGACCATCCGACAGTGCAGCACTCCCTCAGTATTGACCCTCTAACAGTGCAGCACTCCCTCAGTACAGACCCTCTGACAGTGAAGTACTCCCTCAGTATGACCCTCTGACAGTGCAGCACTCCCTTGGTACTGACACTCTGACAGTGCAGCACTCCCTCAGTACTGACCCTCTGATAGTACAGCACTCCCTCAGTACTGACCCTCTGATAGTACAGCACTCCCTCAGTACTGACCCCCCGACAGTGCAGCACTCCCTCAGTACTGACACTCTGACAGTGCAGCACTCCCTCAGTACTGACCCTCTGACAGTGCAGTGCTCCCTCAGTACTGACCCTGTGACAGTGCAGCCTTCCCTCAGTACTGACCCTCTGACAGTGCAGCGCTCCCTCAGTACTGACTCTCTGACAGTGCAGCGCTCCCTCAGTACTGACCCTCTGACAGTGTAGCACTCCCTCAGAACTGACCCTCTGACAGCGCAGCACACCCTCAGTACTGACAATCCGACAGTGCAGCACTCCCTCAGTACTGACCCGCTGACAGTGCAGCACTCCCTCAGTACTGACCCCCTGACAGTGCAGCACACCCTCAGTACTGACCCTCTGACAGTACAGCACTCCCTCAGTACTGACGCTCTGACAGTGCAGCACTCCCTCAGTACTGACCATCCGACAGTGCAGCACTCCCTCAGTATTGACCCTCTAACAGTGCAGCACTCCCTCAGTACAGACCCTCTGACAGTGCAGCACTCCCTCAGTATGACCCTCTGACAGTGCAGCACTCCCTTGGTACTGACCCTCTGACAGTGTAGCACTCCCTCAGTACTGAACCTCTGACAGTGCAGTGCTCCCTCAGTACTGACCCTCTGACAGTGTAGCACTCCCTCAGTACTGAACCTCTGACAGTGCAGTGCTCCCTCAGTACTGACCCTCTGACAGCGCAGCACTCCCTCAGTACTGACACTCTGACAGTGCAGCACACCCTCAGTACTGACCCTCCGACAGTGCAGCCTTCCCTCAGTACTGATCCTCTGACAGTGCAGCGCTCCCTTCGTACTGACCCTCTAACAGTACAGCGCTCCCTCAGTACTGACCCACTGACAGTTTATCACTCCCTCAGTACTGACCCTCTGACAGTGCAGCACTCCCTCAGTACTGACCCTCTGACAGTGCAGTGCTCCCTCAGTACTGACCCTCTGACAGTGCAGCCTTCCCTCAGTACTGACCCTCTGACAGTGCAGCGCTCCGTCAGTACTGACACTATTACAGAGCAGCACTCCCTCAGTACTGACCCTCTGACAGTGCAGCACTCCCTCAGTACTGACACTATTACAGTGCAGCACTCCCTCAGTACTGACCCTCTGACAGTGCAGTGCTCCCTCAGTACTGATGCTCTGACAGGGCAGCATTCCCTCAGTACTGACCATCCGACAGTGCAGCACTCCCTCAGTATTGACCCTCTAACAGTACAGCGCTCCCTCAGTACTGACCCTCTGACAGTGCAGCACTCCCTCAGTACTGAACCTCTGACAGTGCAGTGCTCCCTCAGTACGGACCCTCTGACAGCGCAGCAATCCTTCCCCTCAGTACTGACCCTCTGACAGTGCAGCCTTCCCTCAGTACTGAACCTCTGACAGTGCAGCGCTCCCTCAGTACTGCCTCTCTGACAGTGCAGCGCTCCCTCAGTACTGACCCTCTGACAGTGCAGCACACCCTCAGTACTGACCCTCCGACAGAGCAGCCTTCCCTCAGTACTGACCCTCTGACAGTGCAGCGCTCCCTTAGTACTGACCCTCTAACAGTACAGCGCTCCCTCAGTACTGACCCACTGACAGTGTAGCACTCCCTCAGAAATGACCCTCTGACAGTGCAGCACTCCCTCAGTACTGACCCTCTGACAGTGCAGTGCTCCCTCAGTACTGACCCTCTGACAGTGCAGCCTTCCCTCAGTACTGACCCTCTGACAGTGCAGCGCTCCCTCAGTACTGACACTATTACAGTGCAGCACTCCCTCAGTACTGACAATCCGACAGTGCAGCACTCCCTCAGTACTGACCCTCTGACAGTGCAGCACTCCCTCAGTACTGACCCTCTGACAGTGCAGCACTCCCTCAGTATTGACCCTCTAACAGTGCAGCACTCCCTCAGTACAGAGCCTCTGACAGTGCAGCAATCCCTCAGTATGACCCTCTGACAGTACAGCACTCCCTTGGTACTGACCCTCTGACAGTGTAGCACTCCCTCAGTACTGAACCTCTGACAGTGCAGTGCTCAGTCAGTACTGACCCTCTGACAGTGTAGCACTCCCTCAGTACTGAACCTCTGACAGTGCAGTGCTCCCTCAGTACTGACCCTCTGACAGCGCAGCACTCCCTCAGTATTGACCCTCTAACAGTACAGCGCTCCCTCAGTACTGACCCTCTGACAGTGCAGCACTCCCTCAGTACTGACCCTCTGACAGTGCAGCACTCCCTCAGTACTGACCCTGTGACAGTGCAGTGCGCCCTCAGTACTGACCCTCTGACAGTGCAGCCTTCACTCAGTACTGACCCTCTGACAGTGCAGCGCTCCCTCAGTACTGACTCTCTGACAGTGCAGCGCTCCCTCAGTACTGACCCTCTGACAGCGCAGCACACCCTCAGTACTGACAATCCGACAGTGCAGCGCTCCCTTCGTACTGACCCTCTAACAGTACAGCGCTCCCTCAGTACTGACCCACTGACAGTGTAGCACTCCCTCAGTACTGACCCTCTGACAGTGCAGCACTCACTCAGTACTGACCCTGTGACAGTGCAGTGCTCCCTCAGTACTGACCCTCTGACAGTGCAGCGCTCCCTCAGTACTGACACTATTACAGTGCAGCACTCCCTCAGTACTGACCCTCTGACAGTGCAGCACTCCCTCAGTACTGACACTATTACAGTGCAGCACTCCCTCAGTACTGACCCTCTGACAATGCAGCACTCCCTCAGTACTGACCCTCTGACAGTGCAGTGCTCCCTCAGTACTGATGCTCTGACAGGGCAGCACTCCTTCAGTACTAACCATCCGACAGTGCAGCACTCCCTCAGTACTGACCCTCTGACAGTGCAGCACTCCCTCAGTACTGACACTATTACAGTGCAGCACTCCCTCAGTACTGACCCTCTGACAGCGCAGCACTCCCTCAGTACTGACACTCTGACAGTGCAGCACACCCTCAGTACTGACCCTCCGACAGTGCAGCCTTCCCTCAGTACTGACCCTCTGACAGTGCAGCGCTCCCTTAGTGCTGATCCTCTAACAGTACAGCGCTCCCTCAGTACTGACCCACTGACAGGGTAGCACTCCCTCAGTACTGACCCTCTGACAGTGCAGCACTCCCTCAGTACTGACCCTCTGACAGTGCATTGCTCCCTCAGTACTGACCCTCTGACAGTGCAGCCTTCCCTCAGTACTGACCCTCTGACAGTGCAGCGCTCCCTCAGTACTGACACTATTACAGCACAGCACTCCCTCGGTACTGACCCTCTGACAGTGCAGCACTCCCTCAGTACTGACACTATTACAGTGCAGCACTCCCTCAGTACTGACCCTCTGACAATGCAGCACTCCCTCAGTACTGACCCTCTGACAGTGCATTGCTCCCTCAGAACTGATGCTCTGACAGTGCAGCACTCCCTTATTACTGACCATCCGACAGTGCAGCACTCCCTCAGTATTGACCCTCTAACAGTACAGCGCTACCTCAGTACTGACCCTCTGACAGTGCAGCACTCCCTCAGTAGTGACTGTCTGACAGTGCAGCACTCCCTCAGTACTGACCCTCTGACAGTGCAGCACTCCCTCAGTACTGACCCTCTGACAGTGCAGTGCTCCCTCAGTACTGACCCTCTGACAGTGCAGCCTTCCCTCAGTACTGACCCTCTAACAGTGCAGCGCTCCCTCAGTACTGACTCTCTGACAGTGCAGCGCTCCCTCAGTACTGACCCTCTGACAGTGTAACACACCCTCAGTACTGACAAAACGATAGTGCAGCACTCCCTCAGTACTGACCTCTGACAGTGCAGCGCTCCCTCAGTTCTGACCCTCTGACAGCGCAGCACACCCTCAGTACTGACAATGCGACAGTGCAGCACTCCCTCAGTACTGACCCTCTGACAATGCAGCACACCCTCAGTACTGACTCTCTGACAGTGCAGCACACCCTCAGTACTGACCGTCTGACAGTGCAGTGCTCCCTCAGTACTGACCCTCTGACAGAGCAATGCTCCCTCAGTACTGACACTCTGACAGTGCAGCGCTCCCTCAGTACTGACCCTCTGACAGTGCAGCACTCCCTCAGTACTGACCCTCCTACAGAGCAGCCTTCCCTCAGTACTGACCGTCTGACAGTGCAGCGCTCCCTTAATACTGACCCTCTAACAGTACAGCGATCCCTCAGTACTGACCCACTGACAGTGTAGCACTCCCTCAGTAATGACCCTCTGACAGTGCAGCACTCCCTCAGTACTGACCCTCTGACAGTGCAGTGCTCCCTCAGTACTGACCCTCTGACAGTGCAGCCTTCCCTCAGTACTGACCCTCTGACAGTGCAGCGCTCCCTCAGTACTGACACTATTACAGCGCAGCACTCCCTCGGTACTGACCCTCTGACAGTGCAGCACTCCCTCAGTACTGACACTATTACAGTGCAGCACTCCCTCAGTACTCACCCTCTGACAATGCAGCACTCCCTCAGTACTGACCCTCTGACAGTGCAGTGCTCCCTCAGTACTGACCCTCTGACAGTGCAGCCTTCCCTCAGTACTGACCCTCTGACAGTGCAGCGCTCCCTCAGTACTGACCCTCTGACAGTGTAGCACACCCTCAGTACTGACAAAACGATAGTGCAGCACTCCCTCAGTACTGACCTCAGACAGTGCAGCGCTCCCTCAGTACTGACCCTCTGACAGTGCAGCACACCCTCAGTACTGACTCTCTGACAGTGCAGCACACCCTCAGTACTGACCGTCTGACAGTGCAGTGCTCCCTCAGTACTGACCCTCTGACAGAGCAATGCTCCCTCAGTACTGACACTCTGACAGTGCAGCACTCCCTCAGTAGTGACCCTCTGACAGTGCAGCACTCCCTCAGTACTGACCCTCTGACAGTGCAGCACTCCCTCAGTACTGACCCTCTGACAGTGCAGTGCTCCCTCAGTACTGACCCTCTGACAGTGCAGCCTTCCCTCAGTACTGACCCTCTGACAGTGCAGCGCTCCCTCAGTACTGACTCTCTGACAGTGCAGCGCTCACTCAGAACTGACCCTCTGACAGCGTAGCACTCCCTCAGTACTGACCCTCTGACAGCGCAGCGCTCCCTCAGTACTGACCCTCTGACAGCGCAGCACACCCTCAGTACTGACAAAACGATAGTGCAGCACTCCCTCAGTACTGACCTCTGACAGTGCAGCGCTCCCTCAGTACTGACCCTCTGACAGCGCAGCACACCCTCAGTACTGACTCTCTGACAGTGCAGCACACCCTCAGTACTGACCCTCTGACAGTGCAGTGCTCCCTCAGTAATGACCCCCTGACAGAGCAATGCTCCCTCTGTACTGACACTCTGACAGTGCAGCACTCCCTCAGTACCGACCCTCTGATAGTACAGCACTCCCTCAGTACTGACCCTCTGACAGTGCAGTGCTCCCTCAGTACTGACCCTCTGACAGTGCAATGCTCCCTCAGTACTGACACTCTGACAGTGCAGCACTCCCTCAGTACTGACCATCTGATAGTACAGCGCTGCCTCAGTACTGACCCCCCGACAGTGCAGCACTCCCTCAGTACTGACCCTCTGACAGTGCAGCACTCCCTCAGTACTGACCCTCTGACAGTGCAGTGCTCCCTCAGTACTGACCCTCTGACAGTGCAGCCTTCACTCAGTACTGACCCTCTGACAGTGCAGCGCTCCCTCAGTACTGACTCTCTGACAGTGCAGCGCTCCCTCAGTACTGACCCTCTGACAGTGCAACACTCCCTCAGTACTGACCCTCTGACAGTGCAGCCTTCCCTCAGTACTGAACCTCTGACAGTGCAGCGCTCCCTCAGTACTGCCTCTCTGACAGTGCAGCGCTCCCTCAGTACTGACCCTCTGACAGTGCAGCACACCCTCAGTACTGACCCTCCGACAGAGCAGCCTTCCCTCAGTACTGACCCTCTGACAGTGCAGCGCTCCCTTAGTACTGACCCTCTAACAGTACAGCGCTCCCTCAGTACTGACCCACTGACAGTGTAGCACTCCCTCAGAAATGACCCTCTGACAGTGCAGCACTCCCTCAGTACTGACCCTCTGACAGTGCAGTGCTCCCTCAGTACTGATCCTCTGACAGTGCAGCCTTCCCTCAGTACTGACCCTCTGACAGTGCAGCGCTCCCTCAGTACTGACACTATTACAGTGCAGCACTCCCTCAGTACTGACAATCCGACAGTGCAGCACTCCCTCAGTACTGACCCTCTGACAGTGCAGCACTCCCTCAGTACTGACCCTCTGACAGTGCAGCACTCCCTCAGTATTGACCCTCTAACAGTGCAGCACTCCCTCAGTACAGAGCCTCTGACAGTGCAGCAATCCCTCAGTATGACCCTCTGACAGTACAGCACTCCCTTGGTACTGACCCTCTGACAGTGTAGCACTCCCTCAGTACTGAACCTCTGACAGTGCAGTGCTCAGTCAGTACTGACCCTCTGACAGTGTAGCACTCCCTCAGTACTGAACCTCTGACAGTGCAGTGCTCCCTCAGTACTGACCCTCTGACAGCGCAGCACTCCCTCAGTATTGACCCTCTAACAGTACAGCGCTCCCTCAGTACTGACCCTCTGACAGTGCAGCACTCCCTCAGTACTGACCCTCTGACAGTGCAGCACTCCCTCAGTACTGACCCTGTGACAGTGCAGTGCGCCCTCAGTACTGACCCTCTGACAGTGCAGCCTTCCCTCAGTACTGACCCTCTGACAGTGCAGCGCTCCCTCAGTACTGACTCTCTGACAGTGCAGCGCTCCCTCAGTACTGACCCTCTGACAGCGCAGCACACCCTCAGTACTGACAATCCGACAGTGCAGCGCTCCCTTCGTACTGACCCTCTAACAGTACAGCGCTCCCTCAGTACTGACCCACTGACAGTGTAGCACTCCCTCAGTACTGACCCTCTGACAGTGCAGCACTCCCTCAGTACTGACCCTGTGACAGTGCAGTGCTCCCTCAGTACTGACCCTCTGACAGTGCAGCGCTCCCTCAGTACTGACACTATTACAGTGCAGCACTCCCTCAGTACTGACCCTCTGACAGTGCAGCACTCCCTCAGTACTGACACTATTACAGTGCAGCACTCCCTCAGTACTGACCCTCTGACAATGCAGCACTCCCTCAGTACTGACCCTCTGACAGTGCAGTGCTCCCTCAGTACTGATGCTCTGACAGGGCAGCACTCCTTCAGTACTAACCATCCGACAGTGCAGCACTCCCTCCGTACTGACCCTCTGACAGTGCAGCACTCCCTCAGTACTGACACTATTACAGTGCAGCACTCCCTCAGTACTGACCCTCTGACAGCGCAGCACTCCCTCAGTACTGACACTCTGACAGTGCAGCACACCCTCAGTACTGACCCTCCGACAGTGCAGCCTTCCCTCAGTACTGACCCTCTGACAGTGCAGCGCTCCCTTAGTGCTGATCCTCTAACAGTACAGCGCTCCCTCAGTACTGACCCACTGACAGGGTAGCACTCCCTCAGTACTGACCCTCTGACAGTGCAGCACTCCCTCAGTACTGACCCTCTGACAGTGCATTGCTCCCTCAGTACTGACCCTCTGACAGTGCAGCCTTCCCTCAGTACTGACCCTCTGACAGTGCAGCGCTCCCTCAGTACTGACACTATTACAGCGCAGCACTCCCTCGGTACTGACCCTCTGACAGTGCAGCACTCCCTCAGTACTGACACTATTACAGTGCAGCACTCCCTCAGTACTGACCCTCTGACAATGCAGCACTCCCTCAGTACTGACCCTCTGACAGTGCATTGCTCCCTCAGAACTGATGCTCTGACAGTGCAGCACTCCCTTATTACTGACCATCCGACAGTGCAGCACTCCCTCAGTATTGACCCTCTACCAGTACAGCGCTACCTCAGTACTGACCCTCTGACAGTGCAGCACTCCCTCAGTAGTGACCGTCTGACAGTGCAGCACTCCCTCAGTACTGACCCTCTGACAGTGCAGCACTCCCTCAGTACTGACCCTCTGACAGTGCAGTGCTCCCTCAGTACTGACCCTCTGACAGTGCAGCCTTCCCTCAGTACTGACCCTCTGACAGTGCAGCGCTCCCTCAGTACTGACTCTCTGACAGTGCAGCGCTCCCTCAGTACTGACCCTCTGACAGTGTAGCACACCCTCAGTACTGACAAAACGATAGTGCAGCACTCCCTCAGTACTGACCTCTGACAGTGCAGCGCTCCCTCAGTACTGACCCTCTGACAGCGCAGCACACCCTCAGTAATGACAATCCGACAGTGCAGCACTCCCTCAGTACTGACCCTCTGATAGTACAGCACTCCCTCAGTACTGACCCTCTGACAGTGCAGTGCTCCCTCAGTACTGACACTATTACAGCACAGCACTCCCTCGGTACTGACCCTCTGACAGTGCAGCACTCCCTCAGTACTGACACTATTACAGTGCAGCACTCCCTCAGTACTGACCCTCTGACAATGCAGCACTCCCTCAGTACTGACCCTCTGACAGTGCATTGCTCCCTCAGAACTGATGCTCTGACAGTGCAGCACTCCCTTATTACTGACCATCCGACAGTGCAGCACTCCCTCAGTATTGACCCTCTAACAGTACAGCGCTACCTCAGTACTGACCCTCTGACAGTGCAGCACTCCCTCAGTAGTGACTGTCTGACAGTGCAGCACTCCCTCAGTACTGACCCTCTGACAGTGCAGCACTCCCTCAGTACTGACCCTCTGACAGTGCAGTGCTCCCTCAGTACTGACCCTCTGACAGTGCAGCCTTCCCTCAGTACTGACCCTCTGACAGTGCAGCGCTCCCTCAGTACTGACTCTCTGACAGTGCAGCGCTCCCTCAGTACTGACCCTCTGACAGTGTAACACACCCTCAGTACTGACAAAACGATAGTGCAGCACTCCCTCAGTACTGACCTCTGACAGTGCAGCGCTCCCTCAGTTCTGACCCTCTGACAGCGCAGCACACCCTCAGTACTGACAATGCGACAGTGCAGCACTCCCTCAGTACTGACCCTCTGACAGTGCAGCACACCCTCAGTACTGACTCTCTGACAGTGCAGCACACCCTCAGTACTGACCGTCTGACAGTGCAGTGCTCCCTCAGTACTGACCCTCTGACAGAGCAATGCTCCCTCAGTACTGACACTCTGACAGTGCAGCGCTCCCTCAGTACTGACCCTCTGACAGTGCAGCACTCCCTCAGTACTGACCCTCCTACAGAGCAGCCTTCCCTCAGTACTGACCGTCTGACAGTGCAGCGCTCCCTTAATACTGACCCTCTAACAGTACAGCGATCCCTCAGTACTGACCCACTGACAGTGTAGCACTCCCTCAGTAATGACCCTCTGACAGTGCAGCACTCCCTCAGTACTGACCCTCTGACAGTGCAGTGCTCCCTCAGTACTGACCCTCTGACAGTGCAGCCTTCCCTCAGTACTGACCCTCTGACAGTGCAGCGCTCCCTCAGTACTGACACTATTACAGCGCAGCACTCCCTCGGTACTGACCCTCTGACAGTGCAGCACTCCCACAGTACTGACACTATTACAGTGCAGCACTCCCTCAGTACTCACCCTCTGACAATGCAGCACTCCCTCAGTACTGACCCTCTGACAGTGCAGTGCTCCCTCAGTACTGACCCTCTGACAGTGCAGCCTTCCCTCAGTACTGACCCTCTGACAGTGCAGCGCTCCCTCAGTACTGACCCTCTGACAGTGTAGCACACCCTCAGTACTGACAAAACGATAGTGCAGCACTCCCTCAGTACTGACCTCAGACAGTGCAGCGCTCCCTCAGTACTGACCCTCTGACAGCGCAGCACACCCTCAGTACTGACAATCCGACAGTGCAGCACTCCCTCAGTACTGACCCTCTGACAGTGCAGCACACCCTCAGTACTGACTCTCTGACAGTGCAGCACACCCTCAGTACTGACCGTCTGACAGTGCAGTGCTCCCTCAGTACTGACCCTCTGACAGAGCAATGCTCCCTCAGTACTGACACTCTGACAGTGCAGCACTCCCTCAGTAGTGACCCTCTGACAGTGCAGCACTCCCTCAGTACTGACCCTCTGACAGTGCAGCACTCCCTCAGTACTGACCCTCTGACAGTGCAGTGCTCCCTCAGTACTGACCCTCTGACAGTGCAGCCTTCCCTCAGTACTGACCCTCTGACAGTGCAGCGCTCCCTCAGTACTGACTCTCTGACAGTGCAGCGCTCCCTCAGAACTGACCCTCTGACAGCGTAGCACTCCCTCAGTACTGACCCTCTGACAGCGCAGCGCTCCCTCAGTACTGACCCTCTGACAGCGCAGCACACCCTCAGTACTGACAAAACGATAGTGCAGCACTCCCTCAGTACTGACCTCTGACAGTGCAGCGCTCCCTCAGTACTGACCCTCTGACAGCGCAGCACACCCTCAGTACTGACTCTCTGACAGTGCAGCACACCCTCAGTACTGACCCTCTGACAGTGCAGTGCTCCCTCAGTAATGACCCCCTGACAGAGCAATGCTCCCTCTGTACTGACACTCTGACAGTGCAGCACTCCCTCAGTACCGACCCTCTGATAGTACAGCACTCCCTCAGTACTGACCCTCTGACAGTGCAGTGCTCCCTCAGTACTGACCCTCTGACAGTGCAATGCTCCCTCAGTACTGACACACTGACAGTGCAGCACTCCCTCAGTACTGACCATCTGATAGTACAGCGCTGCCTCAGTACTGACCCCCCGACAGTGCAGCACTCCCTCAGTACTGACCCTCTGACAGTGCAGCACTCCCTCAGTACTGACCCTCTGACAGTGCAGTGCTCCCTCAGTACTGACCCTCTGACAGTGCAGCCTTCACTCAGTACTGACCCTCTGACAGTGCAGCGCTCCCTCAGTACTGACTCTCTGACAGTGCAGCGCTCCCTCAGTACTGACCCTCTGACAGTGCAACACTCCCTCAGTACTGACCCTCTGACAGTGCAGCCTTCCCTCAGTACTGAACCTCTGACAGTGCAGCGCTCCCTCAGTACTGCCTCTCTGACAGTGCAGCGCTCCCTCAGTACTGACCCTCTGACAGTGCAGCACACCCTCAGTACTGACCCTCCGACAGAGCAGCCTTCCCTCAGTACTGACCCTCTGACAGTGCAGCGCTCCCTTAGTACTGACCCTCTAACAGTACAGCGCTCCCTCAGTACTGACCCACTGACAGTGTAGCACTCCCTCAGAAATGACCCTCTGACAGTGCAGCACTCCCTCAGTACTGACCCTCTGACAGTGCAGTGCTCCCTCAGTACTGATCCTCTGACAGTGCAGCCTTCCCTCAGTACTGACCCTCTGACAGTGCAGCGCTCCCTCAGTACTGACACTATTACAGTGCAGCACTCCCTCAGTACTGACAATCCGACAGTGCAGCACTCCCTCAGTACTGACCCTCTGACAGTGCAGCACTCCCTCAGTACTGACCCTCTGACAGTGCAGCACTCCCTCAGTATTGACCCTCTAACAGTGCAGCACTCCCTCAGTACAGAGCCTCTGACAGTGCAGCAATCCCTCAGTATGACCCTCTGACAGTACAGCACTCCCTTGGTACTGACCCTCTGACAGTGTAGCACTCCCTCAGTACTGAACCTCTGACAGTGCAGTGCTCAGTCAGTACTGACCCTCTGACAGTGTAGCACTCCCTCAGTACTGAACCTCTGACAGTGCAGTGCTCCCTCAGTACTGACCCTCTGACAGCGCAGCACTCCCTCAGTATTGACCCTCTAACAGTACAGCGCTCCCTCAGTACTGACCCTCTGACAGTGCAGCACTCCCTCAGTACTGACCCTCTGACAGTGCAGCACTCCCTCAGTACTGACCCTGTGACAGTGCAGTGCTCCCTCAGTACTGACCCTCTGACAGTGCAGCCTTCCCTCAGTACTGACCCTCTGACAGTGCATTGCTCCCTCAGTACTGACCCTCTGACAGAGCAATGCTCCCTCAGTACTGACACTCTGACAGTGCAGCACTCCCTCAGTAGTGACCCTCTGACAGTGCAGCACTCCCTCAGTACTGACCCTCTGACAGTGCAGCACTCCCTCAGTACTGACCCTCTGACAGTGCAGTGCTCCCTCAGTACTGACCCTCTGACAGTGCAGCCTTCCCTCAGTACTGACCCTCTGACAGTGCAGCGCTCCCTCAGTACTGACTCTCTGACAGTGCAGCGCTCCCTCAGAACTGACCCTCTGACAGCGTAGCACTCCCTCAGTACTGACCCTCTGACAGCGCAGCGCTCCCTCAGTACTGACCCTCTGACAGCGCAGCACACCCTCAGTACTGACAAAACGATAGTGCAGCACTCCCTCAGTACTGACCTCTGACAGTGCAGCGCTCCCTCAGTACTGACCCTCTGACAGCGCAGCACACCCTCAGTACTGACTCTCTGACAGTGCAGGACACCCTCAGTACTGACCCTCTGACAGTGCAGTGCTCCCTCAGTAATGACCCCCTGACAGAGCAATGCTCCCTCTGTACTGACACTCTGACAGTGCAGCACTCCCTCAGTACCGACCCTCTGATAGTACAGCACTCCCTCAGTACTGACCCTCTGACAGTGCAGTGCTCCCTCAGTACTGACCCTCTGACAGTGCAATGCTCCCTCAGTACTGACACACTGACAGTGCAGCACTCCCTCAGTACTGACCATCTGATAGTACAGCGCTGCCTCAGTACTGACCCCCCGACAGTGCAGCACTCCCTCAGTACTGACCCTCTGACAGTGCAGCACTCCCTCAGTACTGACCCTCTGACAGTGCAGTGCTCCCTCAGTACTGACCCTCTGACAGTGCAGCCTTCACTCAGTACTGACCCTCTGACAGTGCAGCGCTCCCTCAGTACTGACTCTCTGACAGTGCAGCGCTCCCTCAGTACTGACCCTCTGACAGTGCAACACTCCCTCAGTACTGACCCTCTGACAGTGCAGCCTTCCCTCAGTACTGAACCTCTGACAGTGCAGCGCTCCCTCAGTACTGCCTCTCTGACAGTGCAGCGCTCCCTCAGTACTGACCCTCTGACAGTGCAGCACACCCTCAGTACTGACCCTCCGACAGAGCAGCCTTCCCTCAGTACTGACCCTCTGACAGTGCAGCGCTCCCTTAGTACTGACCCTCTAACAGTACAGCGCTCCCTCAGTACTGACCCACTGACAGTGTAGCACTCCCTCAGAAATGACCCTCTGACAGTGCAGCACTCCCTCAGTACTGACCCTCTGACAGTGCAGTGCTCCCTCAGTACTGATCCTCTGACAGTGCAGCCTTCCCTCAGTACTGACCCTCTGACAGTGCAGCGCTCCCTCAGTACTGACACTATTACAGTGCAGCACTCCCTCAGTACTGACAATCCGACAGTGCAGCACTCCCTCAGTACTGACCCTCTGACAGTGCAGCACTCCCTCAGTACTGACCCTCTGACAGTGCAGCACTCCCTCAGTATTGACCCTCTAACAGTGCAGCACTCCCTCAGTACAGAGCCTCTGACAGTGCAGCAATCCCTCAGTATGACCCTCTGACAGTACAGCACTCCCTTGGTACTGACCCTCTGACAGTGTAGCACTCCCTCAGTACTGAACCTCTGACAGTGCAGTGCTCAGTCAGTACTGACCCTCTGACAGTGTAGCACTCCCTCAGTACTGAACCTCTGACAGTGCAGTGCTCCCTCAGTACTGACCCTCTGACAGCGCAGCACTCCCTCAGTATTGACCCTCTAACAGTACAGCGCTCCCTCAGTACTGACCCTCTGACAGTGCAGCACTCCCTCAGTACTGACCCTCTGACAGTGCAGCACTCCCTCAGTACTGACCCTGTGACAGTGCAGTGCGCCCTCAGTACTGACCCTCTGACAGTGCAGCCTTCCCTCAGTACTGACCCTCTGACAGTGCAGCGCTCCCTCAGTACTGACTCTCTGACAGTGCAGCGCTCCCTCAGTACTGACCCTCTGACAGCGCAGCACACCCTCAGTACTGACAATCCGACAGTGCAGCGCTCCCTTCGTACTGACCCTCTAACAGTACAGCGCTCCCTCAGTACTGACCCACTGACAGTGTAGCACTCCCTCAGTACTGACCCTCTGACAGTGCAGCACTCCCTCAGTACTGACCCTGTGACAGTGCAGTGCTCCCTCAGTACTGACCCTCTGACAGTGCAGCGCTCCCTCAGTACTGACACTATTACAGTGCAGCACTCCCTCAGTACTGACCCTCTGACAGTGCAGCACTCCCTCAGTACTGACACTATTACAGTGCAGCACTCCCTCAGTACTGACCCTCTGACAATGCAGCACTCCCTCAGTACTGACCCTCTGACAGTGCAGTGCTCCCTCAGTACTGATGCTCTGACAGGGCAGCACTCCTTCAGTACTAACCATCCGACAGTGCAGCACTCCCTCCGTACTGACCCTCTGACAGTGCAGCACTCCCTCAGTACTGACACTATTACAGTGCAGCACTCCCTCAGTACTGACCCTCTGACAGTGCAGCGCTCCCTTAGTGCTGATCCTCTAACAGTACAGCGCTCCCTCAGTACTGACCCACTGACAGGGTAGCACTCCCTCAGTACTGACCCTCTGACAGTGCAGCACTCCCTCAGTACTGACCCTCTGACAGTGCATTGCTCCCTCAGTACTGACCCTCTGACAGTGCAGCCTTCCCTCAGTACTGACCCTCTGACAGTGCAGCGCTCCCTCAGTACTGACACTATTACAGCGCAGCACTCCCTCGGTACTGACCCTCTGACAGTGCAGCACTCCCTCAGTACTGACACTATTACAGTGCAGCACTCCCTCAGTATTGACCCTCTACCAGTACAGCGCTACCTCAGTACTGACCCTCTGACAGTGCAGCACTCCCTCAGTAGTGACCGTCTGACAGTGCAGCACTCCCTCAGTACTGACCCTCTGACAGTGCAGCACTCCCTCAGTACTGACCCTCTGACAGTGCAGTGCTCCCTCAGTACTGACCCTCTGACAGTGCAGCCTTCCCTCAGTACTGACCCTCTGACAGTGCAGCGCTCCCTCAGTACTGACTCTCTGACAGTGCAGCGCTCCCTCAGTACTGACCCTCTGACAGTGTAGCACACCCTCAGTACTGACAAAACGATAGTGCAGCACTCCCTCAGTACTGACCTCTGACAGTGCAGCGCTCCCTCAGTACTGACCCTCTGACAGCGCAGCACACCCTCAGTAATGACAATCCGACAGTGCAGCACTCCCTCAGTACTGACCCTCTGACAGTGCAGCACACCCTCATTACTGACTCTCTGACAGAGCAGCACACCCTCAGTACTGACCGTCTGACAGTGCAGTGCTCCCTCAGTACTGACCCTCTGACAGAGCAATGCTCCCTCAGTACTGACACTCTGACAGTGCAGCACTCCCTCAGTACTGACCCTCTGATAGTACAGCACTCCCTCAGTACTGACCCTCTGACAGTGCAGTGCTCCCTCAGTACTGACCCTCTGACAGTGCAATGCTCCCTCAGTACTGACACTCTGACAGTGCAGCACACCCTCAGTACTGACCCTCTGATAGTACAGCGCTGCCTCAGTACTGACCCCGCGACAGTGCAGCACTCCCTCAGTACTGACCCTCTGACAGTGCAGCACTCCCTCAGTACTGACCCTCTGACAGTTCAGTGCTCCCTCAGTACTGACCCTCTGACAGTGCAGCCTTCCCTCAGTACTGACCCTCTGACAGTACAGCGCTCCCTCAGTACTGACTCTCTGACAGTGCAGTGCTCCCTCAGTACTGACCCTCTGACAGTGCAGCACTCCCGCAGTATTGACCCTCTGACAGTGCAGCCTTCCCTCAGTACTGACCCTCTGACAGTGCAGCGCTCCCTCAGTACTGACTCTCTGACAGTGCAGCGCTCCCTCAGTACTGACCCTCTGACAGTGCAGCACTCCCTCAGTACTGACCCTCTGACAGTGCAGCGCTCCCTCAGTACTGACCCTCTGACAGTGCAGCCTTCCCTCAGTACTGACCCTCTGACAGTGTAGCCCTCGCTCAGTACTGACCCTCTGACAGTGCAGCGCTCCCTCAGTACTGAACCTCTGACAGCGCAGCACACCCTCAGTACTGACAAAACGATAGTGCAGCACTCCCTCAGTACTGACCTCTGACAGTGCAGCGCTCCCTCAGTACTGACCCTCTGACAGCGCAGCACACACTCAGTACTGACAATCCGACAGTGCAGCACTCCCTCAGTACTGACCCACTGACAGTGCAGCACACCCTCAGTACTGACTCTCTGACAGAGCAGCACACCCTCAGTACTGACCGTCTGACAGTGCAGTGCTCCCTCAGTACTGACCCTCTGACAGAGCAATGCTCCCTCAGTACTGACACTCTGACAGTGCAGCACTCCCTCAGTACTGACCCTCTGATAGTACAGCACTCCCTCAGTACTGACCCTCTGACAGTGCAGTGCTCCCTCAGTACTGACCCTCTGACAGTGCAATGCTCCCTCAGTACTGACACTCTGACAGTGAAGCACTCCCTCAGTACTGACCCACTGATAGTACAGCGCTGCCTCAGTACTGACCCCCAGACAGTGCAGCACTCCCTCAGTACTGACCCTCTGACAGTGCAGCACTCCCTCAGTACTGACCCTCTGACAGTGCAGTGCTCCCTCAGTACTGACCCTCTGACAGTGCAGCCTTCCCTCAGTACTGACCCTCTGACAGTGCAGCACTCCCTCAGTACTGACCCTCTGACAGTGCAGCGCTCCCTCAGTACTGACCCTCTGACAGTGCAGCACTCCCTCAGTATTGACCCTCTGACAGTGTAGCCTTCCCTCAGTACTGACCCTCTGTCAGTGCAGCACTCCCTCAGTACTGGCCCTCTGACAGTGCAGCGCTCCCTCAGTACTGACCCTCTGACAGTGCAGCACTCCCTCAGTACTGACCCTCTGACAGTGCAGCACTCCTTCAGTACTGACCCTCCCACAGTGCAGCCTTCCCTCAGTACTGACCGTCTGACAGTGCAGCGCTCCCTTAATACTGACCCTCTAACAGTACAGCGATCCCTCAGTACTGACCCACTGACAGTGTAGCACTCCCTCAGTAATGACCCTCTGACAGTGCAGCACTCCCTCAGTACTGACCCTCTGACAGTGCAGTGCTCCCTCAGTACTGACCCTCTGACAGTGCAGCCTTCCCTCAGTACTGACCCTCTGACAGTGCAGCGCTCCCTCAGTACTGACACTATTACAGTGCAGCACTCCCTCAGTACTGACCCTCTGACAGTGCAGCACTCCCTCAGTACTGACACTATTACAGTGCAGCACTCCCTCAGTATTGACCCTCTGACAATGCAGCACTCACTCAGTACTGACCCTCTGACAGTGCAGTGCTCCCTCAGTACTGATGCTTCGACAGTGCAGCACTCCCTCAGTACTGACCATCCAGTTCTCTAACATTAACACACTGACCCTCTGACAGTGCAGCACGCCCTCAGTACTGACCATCCGACAGTGCAGCAGTCCCTCAGTATTGACACTCTAACAGTGCAGCACTCCCTCAGTACTGACCCTGTGACATTGCAGTGCTCCCTCAGTACTGACCCTCTGACAGTGCAGCCTTCCCTCAGTACTGACCCACTGACAGTGCAGCGCTCCCTCAGTACTGACTCTCTGACAGTGCAGCGCTCCCTCAGTACTGACCCTCTGACAGCGCAGCACACCCTCAGTACTGACAATCCGACAGTGCAGCACTCCCTCAGTACTGACCTCTGACAGTGCAGCGCTCCCTCAGTACTGACCCTCTGACAGCGCAGCACACCCTCAGTACTGACAATCCGACAGTGCAGCACTCCCTCAGTACTGACCCTCTCACAGTGCAGCACACCCTCAGTACTAACTCTCTGACAGTGCAGCACACCCTCAGTACTGACCCTCTGATAGTACAGCACTCCCTCAGTACTGACCCTCTGACAGTGCAATGCTCCCTCAGTACTGACACTCTGACAGTGCAGCACTCCCTCAGTACTGACCCTCTGATAGTACAGCGCTCCCTCAGTACTGACCCCCTGACAGTGCACACTCCGTCAGTACTGACCCTCTGACAGTGCAGCACTCCCTCAGTACTGACCCTCTGACAGTGCAGTGATCCCTCAGTACTGACCCTCTGACAGTGCAGCCTTCCCTCAGTACTGACACTCTGACAGTGCAGCGCTTCCTCAGTACTGACTCTCTGAGAGTGCAGCGCTCCCTCAGTACTGACCCTCTGACAGTGCAGCACTCCCTCAGTACTGACCCTCTGACAGCCCAGCACACCCTCAGTACTGACAATCCGACAGTGCAGCACTCCCTCAGTACTGACCCTATGACAGTGCAGCACTCCCTCAGTACTGACCCCCTGACAGTGCAGCACACCGTCAGTACTGACACTATTACAGTGCAGCACTCCCTCAGTACTGACACTATTACAGTGCAGGACTCCCTCAGTACTGACCCTCTGACAATGCAGCACTCACTCAGTACTGACACTCTGACAGTGCATTGCTCCCTCAGTACTGATTCTTCGACAGTGCAGCACTCCCTCAGTACTGACCATCCGTCAGTGCAGCACTCCCTCAGTATTGACCCTCTAACAGTACAGCGCTCCCTCAGTACTGACCCTCTGACAGTGCAGCACTCCCTCAGTACTGACCCTCTGACAGTGCAGCACTCCCTCAGTACTGACCCTCTGACAGTGCAGCACTCCCTCAGTACTGACCCTCTGACAGTGCAGTGCTCCCTCAGTACTGACCCTCTGACAGTGCAGCGCTCCCTCAGTACTGACCCTCTGACAGCGCAGCACTCCCTCAGTACTGGCAATCCGACAGTGTAGCACTCCCTCAGTACTGACCCTCTGACAGTGCAGCAAACCCTCAGTACTGACTCTCTGACAGTGCAGCACACCCTCAGTATTGACCCTGTGACAGTGCAGCACTCCCTCAGTACTGACCCTCTGACAGTGCAGCCTTCCCTCAGTACTGACCCTCTGACAGTGCAGCGCTCCCTCAGTACTGACACTATTACAGCGCAGCACTCCCTCAGTACTGACCCTCTGACAGTGCAGCACTCCCTCAGTACTGACACTATTACAGTGCAACACTCCCTCAGTACTGACCCACTGACAATGCAGCACTCCCTCAGTAATGACCCTCTGACAGTGCAGCACTCCCTCAGTACTGACCCTCTGACAGTGCAGTGCTCCCTCAGTACTGACCCTCTGACAGTGCAGCCTTCCCTCAGTACTGACCCTCTGACAGTGCAGCGCTCCCTCAGTACTGACACTATTACAGTGCAGCACTCCCTCAGTACTGACCCTCTGACAGTGCAGCACTCCCTCAGTACTGACACTATTACAGTGCAGCACTCCCTCAGTACTGACCCTCTGACAATGCAGCACTCCCTCAGTACTGACCCTCTGACAGTGCATTGCTCCCTCAGAACTGATGCTCTGACAGTGCAGCACTCCCTTATTACTGACCATCCGACAGTGCAGCACTCCCTCAGTATTGACCCTCTAACAGTACAGCGCTACCTCAGTACTGACCCTCTGACAGTGCAGCACTCCCTCAGTAGTGACCGTCTGACAGTGCAGCACTCCCTCAGTACTGACCCTCTGACAGTGCAGCACTCCCTCAGTACTGACCCTCTGACAGTGCAGTGCTCCCTCAGTACTGACCCTCTGACAGTGCAGCGATCCCTCAGTACTGACCCACTGACAGTGTAGCACTCCCTCAGTAATGACCCTCTGACAGTGCAGCACTCCCTCAGTACTGACCCTCTGACAGTGCAGTGCTCCCTCAGTACTGACCCTCTGACAGTGCAGCCTTCCCTCAGTACTGACCCTCTGACAGTGCAGCTCTCCCTCAGTACTGACACTATTACAGTGCAGCACTCCCTCAGTACTGACCCTCTGACAGTGCAGCACTCCCTCAGTACTGACACTATTACAGTGCAGGACTCCCTCAGTATTGACCCTCTGACAATGCAGCACTCACTCAGTACTGACCCTCTGACAGTGCAGTGCTCCCTCAGTACTGATGCTTCGACAGTGCAGCACTCCCTCAGTACTGACCATCCAGTTCTCTAACATTAACACACTGACCCTCTGACAGTGCAGCACGCCCTCAGTACTGACCATCCGACAGTGCAGCACTCCCTCAGTATTGACCCTCTAACAGTACAGCGCTCCCTCAGTACTGACCCTCTGACAGTGCAGCACTCCCTCAGTACTGACCCTCTGACAGTGCAGCACTCCCTCAGTACTGACCCTCTGACAGTGCAGCACTCCCTCAGTACTGACCCTCTGACAGTGCAGTGCTCCCTCAGTACTGACCCTCTGACAGTGCAGCGCTCCCTCAGTACTGACCCTCTGACAGCGCAGCACTCCCTCAGTACTGGCAATCCGACAGTGAAGCACTCCCTCAGTACTGACCCTCTGACAGTGCAGCAAACCCTCAGTACTGACTCTCTGACAGTGCAGCACACCCTCAGTATTGACCCTGTGACAGTGCAGCACTCCCTCAGTACTGACCCTCTGACAGTGCAGCCTTCCCTCAGTACTGACCCTCTGACAGTGCAGCGCTCCCTCAGTACTGACACTATTACAGCGCAGCACTCCCTCAGTACTGACCCTCTGACAGTGCAGCACTCCCTCAGTACTGACACTATTACAGTGCAACACTCCCTCAGTACTGACCCACTGACAATGCAGCACTCCCTCAGTAATGACCCTCTGACAGTGCAGCACTCCCTCAGTACTGACCCTCTGACAGTGCAGTGCTCCCTCAGTACTGACCCTCTGACAGTGCAGCCTTCCCTCAGTACTGACCCTCTGACAGTGCAGCGCTCCCTCAGTACTGACACTATTACAGTGCAGCACTCCCTCAGTACTGACCCTCTGACAGTGCAGCACTCCCTCAGTACTGACACTATTACAGTGCAGCACTCCCTCAGTACTGACCCTCTGACAATGCAGCACTCCCTCAGTACTGACCCTCTGACAGTGCATTGCTCCCTCAGAACTGATGCTCTGACAGTGCAGCACTCCCTTATTACTGACCATCCGACAGTGCAGCACTCCCTCAGTATTGACCCTCTAACAGTACAGCGCTACCTCAGTACTGACCCTCTGACAGTGCAGCACTCCCTCAGTAGTGACCGTCTGACAGTGCAGCACTCCCTCAGTACTGACCCTCTGACAGTGCAGCACTCCCTCAGTACTGACCCTCTGACAGTGCAGTGCTCCCTCAGTACTGACCCTCTGACAGTGCAGCGATCCCTCAGTACTGACCCACTGACAGTGTAGCACTCCCTCAGTAATGACCCTCTGACAGTGCAGCACTCCCTCAGTACTGACCCTCTGACAGTGCAGTGCTCCCTCAGTACTGACCCTCTGACAGTGCAGCCTTCCCTCAGTACTGACCCTCTGACAGTGCAGCTCTCCCTCAGTACTGACACTATTACAGTGCAGCACTCCCTCAGTACTGACCCTCTGACAGTGCAGCACTCCCTCAGTACTGACACTATTACAGTGCAGGACTCCCTCAGTATTGACCCTCTGACAATGCAGCACTCACTCAGTACTGACCCTCTGACAGTGCAGTGCTCCCTCAGTACTGATGCTTCGACAGTGCAGCACTCCCTCAGTACTGACCATCCAGTTCTCTAACATTAACACACTGACCCTCTGACAGTGCAGCACGCCCTCAGTACTGACCATCCGACAGTGCAGCAGTCCCTCAGTATTGACACTCTAACAGTGCAGCACTCCCTCAGTACTGACCCTGTGACATTGCAGTGCTCCCTCAGTACTGACCCTCTGACAGTGCAGCCTTCCCTCAGTACTGACCCACTGACAGTGCAGCGCTCCCTCAGTACTGACTCTCTGACAGTGCAGCGCTCCCTCAGTACTGACCCTCTGACAGCGCAGCACACCCTCAGTACTGACAATCCGACAGTGCAGCACTCCCTCAGTACTGACCTCTGACAGTGCAGCGCTCCCTCAGTACTGACCCTCTGACAGCGCAGCACACCCTCAGTACTGACAATCCGACAGTGCAGCACTCCCTCAGTACTGACCCTCTCACAGTGCAGCACACCCTCAGTACTAACTCTCTGACAGTGCAGCACACCCTCAGTACTGACCCTCTGATAGTACAGCACTCCCTCAGTACTGACCCTCTGACAGTGCAGTGCTCCCTCAGTACTGACCCTCTGACAGTGCAATGCTCCCTCAGTACTGACACTCTGACAGTGCAGCACTCCCTCAGTACTGACCCTCTGATAGTACAGCGCTCCCTCAGTACTGACCCCCTGACAGTGCACACTCCGTCAGTACTGACCCTCTGACAGTGCAGCACTACCTCAGTACTGACCCTCTGACAGTGCAGTGATCCCTCAGTACTGACCCTCTGACAGTGCAGCCTTCCCTCAGTACTGACACTCTGACAGTGCAGCGCTCCCTCAGTACTGACTCTCTGAGAGTGCAGCGCTCCCTCAGTACTGACCCTCTGACAGTGCAGCACTCCCTCAGTACTGACCCTCTGACAGCCCAGCACACCCTCAGTACTGACAATCCGACAGTGCAGCACTCCCTCAGTACTGACCCTATGACAGTGTAGCACTCCCTCAGTACTGACCCCCTGACAGTGCAGCACACCGTCAGTACTGACACTATTACAGTGCAGCACTCCCTCAGTACTGACACTATTACAGTGCAGGACTCCCTCAGTACTGACCCTCTGACAATGCAGCACTCACTCAGTACTGACACTCTGACAGTGCAGTGCTCCCTCAGTACTGATTCTTCGACAGTGCAGCACTCCCTCAGTACTGACCATCCGTCAGTGCAGCACTCCCTCAGTATTGACCCTCTAACAGTACAGCGCTCCCTCAGTACTGACCCTCTGACAGTGCAGCACTCCCTCAGTACTGACCCTCTGACAGTGCAGCACTCCCTCAGTACTGACCCTCTGACAGTGCAGCACTCCCTCAGTACTGACCCTCTGACAGTGCAGTGCTCCCTCAGTACTGACCCTCTGACAGTGCAGCGCTCCCTCAGTACTGACCCTCTGACAGCGCAGCACTCCCTCAGTACTGGCAATCCGACAGTGTAGCACTCCCTCAGTACTGACCCTCTGACAGTGCAGCAAACCCTCAGTACTGACTCTCTGACAGTGCAGCACACCCTCAGTACTGACCCTGTGACAGTGCAGCACTCCCTCAGTACTGACCCTCTGACAGTGCAGCCTTCCCTCAGTACTGACCCTCTGACAGTGCAGCGATCCCTCAGTACTGACCCACTGACAGTGTAGCACTCCCTCAGTAATGACCCTCTGACAGTGCAGCACTCCCTCAGTACTGACCCTCTGACAGTGCAGTGCTCCCTCAGTACTGACCCTCTGACAGTGCAGCCTTCCCTCAGTACTGACCCTCTGACAGTGCAGCTCTCCCTCAGTACTGACCCTCTGATAGTACAGCACTCCCTCAGTACTGACCCTCTGACAGTGCAGTGCTCCCTCAGTACTGACCCTCTGACAGTGCAATGCTCCCTCAGTACTGACACTCTGACAGTGAAGCACTCCCTCAGTACTGACCCACTGATAGTACAGCGCTGCCTCAGTACTGACCCCCAGACAGTGCAGCACTCCCTCAGTACTGACCCTCTGACAGTGCAGCACTCCCTCAGTACTGACCCTCTGACAGTGCAGTGCTCCCTCAGTACTGACCCTCTGACAGTGCAGCCTTCCCTCAGTACTGACCCTCTGACAGTGCAGCGCTCCCTCAGTACTGACTCTCTGACAGTGCAGCGCTCCCTCAGTACTGACCCTCTGACAGTGCAGCACTCCCTCAGTATTGACCCTCTGACAGTGCAGCCTTCCCTCAGTACTGACCCTCTGACAGTGCAGCACTCCCTCAGTACTGACTCTCTGACAGTGCAGCGCTCCCTCAGTACTGACCCTCTGACAGTGCAGCACTCCCTCAGTACTGACCCTCTGACAGTGCAGCACACCGTCAGTACTGACCCTCCGACAGAGCAGCCTTCCCTCAGTACTGACCGTCTGACAGTGCAGCGCTCCCTTAATACTGACCCTCTAACAGTACAGCGATCCCTCAGTACTGACCCACTGACAGTGTAGCACTCCCTCAGTAATGACCCTCTGACAGTGCAGCACTCCCTCAGTACTGACCCTCTGACAGTGCAGTGCTCCCTCAGTACTGACCCTCTGACAGTGCAGCCTTCCCTCAGTACTGACCCTCTGACAGTGCAGCGCTCCCTCAGTACTGACACTATTACAGTGCAGCACTCCCTCAGTACTGACCCTCTGACAGTGCAGCACTCCCTCAGTACTGACACTATTACAGTGCAGGACTCCCTCAGTATTGACCCTCTGACAATGCAGCACTCACTCAGTACTGACCCTCTGACAGTGCAGTGCTCCCTCAGTACTGATGCTTCGACAGTGCAGCACTCCCTCAGTACTGACCATCCAGTTCTCTAACATTAACACACTGACCCTCTGACAGTGCAGCACGCCCTCAGTACTGACCATCCGACAGTGCAGCAGTCCCTCAGTACTGACCCTGTGACATTGCAGTGCTCCCTCAGTACTGACCCTCTGACAGTGCAGCCTTCCCTCAGTACTGACCCACTGACAGTGCAGCGCTCCCTCAGTACTGACTCTCTGACAGTGCAGCGCTCCCTCAGTACTGACCCTCTGACAGCGCAGCACACCCTCAGTACTGACAATCCGACAGTGCAGCACTCCCTCAGTACTGACCTCTGACAGTGCAGCGCTCCCTCAGTACTGACCCTCTGACAGCGCAGCACACCCTCAGTACTGACAATCCGACAGTGCAGCACTCCCTCAGTACTGACCCTCTCACAGTGCAGCACACCCTCAGTACTAACTCTCTGACAGTGCAGCACACCCTCAGTACTGACCCTCTGATAGTACAGCACTCCCTCAGTACTGACCCTCTGACAGTGCAGTGCTCCCTCAGTACTGACCCTCTGACAGTGCAATGCTCCCTCAGTACTGACACTCTGACAGTGCAGCACTCCCTCAGTACTGACCCTCTGATAGTACAGCGCTCCCTCAGTACTGACCCCCTGACAGTGCACACTCCGTCAGTACTGACCCTCTGACAGTGCAGCACTCCCTCAGTACTGACCCTCTGACAGTGCAGTGATCCCTCAGTACTGACCCTCTGACAGTGCAGCCTTCCCTCAGTACTGACACTCTGACAGTGCAGCGCTTCCTCAGTACTGACTCTCTGAGAGTGCAGCGCTCCCTCAGTACTGACCCTCTGACAGTGCAGCACTCCCTCAGTACTGACCCTCTGACAGCCCAGCACACCCTCAGTACTGACAATCCGACAGTGCAGCACTCCCTCAGTACTGACCCTATGACAGTGCAGCACTCCCTCAGTACTGACCCCCTGACAGTGCAGCACACCGTCAGTACTGACACTATTACAGTGCAGCACTCCCTCAGTACTGACACTATTACAGTGCAGGACTCCCTCAGTACTGACCCTCTGACAATGCAGCACTCACTCAGTACTGACACTCTGACAGTGCATTGCTCCCTCAGTACTGATTCTTCGACAGTGCAGCACTCCCTCAGTACTGACCATCCGTCAGTGCAGCACTCCCTCAGTATTGACCCTCTAACAGTACAGCGCTCCCTCAGTACTGACCCTCTGACAGTGCAGCACTCCCTCAGTACTGACCCTCTGACAGTGCAGCACTCCCTCAGTACTGACCCTCTGACAGTGCAGCACTCCCTCAGTACTGACCCTCTGACAGTGCAGTGCTCCCTCAGTACTGACCCTCTGACAGTGCAGCGCTCCCTCAGTACTGACCCTCTGACAGCGCAGCACTCCCTCAGTACTGGCAATCCGACAGTGTAGCACTCCCTCAGTACTGACCCTCTGACAGTGCAGCAAACCCTCAGTACTGACTCTCTGACAGTGCAGCACACCCTCAGTATTGACCCTGTGACAGTGCAGCACTCCCTCAGTACTGACCCTCTGACAGTGCAGCCTTCCCTCAGTACTGACCCTCTGACAGTGCAGCGCTCCCTCAGTACTGACACTATTACAGCGCAGCACTCCCTCAGTACTGACCCTCTGACAGTGCAGCACTCCCTCAGTACTGACACTGTTACAGTGCAACACTCCCTCAGTACTGACCCACTGACAATGCAGCACTCCCTCAGTAATGACCCTCTGACAGTGCAGCACTCCCTCAGTACTGACCCTCTGACAGTGCAGTGCTCCCTCAGTACTGACCCTCTGACAGTGCAGCCTTCCCTCAGTACTGACCCTCTGACAGTGCAGCGCTCCCTCAGTACTGACACTATTACAGTGCAGCACTCCCTCAGTACTGACCCTCTGACAGTGCAGCACTCCCTCAGTACTGACACTATTACAGTGCAGCACTCCCTCAGTACTGACCCTCTGACAATGCAGCACTCCCTCAGTACTGACCCTCTGACAGTGCATTGCTCCCTCAGAACTGTTGCTCTGACAGTGCAGCACTCCCTTATTACTGACCATCCGACAGTGCAGCACTCCCTCAGTATTGACCCTCTAACAGTACAGCGCTACCTCAGTACTGACCCTCTGACAGTGCAGCACTCCCTCAGTAGTGACCGTCTGACAGTGCAGCACTCCCTCAGTACTGACCCTCTGACAGTGCAGCACTCCCTCAGTACTGACCCTCTGACAGTGCAGTGCTCCCTCAGTACTGACCCTCTGACAGTGCAGCGATCCCTCAGTACTGACCCACTGACAGTGTAGCACTCCCTCAGTAATGACCCTCTGACAGTGCAGCACTCCCTCAGTACTGACCCTCTGACAGTGCAGTGCTCCCTCAGTACTGACCCTCTGACAGTGCAGCCTTCCCTCAGTACTGACCCTCTGACAGTGCAGCTCTCCCTCAGTACTGACACTATTACAGTGCAGCACTCCCTCAGTACTGACCCTCTGACAGTGCAGCACTCCCTCAGTACTGACACTATTACAGTGCAGGACTCCCTCAGTATTGACCCTCTGACAATGCAGCACTCACTCAGTACTGACCCTCTGACAGTGCAGTGCTCCCTCAGTACTGATGCTTCGACAGTGCAGCACTCCCTCAGTACTGACCATCCAGTTCTCTAACATTAACACACTGACCCTCTGACAGTGCAGCACGCCCTCAGTACTGACCATCCGACAGTGCAGCAGTCCCTCAGTATTGACACTCTAACAGTGCAGCACTCCCTCAGTACTGACCCTGTGACATTGCAGTGCTCCCTCAGTACTGACCCTCTGACAGTGCAGCCTTCCCTCAGTACTGACCCACTGACAGTGCAGCGCTCCCTCAGTACTGACTCTCTGACAGTGCAGCGCTCCCTCAGTACTGACCCTCTGACAGCGCAGCACACCCTCAGTACTGACCATCCGACAGTGCAGCACTCCCTCAGTACTGACCTCTGACAGTGCAGCGCTCCCTCAGTACTGACCCTCTGACAGCGCAGCACACCCTCAGTACTGACAATCCGACAGTGCAGCACTCCCTCAGTACTGACCCTCTCACAGTGCAGCACACCCTCAGTACTAACTCTCTGACAGTGCAGCACACCCTCAGTACTGACCCTCTGATAGTACAGCACTCCCTCAGTACTGACCCTCTGACAGTGCAGTGCTCCCTCAGTACTGACCCTCTGACAGTGCAATGCTCCCTCAGTACTGACACTCTGACAGTGCAGCACTCCCTCAGTACTGACCCTCTGATAGTACAGCGCTCCCTCAGTACTGACCCCCTGACAGTGCACACTCCGTCAGTACTGACCCTCTGACAGTGCAGCACTACCTCAGTACTGACCCTCTGACAGTGCAGTGCTCCCTCAGTACTGACCCTCTGACAGTGCAGCCTTCCCTCAGTACTGACCCTCTGACAGTGCAGCGCTCCCTCAGTACTGACACTATTACAGTGCAGCACTCCCTCAGTACTGACCCTCTGACAGTGCAGCACTCCCTCAGTACTGACACTATTACAGTGCAGCACTCCCTCAGTACTGACCCTCTGACAATGCAGCACTCCCTCAGTACTGACCCTCTGACAGTGCATTGCTCCCTCAGAACTGTTGCTCTGACAGTGCAGCACTCCCTTATTACTGACCATCCGACAGTGCAGCACTCCCTCAGTATTGACCCTCTAACAGTACAGCGCTACCTCAGTACTGACCCTCTGACAGTGCAGCACTCCCTCAGTAGTGACCGTCTGACAGTGCAGCACTCCCTCAGTACTGACCCTCTGACAGTGCAGCACTCCCTCAGTACTGACCCTCTGACAGTGCAGTGCTCCCTCAGTACTGACCCTCTGACAGTGCAGCGATCCCTCAGTACTGACCCACTGACAGTGTAGCACTCCCTCAGTAATGACCCTCTGACAGTGCAGCACTCCCTCAGTACTGACCCTCTGACAGTGCAGTGCTCCCTCAGTACTGACCCTCTGACAGTGCAGCCTTCCCTCAGTACTGACCCTCTGACAGTGCAGCTCTCCCTCAGTACTGACACTATTACAGTGCAGCACTCCCTCAGTACTGACCCTCTGACAGTGCAGCACTCCCTCAGTACTGACACTATTACAGTGCAGGACTCCCTCAGTATTGACCCTCTGACAATGCAGCACTCACTCAGTACTGACCCTCTGACAGTGCAGTGCTCCCTCAGTACTGATGCTTCGACAGTGCAGCACTCCCTCAGTACTGACCATCCAGTTCTCTAACATTAACACACTGACCCTCTGACAGTGCAGCACGCCCTCAGTACTGACCATCCGACAGTGCAGCAGTCCCTCAGTATTGACACTCTAACAGTGCAGCACTCCCTCAGTACTGACCCTGTGACATTGCAGTGCTCCCTCAGTACTGACCCTCTGACAGTGCAGCCTTCCCTCAGTACTGACCCACTGACAGTGCAGCGCTCCCTCAGTACTGACTCTCTGACAGTGCAGCGCTCCCTCAGTACTGACCCTCTGACAGCGCAGCACACCCTCAGTACTGACAATCCGACAGTGCAGCACTCCCTCAGTACTGACCTCTGACAGTGCAGCGCTCCCTCAGTACTGACCCTCTGACAGCGCAGCACACCCTCAGTACTGACAATCCGACAGTGCAGCACTCCCTCAGTACTGACCCTCTCACAGTGCAGCACACCCTCAGTACTAACTCTCTGACAGTGCAGCACACCCTCAGTACTGACCCTCTGATAGTACAGCACTCCCTCAGTACTGACCCTCTGACAGTGCAGTGCTCCCTCAGTACTGACCCTCTGACAGTGCAATGCTCCCTCAGTACTGACACTCTGACAGTGCAGCACTCCCTCAGTACTGACCCTCTGATAGTACAGCGCTCCCTCAGTACTGACCCCCTGACAGTGCACACTCCGTCAGTACTGACCCTCTGACAGTGCAGCACTACCTCAGTACTGACCCTCTGACAGTGCAGTGATCCCTCAGTACTGACCCTCTGACAGTGCAGCCTTCCCTCAGTACTGACACTCTGACAGTGCAGCGCTCCCTCAGTACAGACTCTCTGAGAGTGCAGCGCTCCCTCAGTACTGACCCTCTGACAGTGCAGCACTCCCTCAGTACTGACCCTCTGACAGCCCAGCACACCCTCAGTACTGACAATCCGACAGTGCAGCACTCCCTCAGTACTGACCCTATGACAGTGTAGCACTCCCTCAGTACTGACCCCCTGACAGTGCAGCACACCGTCAGTACTGACACTATTACAGTGCAGCACTCCCTCAGTACTGACACTATTACAGTGCAGGACTCCCTCAGTACTGACCCTCTGACAATGCAGCACTCACTCAGTACTGACACTCTGACAGTGCAGTGCTCCCTCAGTACTGATTCTTCGACAGTGCAGCACTCCCTCAGTACTGACCATCCGTCAGTGCAGCACTCCCTCAGTATTGACCCTCTAACAGTACAGCGCTCCCTCAGTACTGACCCTCTGACAGTGCAGCACTCCCTCAGTACTGACCCTCTGACAGTGCAGCACTCCCTCAGTACTGACCCTCTGACAGTGCAGCACTCCCTCAGTACTGACCCTCTGACAGTGCAGTGCTCCCTCAGTACTGACCCTCTGACAGTGCAGCGCTCCCTCAGTACTGACCCTCTGACAGCGCAGCACTCCCTCAGTACTGGCAATCCGACAGTGTAGCACTCCCTCAGTACTGACCCTCTGACAGTGCAGCAAACCCTCAGTACTGACTCTCTGACAGTGCAGCACACCCTCAGTACTGACCCTGTGACAGTGCAGCACTCCCTCAGTACTGACCCTCTGACAGTGCAGCCTTCCCTCAGTACTGACCCTCTGACAGTGCAGCGATCCCTCAGTACTGACCCACTGACAGTGTAGCACTCCCTCAGTAATGACCCTCTGACAGTGCAGCACTCCCTCAGTACTGACCCTCTGACAGTGCAGTGCTCCCTCAGTACTGACCCTCTGACAGTGCAGCCTTCCCTCAGTACTGACCCTCTGACAGTGCAGCTCTCCCTCAGTACTGACACTATTACAGTGCAGCACTCCCTCAGTACTGACCCTCTGACAGTGCAGCACTCCCTCAGTACTGACACTATTACAGTGCAGGACTCCATCAGTATTGACCCTCTGACAATGCAGCACTCACTCAGTACTGACCCTCTGACAGTGCAGTGCTCCCTCAGTACTGATGCTTCGACAGTGCAGCACTCCCTCAGTACTGACCATCCAGTTCTCTAACATTAACACACTGACCCTCTGACAGTGCAGCACGCCCTCAGTACTGACCATCCGACAGTGCAGCAGTCCCTCAGTATTGACACTCTAACAGTGCAGCACTCCCTCAGTACTGACCCTGTGACATTGCAGTGCTCCCTCAGTACTGACCCTCTGACAGTGCAGCCTTCCCTCAGTACTGACCCACTGACAGTGCAGCGCTCCCTCAGTACTGACTCTCTGACAGTGCAGCGCTCCCTCAGTACTGACCCTCTGACAGCGCAGCACACCCTCAGTACTGACAACCGACAGTGCAGCACTCCCTCAGTACTGACCTCTGACAGTGCAGCGCTCCCTCAGTACTGACCCTCTGACAGCGCAGCACACCCTCAGTACTGACAATCCGACAGTGCAGCACTCCCTCAGTACTGACCCTCTCACAGTGCAGCACACCCTCAGTACTAACTCTCTGACAGTGCAGCACACCCTCAGTACTGACCCTCTGATAGTACAGCACTCCCTCAGTACTGACCCTCTGACAGTGCAGTGCTCCCTCAGTACTGACCCTCTGACAGTGCAATGCTCCCTCAGTACTGACACTCTGACAGTGCAGCACTCCCTCAGTACTGACCCTCTGATAGTACAGCGCTCCCTCAGTACTGACCCCCTGACAGTGCACACTCCGTCAGTACTGACCCTCTGACAGTGCAGCACTACCTCAGTACTGACCCTCTGACAGTGCAGTGATCCCTCAGTACTGACCCTCTGACAGTGCAGCCTTCCCTCAGTACTGACACTCTGACAGTGCAGCGCTCCCTCAGTACAGACTCTCTGAGAGTGCAGCGCTCCCTCAGTACTGACCCTCTGACAGTGCAGCACTCCCTCAGTACTGACCCTCTGACAGCCCAGCACACCCTCAGTACTGACAATCCGACAGTGCAGCACTCCCTCAGTACTGACCCTATGACAGTGTAGCACTCCCTCAGTACTGACCCCCTGACAGTGCAGCACACCGTCAGTACTGACACTATTACAGTGCAGCACTCCCTCAGTACTGACACTATTACAGTGCAGGACTCCCTCAGTACTGACCCTCTGACAATGCAGCACTCACTCAGTACTGACACTCTGACAGTGCAGTGCTCCCTCAGTACTGATTCTTCGACAGTGCAGCACTCCCTCAGTACTGACCATCCGTCAGTGCAGCACTCCCTCAGTATTGACCCTCTAACAGTACAGCGCTCCCTCAGTACTGACCCTCTGACAGTGCAGCACTCCCTCAGTACTGACCCTCTGACAGTGCAGCACTCCCTCAGTACTGACCCTCTGACAGTGCAGCACTCCCTCAGTACTGACCCTCTGACAGTGCAGTGCTCCCTCAGTACTGACCCTCTGACAGTGCAGCGCTCCCTCAGTACTGACCCTCTGACAGCGCAGCACTCCCTCAGTACTGGCAATCCGACAGTGTAGCACTCCCTCAGTACTGACCCTCTGACAGTGCAGCAAACCCTCAGTACTGACTCTCTGACAGTGCAGCACACCCTCAGTACTGACCCTGTGACAGTGCAGCACTCCCTCAGTACTGACCCTCTGACAGTGCAGCCTTCCCTCAGTACTGACCCTCTGACAGTGCAGCGATCCCTCAGTACTGACCCACTGACAGTGTAGCACTCCCTCAGTAATGACCCTCTGACAGTGCAGCACTCCCTCAGTACTGACCCTCTGACAGTGCAGTGCTCCCTCAGTACTGACCCTCTGACAGTGCAGCCTTCCCTCAGTACTGACCCTCTGACAGTGCAGCTCTCCCTCAGTAC